>NC_134363.1:22574938-22934927 GCF_048569485.1 Anomaloglossus baeobatrachus | reverse complement strand
TACTATAATACCTTCCCCCCTATGTACAAGAATATAACTACTATAATACTGCCCCCTATGTACAAGAATATGACTACTATAATACTGCTCCTATGTACAAGAATATAACTACTATAATACTACTCCCTATGTACAAGAATATAACTACTATAATACTGCTCCTATGTACAAGAATATAACTACTATAATACTGCTCCTATGTACAAGAATATAACTAGTATAATACTGCCCCTATCTACAAGAATATAACTACTATAATACTGCCCCTTATGTACAAGAATATAACTACTATAATAATGCCCTCTATATACAAGAATATAACTACTATAATACTGCTCCTATGTACAAGAATATAACTACTATAATACTGCCCCCCTATGTAAAAGAATATAACTACTATAATACTGCCCCCTATGTACAAGAATATAACTACTATAATACTGCTCCTATGTACAAGAATATAACTACTATAAAACTGCCCCCTATGTACAAGAATATAACTACTATAATACTGCCCCCTATGTAAAAGAATATAACTACTATAATACTGCCCCCCTATGTACAAGAATATAACTACTATAATACTGCTCCTATGTACAAGAATATAACTACTATAATACTGCCCCCTATGTACAAGAATATAAGTACCTATAATACTGTCCCTATGTACAAGAATATAACTACTATAATACTGATCCTATGTGCAAGAATATAACTACTATAATACTGCCCCCCTATGTACAAGAATATAACTACTATAATACTGCCCCCTATGTACAAGAATATAACTACTATAATACTGCCCCTATATACAAGAATATAACTACTATAATACTGCCCCCTATGTACAAGAATATAACTGCTATAATACTGCCCTTTATATAGAAGAATATAACCTACTATAATACTGCCCACTATGCACAAGAATATATCTACTATAATACTGCTCCTACGTACAAGAAATATAACTACTATAATACTGCCCCCTATGTACAAGAATATAACTACTATAATACTGCTCCTACGTACAAGAATATAACTACTATAATACTGCCCCCTATGTACAAGAATATAACTACTATAATACTGCCCCCCTATGTACAAGAATATAACTACTATAATACTGCCCCCTATGTACAAGAATATAACTACTATAATACTGCTCCTATGTACAAGAATATAACTACTATAATACTGCCCCTATGTACAAGAATATAACTACTATAATACTGCCCCCCTATGTACAAAAATATAACTACTATAATACTTCCCATATATACAAGAATATAACTACTATAATACTGCTCCTATGTACAAAAAATATAACTACTATAATACTGCTCCTATGTACAAGAACATGACTACTATAATACTTACCCTATATACAAGAATATAACTACTATAATACTCGCCCCTCTATATACAAGAATATAACTACTATAATACTGCCCCCTATGTACAAGAATATAACTACTATAATATTGCCCCCTATGTACAAGAATATAACTACTATAATGCTGCCCTCTATATAGAAGAATATAACTACTATAATACTGCTCCTATGTACAAGAATATAACTACTATAATCCTGCCCCTATGTACAAGAATATAACTACTATAATACTGCCCCCTATGTAAAAGAATATAACTACTATAATACTGCCCCCTATGTACAAGAATATAACTACTATAATACTGCCGCTATATACAAGAATATAACTACTATATTACTGCCCCCTATGTACAAGAATATAACTACTATAATACTGCCCCCTATGTACAAGAATATAACTACTATAATACTGCCCCTATATACAAGAATATAACTAGTATAATACTGCCCCCTATGTACAAGAATATAACTGCTATAATACTGCCCTTTATATAGAAGAATATAACTACTATAATACTGCCCACTATGCACAAGAATATATCTACTATAATACTGCTCCTACGTACAAGAATATAACTACTATAATACTGCCCCCTATGTACAAGATAACTACTATAATACTGCCCCTTATGTACAAGAATATAACTACTATAATACTGCCCCCTATGTACAAGAATATAACTACTATAATACTGCCCCTCTATATACAAGAATATAACTACTATAATACTGCTCCTATGTACAAGAATATAACTACTATATAATACTGTCCCCTATGTACAAGAATATAACTACTATAATACTGCCCCCTATGTAAAAGAATATAACTACTATAATACTGCCCCCTATGTACAAGAATATAACTACTATAATACTGCTCCTATGTACAAGAATATAACTACTATAAAACTGCCCCCTATGTACAAGAATATAACTACTATAATACTGCCCCCTATGTAAAAAAATATAACTACTATAATACTGCCCCCTATGTACAAGAATATAACTACTATAATACTGCCCCCTATGTACAAGAATGTAACTACTATAATACTGCCCCCTATGTACAAGAATATAACTACTATAATACTGATCCTATGTACAAGAATATAACTACTATAATACTGCCCCCTATGTACAAGAATATAACTACTATAATACTGCCCCCTATGTACAAGAATATAACTACTATAATACTGCCCTCTATATAGAAGAATATAACTACTATAATACTGCCCACTATGTACAAGAATATATCTACTATAATACTGCTCCTACGTACAAGAATATAACTACTATAATACTGCCCCCTATGTACAAGAATATAACTACTATAATACTGCTCCTACGTACAAGAATATAACTACTATAATACTGCCCCCTATGTACAAGAATATAACTACTATAATACTGCTCCTACGTACAAGAATATAACTACTATAATACTGCCCCCTATGTACAAGAATATAACTACTATAATACTGCCCCCTATGTACAAGAATATGACTACTATAATACTGCTCCTATGTACAAGAATATAACTACTATAATACTACTCCCTATGTACAAGAATATAACTACTATAATACTGCTCCTATGTACAAGAATATAACTACTATAATACTGCTCCTATGTACAAGAATATAACTAGTATAATACTGCCCCTATCTACAAGAATATAACTACTATAATACTGCTCCTATGTACAAGAATATAACTAGTATAATACTGCCCCTATCTACAAGAATATAACTACTATAATACTGCCCCTTATGTACAAGAATATAACTACTATAAAACTGCCCCCTATGTACAAGAATATAACTACTATAATACTGCCCGCTATGTAAAAGAATATAACTACTATAATACTGCCCCCTATGTACAAGAATATAACTACTATAATACTGCTCCTATGTACAAGAATATAACTACTATAATTCTGCCCACTATGTACAAGAATATAAGTACTATAATACTGTCCCTATGTACAAGAATATAACTACTATAATACTGCCCCTATGTACAAGAATATAACTACTATAATACTGCCCCTATGTACAAGAATATAACTACTATAATACTGCCCCCTATGTACAAGAATATGACTACTATAATACTGCTCCTATGTACAAGAATATAACTACTATAATACTACTCCCTATGTACAAGAATATAACTACTATAATACTGCTCCTATGTACAAGAATATAACTACTATAATACTGCTCCTATGTACAAGAATATAACTACTATAATACTGCCCCCTATGTACAAAAATATAACTACTATAATACTTCCCATATATACAAAAATATAACTACTATAATACTGCTCCTATGTACAAGAACATGACTACTATAATACTTACCCTATATACAAGAATATAACTACTATAATACTGCTCTTATGTACAAGACTATAACTACTATAATACTGCCCCCTATGTACAAGAATATAACTACTATAATACTGCCCCCTATGTACAAGAATATAACTACTATAATACTGTCCCTATGTACAAGAATATAACTACTATAATACTGCCCCCTATGTACAAGAATATAACTACTATAATACTGCCTCTATGTACAAGAATATAACTACTATAATACTGCTCCTATGTACAAGAATATAACTACTATAATACTTCCCATATATACAAGAATATAACTACTATAATACTGCTCCTATGTACAAGAACATGACTACTATAATACTTCCCCTATATACAAGAATATAACTACTATAATACTGCTCTTATGTACAAGACTATAACTACTATAATACTGCCCCCTATGTACAAGAATATAACTACTATATTACTGCTCCTATGTACAAGAATATAACTACTATAATACTGCCCCCTATTTACAAGAATATAAGTACTATAATACTGTCCCTATTTACAAGAATATAACTACTATAATACTGCCCCCTATGTAAAAGAATATAACTACTATAATACTGCCCCTATGTACAAGAATATAACTACTATAATAATGCCCCTATATACAGGAATATAACTACTATAATACTGCCCCTTATGTACAAGAATATAACTACTATAATAATGCCCTCTATATACAAGAATATAACTACTATAATACTGCTCCTATGTACAAGAATATAACTACTATAAAACTGCCCCCTATGTACAAGAATATAACTACTATAATACTGCCCCCTATGTAAAAGAATATAACTACTATAATACTGCCCCCTATGTACAAGAATATAACTACTATAATACTGCTCCTATGTACAAGAATATAACTACTATAATACTGCCCCCTATGTACAAGAATATAAGTACTATAATACTGTCCCTATGTACAAGAATATAACTACTATAATACAGCTCCTATGTACAGGAATATATCTACTATAATAGTGCTCCTATGTACAAGAATATATCTAATATAATACTGCTCCTATGTACAAGAATATAACTACTATAATACTGCTCCTATGTACAAGAATATAACTACTATAATACTGCCCTCTATGTACAAGAATATAACTACTATAATACTGCCCACTATGTACAAGAATATATCTACTATAATACTGCTCCTACGTACAAGAATATAACTACTATAATACTGCCCCTATGTACAAGAATATAACTACTATAATACTGCTCCTACGTACAAGAATATAACTACTATAATACTGCCCCCTATGTACAAGAATATAACTACTATAATACTGCCCCCTATGTACAAGAATATAACTACTATAATACTGCCCCCTATGTACAAGAAATTAACTACTATAATACTGCCCCCTATGTACAAGAATATAACTACTATAATACTGCCCCTATGTACAAGAATATAACTACTATAATACTGCCCCCTATGTACAAAAATATAACTACTATAATACTGCCTCTATGTACAAGAATATAACTACTATAATACTTCCCATATATACAAGAATATAACTACTATAATACTGCTCCTATGTACAAGAACATGACTACTATAATACTTCCCCTATATACAAGAATATAACTACTATAATACTGCTCTTATGTACAAGACTATATCTACTATAATACTGCCCCTATGTACAAGAATATAACTACTATAATACTGCTCCTATGTACAAGAATATAACTACTATAATACTGCCCCCTATTTACAAGAATATAAGTACTATAATACTGTCCCTATGTACAAGAATATAACTACTATAATACTGCCCCCTATGTAAAAGAATATAACTACTATAATACTGCCCCTATGTACAAGAATATAACTACTATAATAATGCCCTCTATATACAAGAATATAACTACTATAATACTGCTCCTATGTACAAGAATATAACTACTATAAAACTGCCCCCTATGTACAAGAATATAACTACTATAATACTGCCCCCTATGTAAAAGAATATAACTACTATAATACTGCCCCCTATATACAAGAATATAACTACTATAATACTGCTCCTATGTACAAGAATATAACTACTATAATACTGCCCCTATGTACAAGAATATAACTACTATAATACTGCCCCCTATGTACAAGAATATAACTACTATAATACTGCCCCTATGTACAAGAATATAACTACTATAATACTGCCCCCTATGTACAAGAATATAACTACTATAATACTGCTCCTACGTACAAGAATATTACTATTATAATACTGCCCCCTATGTACAAGAATATAACTACTATAATACTGTCAGGTTTCCAGGTTTTCCAGTTCTCTTTTGAATGAGCTTGCCCTCAGTTAACATGGAGTTTAAGGTTCTGTTGCCCTACTTCCTGTCCAGCTGCTTAAAAGGCCGCCTCTCAGCCCAGTCCAGTGCCTGAGTATACTGCTTGCTGTGTGCTCCTGCTTTGCTGCTGCTTATCCTGATTGCTTTTGGATCCTCCTAAAGACTACCGACCGACCGACCGACTCTGGACCTTACCCGGTTTCTCAAGCTGTGCCCGGATTCCGTCTGCCATCTTCGGTCAGCACTCTGCCCGGTTCTCTCTGGTTCGTAACCACTCTGGACAATCATCCCGTACGGACACTCCTGGACTTTTACCGCTTGCCCATTGTGTCCCGGCTGCTGCGCATTTAGGCCTTCCGGGGTGATTGCCGGACAGTCCCTGTATAGGGGTTCGCTCTGGTGGTCTCCCTGGGGGAGTCCGGTGCGTGGCCCCGGGAATTCCCTCCGCTCCGTTTCGGGAAGGTATTTTGTGTATTTGTACTGCTTTGTTTGTTCCGTTGTTATCTACCGTGGTTACAGATTATAAAACATCTTGTATCAAAAACTCGTCTCTGCTGATCATTGCCCTACGCTATCGAAATCCTCAGAACATATAATAAGTATTACAAATACTGCCCCCTATGTACAAGAATATAACTACTATATTACTGCCCCCTATGTACAAGAATATAACTACTATAATACTGCCCCTATGTACAAGAATATAACTACTATAATACTGCCCCTATGTACAAGAATATAACTACTATAATACTGCCCCTATGTACAAAAATATAACTACTATAATACTTCCCATATATACAAGAATATAACTACTATAATACTGCTCCTATGTACAAGAATATAACTACTATAATACTTCCCATATATACAAAAATATAACTACTATAATACTGCTCCTATGTACAAGAACATGACTACTATAATACTTCCCCTATATACAAGAATATAACTACTATAATACTGCTCTTATGTACAAGACTATAACTACTATAATACTGCCCCCTATGTACAAGAATATAACTACTATAATACTGCTCCTATGTACAAGAATATAACTACTATAATACTGCCCCCTATGTACAAGAATATAACTACTATAATACTGTCCCTATGTACAAGAATATAACTACTATAATACTGCCCCCTATGTATAAGAATATAACTACTATGATACTGCCCCTATGTACAAGAATATAACTACTATAATACTGCCCCCTATGTACAAAAATATAACTACTATAATACTGCCTCTATATACAAGAATATAACTACTATAATACTGCTCCTATGTACTAGAATATAACTACTATAATACTTCCCATATATACAAGAATATAACTACTATAATACTGCTCCTATGTACAAGAACATGACTACTATAATACTTCCCCTATATACAAGAATATAACTACTATAATACTGCTCTTATGTACAAGACTATAACTACTATAATACTGCCCCCTATATACAAGAATATAACTACTATAATACTGCTCCTATGTACAAGAATATAACTACTATAATACTGCCCCCTATGTAAAAGAATATAACTACTATAATACTGCCCCTTATGTACAAGAATATAACTACTATAATAATGCCCTCTATATACAAGAATATAACTACTATAATACTGCTCCTATGTACAAGAATATAACTACTATAAAACTGCCTCCTATGTACAAGAATATAACTACTATAATACTGCCCCTATATACAAGAATATAACTACTATAATACTTCTCCTATGTACAAGAATATAACTACTATAATACTGCCCCCTATGTAAAAGAATATAACTACTATAATACTGCCCCCTATATACAAGAATATAACTACTATAATACTGCTCCTATGTACAAGAATATAACTACTATAATACTGCTCCTATGTACAAGAACATGACTACTATAATACTTCCCCTATATACAAGAATATAACTACTATAATACTGCTCTTATGTACAAGACTATAACTACTATAATACTGCCCCCTATGTAAAAGAATATAACTACTATAATACTGCCCCTATGTACAAGAATATAACTACTATAATACTGCCCCTTATGTACAAGAATATAACTACTATAATAATGCCCTCTATATACAAGAATATAACTACTATAATACTGCTCCTATGTACAAGAATATAACTACTATAAAACTGCCTCCTATGTACAAGAATATAACTACTATAATACTGCCCCTATATACAAGAATATAACTACTATAATACTTCTCCTATGTACAAGAATATAACTACTATAATACTGCCCCCTATGTAAAAGAATATAACTACTATAATACTGCCCTCTATGTACAAGAATATAACTACTATAATACTGCCCTCTGTGTACAAGAATATAACTACTATAATACTGCTCCTATGTACAGGAATATATCTACTATAATAGTGCTCCTATGTACAAGAATATATCTACTATAATACTGCCCTCTATGTACAAGAATATAACTACTATAATACTGCCCCTATGTACAAGAATATAACTACTATAATACTGCCCCCTATGTACAAGAATATAACTACTATAATACTGCCCTCTATATAGAAGAATATAACTACTATAATACTGCCCACTATGTACAAGAATATATCTACTATAATACTGCTCCTACGTACAAGAATATAACTTCTATAATACTGCCCCTATGTACAAGAATATAACTACTATAGTACTGCTCCTACGTACAAGAATATAACTACTATAATACTGCCCCCTATGTACAAGAATATAACTACTATAATACTGCCCCCTATGTACAAGAAAATAACTACTATAATACTGCTCCTATGTACAAGAATATAACTATTATAAAACTGCCCCCTATGTACAACAATATAACTACTATAATACTGCCCCCTATGTAAAAGAATATAACTACTATAATACTGCCCCCTATGTACAAGAATATAACTACTATAATACTGCTCCTATGTACAAGAATATAACTACTATAATACTGCCCCCTATGTACAAGAATATAAGTACTATAATACTGCCCCCTATGTACAAGAATATAACTACTATAATACTGCCCCTATATACAAGAATATAACTACTATAATACTGCCCACTATGTACAAGAATATATCTACTATAATACTGCTCCTACGTACAAGAATATAACTACTATAATACTGCCCCCTATGTACAAGAATATAACTACTATAATACTGCTCCTGCGTACAAGAATATAACTACTATAATACTGCCCCCCATGTACAAGAATATAACTACTATATTACTGCCCCCTATGTACAAGAATATAACTACTATAATACTGCCCCCTATGTACAAAAATATAACTACTATAATACTGCCTCTATGTACAAGAATATAACTACTATAATACTGTCCCTTTGTACAAGAATATAACTACTATAATACTGCCCCTATGTAAAAGAATATAACTACTATAATACTGCCCCCTATGTACAAGAATATAACTACTATAATACTGCTCCTATGTACAAGAATATAACTACTATAATACTGCCCCCTATGTACAAGAATATAAGTACTATAATACTGTCCCTATGTACAAGAATATAACTACTATAATACTGATTCTATGTACAAGAATATAACTACTATAAAACTGCCCCCTATGTACAAGAATATAACTACTATAATACTGCCCCCTATGTACAAGAATATAACTACTATAATACTGCCCCTATATACAAGAATATAACTACTATAATACTGCCCCCTATGTACAAGAATATAACTACTATAATACTGCCCTCTATATAGAAGAATATAACTACTATAATACTGCCCACTATGTACAAGAATATATCTACTATAATACTGCTCCTACGTACAAGAATATAACTACTATAATACTGCCCCCTATGTACAAGAATATAACTACTATAATACTGCTCCTACGTACAAGAATATAACTACTATAATATTGCCCCCTATGTACAAGAATATAACTACTATAATACTGCCCCCTATGTACAAAAATATAACTACTATAATACTGCCTCTATGTACAAGAATATAACTACTATAATACTGCTCCTATGTACAAGAACATGACTACTATAATATTTCCCCTATATACAAGAATATAACTACTATAATACTGCTCTTATGTACAAGACTATAACTACTATAATACTGCCCCCTATGTACAAGAATATATCTACTATAATAGTGCTCCTATGTACAAGAATATATCTACTATAATACTGCTCCTATGTACAAGAATATAACTACTATATTACTGCTCCTATGTACAAGAATATAACTACTATAATACTGCCCTCTATGTACAAGAATATAACTACTATAATACTGCTCCTATGTACAAGAATATAACTACTATAATACTGCTCCTATGTACAAGAATATAACTACTATAATACTGCTCCTATGTACAAGAATATAACTACTATAATACTACTCCCTATGTACAAGAATATAACTACTATAATACTGCTCCTATGTACAAGAATATAACTACTATAATACTGCTCCTATGTACAAGAATATAACAACTATAATACTGCTCTTATAGTCGCTCTTGGGCGACTTTGTCAAAGTACGGTATTCCAGGAAAATTTGTGGATTGGCTGAAGACACTGTACAGAGAGGCGGTGAGCTTTCCTCTGATTAATGGTTGGCAGGGTGACACTTTTGGAGTTGAGGCAGGGGTGAGACAGGGCTGCCCATTGAGTCCACTCCTGTATGTTTTTGCCCTGGACCCGTTTCTGAGGTCACTGCAGGAGTGCGATTTTCAGGGGGTGTCGGTCCCCCACTGCTTGCCTCTGAATGTTGTTGCCTATGCGGATGATGTGACGTTGGTGATCTCCAATCCTCATGAGGTGCAGATGTTATCTGCGTCCATCAGAAGCTACTCAGAGGCCTCCGGGTCTCTGGTCAACCTTGAGAAGAGTCAAGCTCTGTGGACATTGGACACTGATCCCGGCTTTGATCTGCCGCAGTTTGCCAATGCCTCCACCCATATTAAGATCCTAGGGGTTAAATTTGGGAGGGATGATAATGCCAGGCTAAATTGGGAGGAGAAATTGGAAACCGGAAATGTGAAGGTTCAGCGATGGAAGAACTGGAGGCTGACCTACAGAGAAAGGGTCACCATGTTGAAGACTACCTGGTCCCCGTGTTTTTGTATGTCTCTGTCATTTTCCCTTTGCCAGAGCCTTTCTCAGCGAGGCTCTTCAGCCTGTTCTTCCAGCTCTTGTGGGGGAATAGGCTGAACCTAATAAAGAGGGGAGTAACGTACTTACAGCGGAGAGAGGGTGGGCTGGATATGTTGAATCCAAGGGTTTTCTTTGACTCCTTGTTTCTGAAGGTGAATTTTGGGAACATGGACTCAAACAGTAGCTCCCTGTGGGTGAATAGTATCCGGTACTGGATATTGCCTTTTGCAGAGTCTTGGGTGCGAGGCGGCAGTCTCAAGAGGAGGAGATGGACAGGTGACCACCTCCCCCAGTATCTGGACTATGGTCTGAAGTGTGTCAGGAAGTGGGGACTGCAGAGGTCTTACATTGAGAGCACCACGAGAAGAGACCTGTATGCTCGGATATGTGGGACTTTCCTCCATTCTCCACTGGCCCTGAGGGACTGTGTCACGACCACCCTTCAGGACAGTCTCAGGTTCCTGAACGGGAGACGACTTCCTTCCAAACTGTTCGATGTTACTTGGCTTTCACTCCATAGTCGGCTCTTTGTCAGGGGGAATCTGAAGTTTCTGAGCGTCTCTGATCGGACCTGTCCCCTTGGTTGTCGGCAGGAGGAGACTATGGATCACTTTATATGTGATTGCTGGGGAGGAAGGAAGATCCGGGAGGAAGTGTCCGATCGTCTCCACATCCCCAGACTGCGGACCCTAAAGTATCCTGACGTAGTGTACGGTGTCCCCTCTAATGTCAGTAATATCAACAGAGAGACCATGTACATCATAATTAGTGTCATCAAGTACTACCACTGGCACATGAGGACCCGGGTATCACTGCACAATGAGCCATTTGATCACACCGCTGCGGCCGATCAGGTTATGTCGGAGCTCCGGTGGATCAAAACCATAGAAATTGGAAGGAGTCAGAGGAACGCCACATTATGGAGGAATGTGAGGTTCAGTTAGGAGATATGGTGTGTTTTGTTTTTTTTGTTTTTTTTTTTGTTTTCTCTCCCTCTTTCTCTGCTAACGGTGGACTTCATTATTTATTTATGTATGTAATGTGATTATTTAGTGCTTTTGTATATGTGACTGCAGAATGCAGTGATTTGTGTTTTCTTTGGGCAATTTTGTGTTCTTATAATTGTATTTGTTTGTTTTATAATAAAAATTGCCCCTATGTACAAGAATATATTTACTATAATACTGCCCCCTATGTACAAGAATATATCCACTATAATACTGCCCCTATGTACAAGAATATATCTACTATAATACTGCTCCTATGTACAAGAATATAACTACTATATTACTGCTCCTATGTACAAGAATATAACTACTATAATACTGCCCCCTATGTACAAGAATATAACTACTATAATACTGCTCCTATGTACAAGAATATAACTACTATAATACTGCCCCTATGTACAAGAATATAACTACTATAATACTGTTCCCTATGTACAAGAATATAACTACTATAATACTGTTCCCTATGTACAAGAATATAACTACTATAATACTGCTCCTATGTACAAGAATATAACTACTATAATACTGCCCCTATGTACAAGAATATAACTACTATAATACTGTTCCCTATGTACAAGAATATAACTACTATAATACTGTTCCCTATGTACAAGAATATAACTACTATAATACTGCCCCATATGTACAAGAATATAACTACTATAATACTGCCCCTATGTACAAGAATATAACTACTATAATACTGCCCCCTATGTACAAGAATATAACTACTATAATACTGCCCCTATATACAAGAATATAACTACTATAATACTGCCCCCTATGTACAAGAATATAACTACTATAATACTGCCCCCTATGTACAAGAATATAACTACTATAATACTGCCCCTATGTACAAGAATATAACTACTATAATACTGCCCCCTATGTACAAGAATATAACTACTATAATACTGCCCCTATATACAAGAATATAACTACTATAATACTGCCCCCTATGTACAAGAATATAACTACTATAATACTGCCCCTATATACAAGAATATAACTACTATAATACTGCCCCTATGTACAAGAATATAACTACTATAATTAGTTTGCTGTGTTAGCAGAAGGAAGGGCCAGAATTGAAAGCAGTGAAATGTAAACGTAGCCGTTGAGCAACAGATTAACACTAGGAACTTCTGCTTTTGTCTCTCGTTACATACTGTATTCACAATGTAATCAGAGCAAACACTTTTAGCGAGAGCACAAGGAGGAAGCTCCGCAACCTCAGGCTCTCCATGGACATTAACATTCAGAAGAAGTACAGGTAACAAGGATCTTGGGTGATCTGGATTATATGTGCTCATTATCTGTAAATATTATGTGAAATTACAAAATATTTTTTTTTTTTGCACGTATATTTTTTGAGCATTTTACATTTTTGAAGCTTAATCAATTTTTGTATTTTTTAAGTAAATTTTTTCAATATTTTTATTTTTTTTAAATGGATATGTCATGAAGATTTCACCATTTTAAGATACACAACTTCTCATAGAACTAATATTTTAAGGGATAAATTGTTTGACAAGATTTTAGATAAGACAAGGAAGCTTTTAGGGAAGCTCCCATCAGAAGCACGTTGTATAGCTCATTATTTAGCTGTTTAGGTGGGTCCAGCGTCTGAGATCCCCTCTGATCGGTGGTCATGCACCCAGCTGTGCATTTTCCCTGCAGTGGCCACTAAAGGACAAATCTGGTACTGCATTCCGATACCGGACTTGGTCCGATTCAAGAGAGCAGAAGAATATCTTTTATAATCTTCCTCTACTTATGGAAACTTTTATTGTAATCTACTAAAATTTACCCAATTTACAAATATATAGTGATATTTTTGGTTGGGTTTGGGACTTTCTTGCAACAAGGGGTAAATAGTTATTTTTCTACAATTTTCTGGTATACTGTATTAGTGTCAGCTCATTACAGGGGAACCTTTATTTTATTATTTCTGCTCTTCCTGCTTGACTGCCTGTAAATCAGAAGTTTCAACATATCATGTATCGAGAAAGTTTACAAAGATATTTTCTACGCCAAGTTACTAGTGTTTGCATAGCCCATAAAATTCTTTAAAGGATTAAATTGCTTGTTTCTCACTATAATGCCTTAAAGTACAACTGCACTTTTGGATGCAGAGACGTGAGAAGTCTTAATCATTGGGGTCCGGATGAGGAACACCCCATTGATTGCGAACATGGAGGCACAAAAGTGCACTAGAATGAAAATAAAAAAAAAAGGGAGACTATAATAAAAAAAGAAAAATGAAATATCTGGTGGTGATCTTTTTTTTTTTTCATTTCTTTAAAGAGATCAAATGTTGTTCTTAATTGCTATTATTTTATATTCATAATTTTTTTATACCTAATATGAGATATATGTTTTTTTCTTGACAAGGGCAGGGCTCGAAAACAGCAGTTTGAACTGGTATTGTTTTTTTTCTACTTTTTTTAATTTTATCTTATTTATTTACTTTTCCTTTTTATAATTATTATTTATGTTATTATTATTATTATTATTATTATTATTATTATTATTATTATTATTATTATTATTTTATATATATACAGTGCCTACAAGTAGTATTCAACCCCCTGCAGGTTTAGCAGGTTTACACATTCAGAATTACCTTGGCATTGTGACATTTGGACTGTAGATCAGCCTGGAAGTGTGAAATGCACTGCAGCAAAAAAGAATGTTATTTCTTTTTTTTTTTTTTTTTTTTTTTTTTTTAAATTGTGAAAAGTTTATTCAGAGGGTCATTTATTATTCAACCCCTCAAACCACCAGAATTCTGTTTGGTTCCCCTAAAGTATTAAGAAGTATTTCAGGCACAAAGAACAATGAGCTTCACATGTTTGGATTAATTATCTCTTTTTCCAGCCTTTTCTGACTAATTAAGACCCTCCCCAAACTTGTGAACAGCACTCATACTTGGTCAACATGGGAAAGACAAAGGAGCATTCCAAGTCCATCAGAGACAAGATCGTGGAGGGTCACAAGGCTGGCAAGGGGTACAAAACCCTTTCCAAGGAGTTGGGCCTACCTGTCTCCACTGTTGGGAGCATCATCTGGAAGTGGAAGGCTTATGGAACTACTGTTAGCCTTCCACAGCCTGGACAGCCTTTGAAAGTTTCCACCCGTGACGAGGCCAGGCTTGTCCGAAGAGTCAAGGCTAACCCAAGGACAACAAGGAAGGAGCTCCGGGAAGATCTCATGGCAGTGGGGACATTGGTTTCAGTGAATACCATAAGTAACGTACTCCACCGCAATGGTCTCCGTTCCAGACGAGCCCGTAAGGTACCTTTACTTTCAAAGCGTCATGTCAAGGCTCGTCTACAGTTTGCTCATGATCACTTGGAGGACTCTGAGACAGACTGGTTCAAGGTTCTCTGGTCTGATGAGACCAAGATCGAGATCTTTGGTGCCAACCACACACGTGACGTTTGGAGACTGGATGGCACTGCATACGACCCCAAGAATACCATCCCTACAGTCAAGCATGGTGGTGGCAGCATCATGCTGTGGGGCTGTTTCTCAGCCAAGAGGCCTGGCCATCTGGTCCGCATCCATGGGAAGATGGATAGCACGGCCTACCTGGAGATTTTGGCCAAGAACCTCCGCTCCTCCATCAAGGATCTTAAGATGGGTCGTCATTTCATCTTCCAACAAGACAACGACCCAAAGCACACAGCCAAGAAAACCAAGGCCTGGTTCAAGAGGGAAAAAATCAAGGTGTTGCAGTGGGCTAGTCAGTCTCCTGACCTTAACCCAATTGAAAACTTGTGGAAGGAGCTCAAGATTAATGCCCACATGAGACACCCAAAGAACCTAGATAACTTGGAGAAGATCTGCATGGAGGAGTGGGCCAAGATAACTCCAGAGACCTGTGCCGACCTGATCAGGTCTTATAAAAGACGATTATTAGCTGTAATTGCAAACAAGCAAACAAGGGTTATTCCACAAAATATTAAACCTAGGGGTTGAATAATAATTGACCCACAATTTTATGTTGAAAATTTATTAAAATTTAACTGAGCAACATAACTTGTTGGTTTGTAAGATTTATGCATCTGTTAATAAATCCTGCTCTTGTTTGAAGTTTGCAGGCTCTAACTTATTTGCATCTTATCAAACCTGCTAAATCTGCAGGGGGTTGAATACTACTTGTAGGCACTGTATATGTATGTATATATATATATATATATATATATATATATATATATATATATATATATATATATATAAAAATAATAATAATTTAAAATTAAAAAAATAATAGTGATGATAATAGTAATGATAATAACATAAATAATAGGAATATGAAGAATATTAATAATAACAATAATATAAAGAATAATAATAGTAATAAATATAATAATATAAAGAATACTAATATTAACAATATTTAAATAATAATAAAAACATAAAAAATAGGAATATGTATATATATATATATATATATATATACACATATATATATTCCTATTATTTATGTCATTGTTATTATTATTATTAAAATATTGTTATTATTAATATTATTTATATTATTATATTTATTACTATTATTATTCTTTATATTATTGTTATTATTAATATTCTTTATATTACTATTTATGTTATCATTACTATTATCATCACTATTATTTTTTTTAATTTTAAATTATTAGTAATATAATTGTTTTTATTAATATTCTTTAGACTATTATTATTCTTTATGTAATTAATATTTTATTATACGTTTTATTACATTATTATTATTTATATTATTGTTGTTATTAATATTATTTATATTATTAGTATTCTTTATATTATTATTTTATTACTATTATTTTTTGTTATTATTATTACTATTATATTTGTTATTATTTATGTTGTTTTTTATATTATTTATCTTATTTTTTTATTGCTATTATTATTTATATTATTTATGTTATTATTTCTATTATTATTATTATTATTATTATTATTATTTAAATAGTAACAATAATAATAATAATAATAATAATAATAATAATAATGATATTTTTCCACATCATGTACCCCATGTCATAAAAGAAGTTTAGAAGAAGTATCACTATTAAAATATATTTTTTTTAATCGTGATCTTCCCTGTAACTTGCACTGACATATTAGCCCCAATTACAGGGATAATATTTTCCTGCCAGCACTGCACCATCTGCTAATCTGTTTCTGCCAAGACCCAGAAGCTCCCTCTCAGCACCTAGTGATCATGTGACAGTGAATAGTTTGTATAAAAAAACTTGGCACATCAAAAAAGACTATAATGACTTTATTATACAGGCAATCCAAAAAGTGTACCATTTCGACCCCTATATTTGGGTCTTCATCAGACACAATTGACTCTTGTGTAGGAATGAGCCTTTAAGTTGTTAACAAAGTCAAAATCACTGTGAAATCTTAAAGGCATATCTCTACTCAAGAATCTATTGTGTCTGATGAAGACCCAAATATAGGGGTCGAAACGTTACATTTTTTGGATTGCCTGTATAATAAAGTCCATATATCCATTTTTGGTGTGCCAAGTATTCTTGTATCTAATGATGGGTTTGAACCCTTCTTGAGCACCTAGTGTGCCATAAACCTTATTCAACGCATAGTTTGTACACTCAGTGTCTTTTTTTTAAGCAGAATGTGCCTGGATTTCACCTGAAAAAAACCCTGGAAAATGATACAAAGAATGGACCTAATGAAAATATAAAATAGCACTAAACAAAAACAAATCCCACAAAAAACACTATTAAAAAAACATAAAACATATGATGGGTTTTTATATTTTATACTTTTGATGCATTTTTAAATATCAGAAAATAAGACTGTATAAGTCCTAACTAGCGTTACAGCTGCCAAGAAGATTATTACACTCCAATACCTTAAAACTGTGTTCACATGGTATGGTTTTTCTTTCTGAAAAGCTTGTCATGATTTTCTAAAAAAAAAAGTTGCACTTCTACTGTGATTACGAGAAGAAATGCAACATGGGAACACAGCCTTAGACAGCTAAAGATGATCAAATCGACCTTGGCTCAAGAAGACAGATCAGTATTCCGTAGCCGCAGAACGTGGTCTCCTACCGGCCAGCACCTTTTTCGATTAGCCGGTTTGGCATCATTTCATCATTGTGGTGTAATACACATAGGATGTTGCGTTGGGTTGGGTAATCAAAAGAGGATTTGGGGATGCCAACTTCATCGTTGTCCCATGCGGTGGTCTAAGGGCCTTTTGAACCGGATAACTGGCCTAAGAGGTAAATCTCCACCAGCTTTTTCTTGCCTCTCTCCACCAGATTGACAGCCTAGGTCTTTGTATGTTGACTTTGAAATTCAACAATGTGCACGGTTGCAATAACAGAGCCGGTCTCTGATTCATGCTGCCCGTTCCGGATTCCCTTTCGGTGAAACTTCCAGAAATATTGTGACCTACTAACAAAACAAACCTTTACTGTAGGTCAGCGTCACTAATAATGGACTAGTTGTATAGGCAGAAGAATGTGGGTTGGATAGATTACTTAGTACCTACAGATGTAGCAGGTGCCATCTATAGTGTCTTGCAAAAGTATTCATACCTTATGAACGTTTCCACATTTTGATATGAGATTTGAGATTTGATGTGATTTACCTACACAGAGTAGCAAGTATTTGTAAAGCGTAAAGAAATTGATTTGTATTTGTATTCAACCCCCTGTATTCTGATCCTCCTAAATAAAATCCTGAGTGATTAATTGCCTCCAGAAGTCTCCTTATTAGTAAATTGAGTCCTCATGCATGTAATTAATTCTCTGTGTAACTACAGCTGTTTTGCATAGGTCTTAAAGGTTTGTGTGAGAAAATTGCAGCTCAAACAGCATCATGAAGGCCATGGAATACAACAAACAGGTCACGGATAAAGTTGTGGAGAAGAGTAAAGCAGGGTTAGGTTATAAAAAAATAGCCCAAGCTTTGAACATCTCATGGAGCACTGTTCAATTCATCATTCAAAAATAGGAGTATTCCAAAAAGGCAAACCTACCAAGACATGGCCATCCACTAAAACTGACACCCAAGAAGGTGAAGAAGCCAAGATGCCTAGGGTCAACGTGGAGGAGCTGCAGAGATCCACAGCAACTATTAGGGTACAGTTCAACTTACTTTTTGCACTGGCGAGTGCAATCTGATAAAACATCAGATTGCTCTCACTCTGGTGCAAAACTATAGGACAGTGTCCATCTGCGATTGTTTTCTCATACCATAGCGGCATGCAGAATGAATCGCAACATCCTGCGTTTGGCAGCAAGTCTCGTCTCACGCACCCCTATACAACTCTATGGGAGCGTGTGAGACATCACACTGCACTTGCATGTAATCCGAGTACAGTGCGATATACGCGGAGACAGGCAGCGAAAAGTGTTCCCCCCTCTTCTCTGCACCTGTGATGCCATCGCAATGTCGCATCACAGTCGCATGACCTTCAGCTGATGCTTGCAGCAGAGGGTAATTAGCATATCGCTTCTGATGCTCTCACATCGGAAGCTATGCACAAGTGGAGCCATACCCTCAGTCATATGCTCCCCAAATATAACCTTTATAGAAACTTTCAAGAAGGATGCCATTTTTTAAAAGAAAGCCATAAGAAGTCACATGTAGGGGACTCAGCAAATATGTTGAAGGCGTTGCTCTTGTCAGATGAGACCAAAGTACAACTTTTTGAGCTAAATGCAAAATGCTGTCTGTGGTGGAAAATTATCACCCTAAAAACACCATTCCCACAGTCACACATGGTGGAGGCAGCATCCTACTGTGGGGAGGCTTTTCTTCAACAGAGGCAGCGAAGCTAGACAGAGTTGATGGTAAGATGAATGGAGCTAAATACAGGGCAATTCTGAAGGAAAATCTTTCAGAGGCTGCAAAAGACTTGAGATTGGTGCGTAGGTTCAGCTTCCAGCAAGACAATGACCCTAAACATCCTGCTGAGCTACAATGGAGGGTTTAGTTCAGAGCACATTCTTGTGTGTTAGCAGCCGAGACACAGTCAAGCCCGAACTTCACCGAGAATCTTTGACAAGCTGTGAAAATTGCTGATCACAGACGCCTCCATCCAATGTCTCGTGTGCAAAGAAGAATGAGCAAAAAATGTCAGCTTCTAGATGTGCAAAGTTAGTTTTGACATCCCCCAAAAGACTTGCAGCAGTACTTGCAGCAAAAAGTGGTCCTCACAATTTTCCCATTTATTTTTTTAATATTTTTAGGAAACCGTGGATTATTTCCTTTACACTTCACTAATATTTATTATGTAGGTTTGGTATATCACATAAAATCAAAATAAAATATATTTAAATTTGTGGGTGTTACGTGAATAAATGTTGAAAGGTTCACGGGTTATGAATACTTTTGCAAGTCATTGTAATACTAGATATGTTATCCGGCACGTCTTGAAGATGTACAAGTTAGGGACCCCACTCGTTATGTGTCTTCCACATCTAGCGGCTACCCCTGAAAAACCCTACATATGAAGGGGCTAAAAAATAACATTTGTGTCCAATAGAACAATATATTTCAGAACCGCCTTTGTAAGGGCAGAAATGTACATGGGATGAGCAGAATGAGAATTAACCAATAGGGAATAATTAGGAAAGTAACCAAGTAACACCCGTGATGGATGCCCCTGCTTCTGCCAGGTCCAATTGTGTCGAATTCAAAATACTGGATAAGATTATTTTATTACCCTGCTGATTATTGATACATTCTGTGATTATCAATATTAATATCAATTAGTTGCTGTCAAAAGATAGACAACGTGCCCCTTATGGAGTTTTTCCTTATTTTTTTGTGTGTACACTTAGGCCACTCTTTGTCTGGATGGTCATTTTTTGTCTGGATGGTCTTTTTTTGGTCTGGAAGGTCTTTTTTTTGTCTGGATGGTCTTTTTTTGTCTGGATGGTCTTTTTTTGTCTGGATGATCTTTTTTTGTCTGGATAGTCTTTATTTTTGTCTGGATGGTCTTTTTTTTGTCTGGATGATCTTTTTTTGTCTGGATGATCTTTTTTTGTCTAGATGATCTTTTTTTTGTCTGGATGGTCCTTTTTTGTGTGGATGGTATTTTTTTGTCTGGATGGTCTTTTTCTTGTCTGGATGGTCTTTATTTTTGTATGGATGATCTTATTTTGTCTGGATGGTCTTTTTTTGTCTGGATGGTCTTTTTTTGTCTGGATGGTCATTTTTTGTCTGGATGGTCTTCTATTTGGTCTGGATGGTCTTTTTTTGTCTGGATGGTCTTTTTTTGTCTGGATGTTTTTTTTTGCCTGGATGATCTTCTTTTTTTTGTCTGGATGGTCTTTATTTTTGTCTGGATGGTCATTTTTTGTCTGGATGCTGTTTTTTTGGTCTGGATGGTCTTTTTTTTGTCTGGATGATCTTTTTTTAGTAATCTTTTTTGTCTGGATCTTTTTTTTGTCTGGATGGTCTTTATTTTCATCTGGATGGTCATTTTTTGTCTGGATTATCATTTTTTGTCTGGATGGTCTTTTTTTGGTCTGGATGGTCTTTTTTTGTATGGATGGTCTTTTTTTGTCTGGATGGTGTTTATTTCCTCTGAGATAATTATATATATTGTATTGTGCATATTTCCTGGTAATTCACACCTGTAATATACTACAGTATGGTGCAGGTGACTGTATAGCACCTTTCAGATTGCAGAGGTGGTCGGAAGGATGTTAGGAGGTTAATTGTTTATTGTGTTTACAAAAACATTAGTAAAGACAACTCCATTAATAAAGAACTGCCTGGAAGTTGTGCCACCCTTGATCCTTTTTTGGGAATTTCTATGGGTGCAGTACAACACAAGGTGGATGGTAGGGACTAGTGTATTTTTGGCGGTGTCTTTTATTCTATTATTAGTTGTTTTTCTATTTTTTTTTGCAGTGATGTTGAGCTCGATGGAGCCACAGTGAATCACGACTAAAGAAGATTTGATGTCACAATGATGTTATTCAGCTTTGAGCAATTTTGGGCTCTTGGTTTCCTGGTATTACAGATGTGGGGTAAGTATTGCGTAAGTCAATATATTATATATCACTCCAGTTACAAATCTTCTGTAATGCCTCTGTGTTTTCTGTTGAAATCAATTACAAATTCTATATATGTCAAAAGTGTTATGTATGGGTAATTGTTCACTTTTCCATGGCGCAGAACACACATAAATATGTAAAACTGTCATGCATGTTATCAAGGGAAAGTCTCAAATACCTTATCTTGAGCTTCCCCTTTCCCAGCCCCCAAGTTTCCAGTAAATGTTTGAAAAAGTTCAAAGTTAATAGTAAATAAGAGATAGGGAGAAAAGGTGGGGGGGTAGGAGGGAGATGGAGCTGCAGCTTCTCATTTTTAGAGTGAAGGCAATCAGCAGGGAAAAACATCTGTCCACGGCACAGTTCTGATGTCACACATAAAAGATCTGCCCATTCAGCAAATGTGGAGAGAAGAACATTTACATTTACGGAAAGCATCAAAAGGAAGGAGAGAAAAACAAATCTGCAGATTACAAAAATCTATTGTGATCTTTATATGTACTGTCAAAACTCCTTGCTTCTTTTTTACCATAAGACCCCATGATCAGTAGAACAAGGGGGGCAATTATTGTGGACTGGGCTAACAAGACCCCATCTGTCATGCACTGTTTAGGTCCAGACTCATTAGGTGTCATGGCGGCGTCAGGCTCTGTTCACACTGCAAAGCCTGAAAGGCAACCTGATGTCTCCTAGTTGTTCAGCCAGAGCCGGGCGTCGGCTGTTTCATCTGCTCTGTTCCTCAGTCCTGTAGAAGTTAATTCCTGCTTACCTGGGGAACTCGGCTAGGAGCTCAGGTTGCCAATTGCCAAAGTCATCTGCTTCCTATATAAGATCCTGGATCTTACTACTCTGTGCCAACTATAGCTTCAGCTTTAGCTCCAGCGATACCGGTCTTGTTGGTGAACCTGTTGATGGTGATCTTTGTTGCAATATTGAGTGGTGTGAACATTTCCCTGTTGTACATTACTTAATTCTCTTTTTCCGTTGTTCCCCTGTACACATATTGTCTCTCCGTGTGTTTTGAGTGCAGTGTGTACGAGATTCTTTTTTCCCTTGTTCATTTTGTTTTGTGGGGTTTCATTATTGGGTTTTCTGGCCCGCCCTAAGGGTGTGGGAGAGGGGGAGTAAAATCAGGTCTCAGACAGGAGTCAGGGTCATGCTGGGGGCTCAGACCTTGCTACCATCAAGCCTACCTCTGAGATAAGAGACAGCACAGGGTCTTGAGTCTGAGGGCCAGCCCAGGGGCCCCTGTCCTGTCATTACATATGCTGTGATACCATTACACCCCGTGCATGTGTTTTGCTGTTCCAACATGGCATTTAGTTCTCTCTTTTCTACTAATTGTTGTATGTCTCAAACCAGTGTTGAACCCCTTATTCCCCAAACACATGGATTGTAATTTGAGGAAAATACTAAAATAGTTAAAGTTTGCACTTTGACCTTATAATATTTTTAGACTTTTCGCTGGCATCAAGCAGAACATTTTTAGAATGTTTCAGATAAGATATTATGAGTTTCTATAGATTTTTTTCTTCCTTTTTTTATGTAACAATTTTATTACTCTAGCCCTATTCCTAAAGGGAACCAGTCATGTCAAAAAATGGTACTAACGTACAGATGAGGGATTAATCTGCAAGTTAATTGCATTGTAAATCTGTGCCCCCGCTGCACTAAAAGATGCACTAGAAAGGAATTGTACTTTATACCTACCAGCAGCCTTTGGCTTTCAGTCACAGAGGCGTGGCCGATGCGGCTTCAGTCATGGTTAAGTATATAGTGAACTGTAACCGCGCCGCCAGCCTTGACTAGCAGCCAACACAACAGTGATCCACTGCTGATCCAGCTGTCAGTCTGTCCTAAGCAGAGACTTATGCTGCTTTGGCCACGCCTCTATGACTGAAAGCTGGAAAAACTAAAGTTCAGTTCCTCCTGGTAGCCCGGTCTTCAGTGTGGTGGCTGCACAGATTTAGAATGCTATTAACCTGCAAATTAACCCCAAATATGCTGGGTAAGGCCCCCTTCATAAGTCAGTGATTCCGGTACGTATGGCGTCATTTTTCATACATACCGGAGACATGAACATATGCAGACCCATTAAAATGAATGGCTTTAGTGTTTTCACATGGACCGTGTGTCGGTATGGAGTACATGCGTGTACGTGTGTTCCGCATGGAGACAAGTCAGTTTTTTCTCCGACATCACGATTGTCAAACGGATCACTGATGTGATCATCATCAGTGTGACATGTACCGGAGAAACTACGTGTCTTTGAAATAAAATAATTTTCTATACTCACCTGTCTCCAGTGCTGCAGTCTCCAGTGCTGCTGTCATTTGCTTCCAGGTCCGCTCATTACGCTCATGAATATTCACAGCACCATGGACCCAGATGCAGCAGCGTCAGAGACATTGGGACATGCCAAAACTTCCAAAAAATTCAAGGTAGTTCTGGCTTATTCAGGACAGATGGCCAATAATTAGGACAAAAATGCAGAGAGTGTAATGGTTGTGGGGTACAGATTTTGCACAATGGACAATTGCACCTTCTTCCTTAGTATTGCAGATAATTGATCATGTGTCACTTTTTTTCTTTGCAGACAATGGCTGTGAAGCTCAGGGTTATACCATAGTGACACGCAGTGAAGTGACGGCACAAGTTGGCCTCTGTGCTTACATTCCATGTACATTTACCAAACCCTTTGTTGCAGAGATAAACCAATGTCTCTGGTACAGGAATAACCCAAATCGAGTACTTGTGGCTTCAACTAAAAACAACCCATCAAGTCGAATTTATTTCACTGGAGACGTCAACACAGGAGACTGTTCCCTAATGATCAATGATGTCGTGAAAAGTGACGGTGCATATTATCAATTCAGAATGGAGGCTGTTAACTCCTTTTATAGCTACAATTATGGTACTACTACACCCAATGTGGTGGTGACAGGTAAATGGAAGAAATTACAAAATATTTGATCTGTTACTAAACCACAGTGCAAAATATATATGAAGCTGGTTAGTGATATCAACAGAAACACTCTCACATACGGGTAATGTAAAAAGGGATGACCTACTACAGGGAGAGGCCGCAACTACACCCAACTGGTTAATGTACACACTAGAAAGACCCTAACAGCACAGCTCAAAATACCACCTCGGACCTGACTCCCTAAAAGGCCGTTGAGGAGTTTCTCGTTCCTCCTGAAAGACCAGACGGGAAGCCACAACACACTGCCTAGAAGGGGAAAGGACGGTATGCAGTAAGATAGAAAAAACCCCAAGTGAGAAAACTAAAACACATTCATATAAGATAGAGAGGGAAAACTAAAAAGAATGACAAATAAGCCAATCAAGTAAAACCTTCCAGAAAACTAAAAGAGGTTAAAGGAAAAGATGCAGGGAAGGACTGTGTTCCCCTAATAAGGTAAATGACTAAGCTGATGTGTTGGAACACCGAAAAAAAAGTCTACTTAAAGGTATAGCCAACAAAAGAGTGCAGTAAAAAGGTGAACATATAAAACCTAACCCAGAATGTGATAGGGCAGACCCAATGGGAAAATGAGAAACACCTAGAGAGAAGTGAACAAAAAAGTGAGAACCAAGACAATTGGAACCATCAGCATTTGGACAGGGAGGAAATGGAATAGCCCAGGACACAGAGGAACCGACCGTGCAACAAGTCACTGGATTTAATCCCAAATCCAAGCCATGAAATAAATGCTAACAAACAGGGTAAAACCGGTTTAGCATGGGGAAACTGGTAGGGAGTGGCAGATGACAGCTTCATCTAATCAGCGAGCACAATGAGCCATAGACTGGTAGCGGTTCGGGTGCTTCTACCTATGGTAGTGATAGAAAAAGTAACAGCAGCAGTGCAGAAGTTGTAGGTGCATTAATGCCATTATTATTCTTCTTATTATTATTAGTCTTATTATTGTCACTATTGTTATTATTATTATTTTATTACTATATTATTATTATTATTATTATTATTATTATTATTATTATTATTATCATATTATGATTATTAATATTGTTGTTATTATTATCATTAGTATTATTATTAGTCTTATTATTATCCTTATTACAATATTGTTAGTATCATCACTATTTTTATTATCATTACTAATATATTATTATTATTATTAATAAAAATAATAGTAATAATATATTAGTAATGATAATAAGAATAGTGATGATACTAACAATACTGTAATAAGGATAATAAGACTAATAATAATAGTAATGATAATAACAACAATAGTAATAATGAGCATATAATAATAATAATAATAATGCTATTAATAATAATGTTGGAAATAATAATAATAATAATATAGTAATAAAATACTAATAATACTAATAATACTACTACTAGTACTAATAATGATACTAATAATAATAATGCTATTAATAATAATGTTGGAAATAATACTAATAATACTACTACTACTACTAATAATAATAATAATAATAATAATAATAATATAGTAATAAAATAATACTAATACTAATAATAATAATAATAATAATAATAATAAAACAATAATAATAATAATAATAATAACACTACTACTACTACTACTACTACTACTACTACTACTACTACTACTACTAATAAATAACATTAATATTGTTGTTATTATTATCATTACTATTATTATTAGTCTTATTATTATCCTTATTACAATATTGTTAGTATCATCACTATTTTTATTATCATTACTAATATATTATTATTATTATTATTATTAATAATAAAAATAATAGTAATAATATATTAGTAATGATAATAAGAATACTGATGATACTAACAATACTGTAATAAGGATAATAAGACTAATAATAATAGTAATGTTAATAACAACAATAGTAATAATGAGCATATAATAATAATAATAATAATAATAATAATGCTATTAATAATAATGTTGGAAATAATAATAATATAGTAATAAAATACTAATAATACTAATAATACTACTACTAGTACTAATAATAATAATAATAATAATAATAATAATAATGCTATTAATAATAATGTTGGAAATAATACTAATAATACTACTACTACTAATAATAATAATAATAATATAGTAATAAAATAATAATAATGATAATAATAATAATAATAATAATAATCATAATATGGTAATAAAATAATAATAAAACAATAATACTAATAATAATAATACTAATACTACTACTACTACTACTACTACTAATAATAATAATAATAATAATAATAATAATAACAATATGAATAAAAACATCATTATTATGATCAGTAGTAGAAATAATCGGTTGTAGTTGGAGTATTAGGGTCAGTCATGTAGTAATGGTGGTAGTAGTAGTACTAATTTTTTCCCTCTACTACTGAGGCAGTGATACATCCGACTTTGTTTTTTATTTTTTTTTAGCAAATTGTGTTGTGCACCCAAAACCTATACGATAACACTTTTTCTACGATTCTTTTTAGACTTAACAGACGAACCTGAGATCTCTGTGGGGACGTTGGTCGCCGATAAGGAGGCCACAGCGACCTGCAGAAGTCCTGGTGTGTGCGCTGGAACGGCTCCGGGCTTCACATGGACTGGACCAGATGGATCATCATTGAATTATAATACTCCTTACCCAAACCGCACCAGAGTATACTTCTCAAACTTTACCTTCACGCCTTCAAGGAAGGACAATGGAAGAGCACTGGTCTGTAGGGTCAACTTTCAACCAAACACTGCAGTCACCAGCCAGACCATCAGCCTAAATGTCCTGTGTAAGTTACCGTAAATTTACTTGGAACAGTCTAAAAAATAGCATTCTTTCTATTTATAGTTAATTATTTTGCTAAAAGTCAATAGCAAACATCAGCTGAAGTCTGTGCCAGACATAACTACCAGAGTGCATAGGAAATAGCGCCCTCTAGTGGTTATCATCAGCATATAATGAAGTAAGGCTATGTTCGCACACTTTTTTCCGAGTGCATCTTGAGTGCAGCTTTTTCCTGTGGTTACAGCTTGTGGCCCAATAAACGGATGATGTTTTGCTGCAATTTTGTTAATGTGTTTTTTAAAAGAGAAACAAAATATGATAGGATAGGATAATTGATAGCTAGAATAGATAGATAGAAAAAAATAGAAAGAATAGATAAAAAGAAAGAACATATAGACTAGATAATAATAAAGAACAGATAGTATGAAGAGAAAGAAAGAGCCCGGACTGCTGACCCGAAGGGGCTTAAGGGAGGGCTACATGACTAGGAGGGATGCCAGGCCATAGGGTTAATAAGGGGTTAATGGAGAAAGTCAGTTTGGGCGCGAAATTTGGGGGTGGTGCTAAGGGGCAGTTAGGATCAGGGGTCAGTGTGATTGGTCAGGGGGTGGTGGCTATTGGGGGTCGTATATAGGGCAGGTCAGAGGGGGGTGGGCCATTCCTACCTGGACGTGACTGGAATCGTTGTGGCTGGATCCCGAAGATGGAGGACTTCATGGCACAGATGAAGAAGATGGCGGAGCAGCGTGGACAGCGTTGGATGGACGAGCAGCTCCAGCGATGGTCCGGCGTCGGCGAGGAAGATGGGACCCCCCTGCCTCCGAAGCGGCAGCGAAGAGCTCGGCCCCCAGAGCGCCTCAGCCCGGAGATGACGCCGAGGAGCCGGCGGCGGAGACGGAGCCCGAGTGGATGTGCGGCGGTGGATCCGGGAGCCGGGACGTCGCGAGGCCCCGGCCGGAAGTCGGGCCGCGGGCGCCAAGGCAACGGGGCGGTGAGCGACACGGCCGGCCTCCCCTCCTCTTCCGGGTCGCGGCGCACGGCAGTGACGCGCGCGTCGCGGCCGCGTGACCCGGCGCGGTCACCTGACCCGGCGCGGTCACCTGACCCGGCGCGGTCACCTGACCCGGCGCGGTCACGGGGCCCGCTGCGCTCGCGTGACCCGGCGTCCCCCTGTGCTCCGGCGGCCTCACCTGACCGAGCGCGCTCACCTGACCCGCCGCGGTCACGTGGGGCGGCGCGGTCACGTGGGGCGGCGCGATCACGTGGGGCAGCGCGGTCACGTGGGGCGGCGATGTCACCTGACCGGGCGCTGTCACCTGACCGTGCGCGGTCATGTGACCCCGCGTACTCGCCCGTCCCGCCGCGTCCTCGCGATCCGGCAGGCTCGCCTGACCCGGTGCGGTCACCTGACCCGCCGCGGTCACGTGGGCCGGCGCGGTCGCGTGGGTCGGCGGGGTCGCGCGGGTCGGCGGGGTCGTATGAGCCAGCGGGGTCATGGGGGCCAGCTGGGTTGCGTGGGCCAGCGGGATCGCGGGGCGCAGATGAGGCCACAGTGGCGGCAGCGGCAAGGTCTAGGAGCAGAGCGGGGCCCATGCAGGAGCATGGGGTCCCAGTGGCGGCGGGGGAGTCCGTACGGAGACGGCCCGGATCGGCGGGGCCCGGCCTGGGATCGCAGCGGAGGGACAACGATGGGACGGCGTCGGGATCAGCTGGAGCACGCGGGGATGCCGGACGGCATGCCCCAGGCGGCGTTTATGTGGCGGAGCCAGCGTCTGGATCGTCGCGGAGGATGGATGGTGCTGCGGGCGGACGGGGCCTAAGGTCGAGTCTGCCGGACGGCGGGCTCCCTGGGCCTGGGTCCAGTGAGGACGAGGAGGCAACCCTGGAGGAGGACGTCGCGGAGGACGGCAACGGGGACCAGATCGTGGAGGTCGGCGAGGCGGCTGGAGTGCGACGCGGAGAACATGTGACGGCTGTTTCGGGATCTTCTCGGAGTCAGCCTGGTAAGACCACGGTTTCTTCTATTTCTCGTGCACCTGGTTTGGCTATGGATGGTGTGTCTGGTGATACGGATGGCGTGCAGGGCGTGAATGTGGTTGGTGGTACGGGTGGTTTACTTGGTGGCCCGAGTGGCGGGCGGGTCGTGAATGTGGTGACGGGTGACGGCAGTGTGGCGTCCGAGTTGTTGAGGTTGGTTAGGGGTTTGTTTGCCCCTGTGGGGGGCCCTAGCTTGGTGTGGCAGGGAGCGACGGGGCAGGAGGTTGCGACTCCTGCGGTTGGAGGGGTTGCTGGTGGCAATGCGGTTGGTGAGCCGGTGGTGGCGGCTCCCGCGGCCCCAGCTGCGGCTCCCGCTGCCGCAGCTGCGGCTGCAGTGGACATTGTTCGATTGGATGACAAGGCAAGAGGGGAAGTGTATGTTTGCTTTGATGGCCCGTTGGGGGCGCATCTGAAGCAGGAGACCAGGGAAAAAATATGGAAGGATGAATATGTTGAAATATTCTCATTGCTTCCGTTGGAAAAGTTTAATCTGGATCGGGTTAGACCGGATGAGAGCAAAAAGGACGAGGAAGAACGGCGGCGTTATCGCCTTATTCCCCGCACTTTTCAGAACTGGTTGCAGGCCTTTGTGATACTGGCCGGTGTGGTGGGGGAAAAGGCTCCGGATAACTGTACAGCGCTTTTCTGTTATCTGGATTCTATCTGTGAGGCGTATAGGACCTATGGGGGGACTGCTTGGCTAAGATATGACGAGCAGTTTCGCCAGAGGAAGGCGGTCAGACCCAGTTTACGGTGGGACCACAAAGAAATTAGTCTATGGATGCGGCTGATGGCTGCGCCGAAGTCGGCATCACAGTCCTTTCCAGGGGGCACCGGCGGGGGATCATTTGGCACCTCGTCGGGGCCCAAAAAGGGCGTTTGCTGGCAGTTTAATGAGAAGGAATGCCGGTTTGGGTCTTCCTGCCGATTCAAGCACGAGTGTTCGGGCTGTGGTGGCGCCCACAGTCACCTTAAGTGCTTCCGGAAGGGAAAAGGAAAGGCCGCGGAGTCTTCGTCAAAAAGGGAGGACCCCGGTGAGGGTAGATCGGATGGCGCCGTTTCTAAGTAGATACCCGGACCGGGGATCGGCGGAATTGTTGAGTGACGGTTTTAGTTTTGGTTTCAAGATACCGTCAGTGGTTAAGACGGGAGAGATTCGTTTAAAAAATTTGCAGTCGACGCGCCTACATGGTGAGGTTGTTGCGGATAAGTTACGGAAGGAGGTGGAGCTAGGACGGATGGCGGGGCCTTTTGATGCCCCTCCATTGCCGGACTTGGTTGTGTCCCCGTTGGGGTTGGTCCCAAAAAAGGAACCTAACAAGTTCCGGCTCATCCACCATTTGTCCTATCCTACTGGCCGGTCGGTGAACGATGGTATTGATCCTGAGCTGGTTTCGGTTTCGTATGTCCGTTTTGATAAGGCTGTGGAATGGTTAAGGAAGTTGGGCTGTGGTTCGCTGTTGGCGAAAACGGATATAGAAGCGGCCTTCCGCCTGTTGCCGGTGCACCCGGACAGTTTTCACCTGTTGGGGTGTTGGTGGGAGGACAGGTTTTATGTAGATTGTTGTTTGCCTATGGGCTGTTCAATTTCATGTTCTTATTTTGAGAAGTTTAGTTGTTTCTTGGAATGGGTAATTAAGGAGGAGGCGGGTCTAGATTCAGTGTTGCATTACTTGGACGACTTCTTGTGCATGGGGCCTGCGGGATCCTCGCAGTGTTCCCTTTTGCTTCGGACAGTGGAGCAGGTTGCTCGCCGGTTTGGCGTTCCGTTGGCGCCGGAGAAGACGGAGGGTCCGGTTACGGTTTTGAAATTCCTGGGTATCGAGCTGGATACGGTTGCCATGGAGTGCCGCTTGCCGGAGGACAAGCTGGTGGATTTGAGGCGTTGTGTTCAAGGGGCCATTGAGGCCAAGAAGATTCGTTTACGGGACTTGCAGTCCCTGTTGGGGAAGTTGAATTTTGCGTGTAGAATATTGCCGATGGGGAGAGTTTTTTCCCGTCGCTTGGCTCAAGCCACCACCGGTGTGTTGCACCCTTTGCATTTTGTGCGTTTGAAGGTGGAGCATAAGGCGGACCTGAGAGTGTGGTCCCGTTTTTTGCAGCGGTACAATGGACGGTCATTGTGGCTTCGTGAGGTGGTGTCAAATGAGGAGTTGGTGCTGTATACGGACGCGGCGGGATCCAGTGGATTTGGCGCATATTTTGGGGGGAGATGGTGTGTCGGCAGGTGGCCTGATTCGTGGCGGGTTTGCGGTCTGACTAGGAATTTGGCCCTGTTGGAACTTTTCCCTATTGTCGTGGCCTTAGAGGTTTGGGGACAGGATTTGAAAGACAGGAAGGTGCGTTTCATGTGTGACAACTTGGGGGTGGTTCAGTGTGTTAACAAGCTGACAGCTGATTCCCCCCCGGTAGTGGACCTCTTGCGTCACTTGGTGCTGAAATGTCTGGAGTTGAACTTGTGGGTCTGCGCTGTACATGTGCCGGGGGTGCTGAATTCTGTGGCTGATGCTTTATCTCGCTTCCAGTGGGACCGCTTTCGAATGCTGGCGCCGGACGCGGAGCAGCAGGAGACCGTATGGCCCGTCTGGTTGTGGGACCTGGTTTGCAGCCGGCCTGGGAATTGATCCGACATTCGGTGGCACCCAGTACGTGGCGCAGCTATAATTCAGCGTGGGACCGTTGGCTCGAGTTGGTTGATGAGGTGGGAGGTCATGTATCTGAAGGTGACAGAGTTTATTTAGTTTTGTTTATGTTGGGCAGGGCTAAGGAAGAAGGCCTTTCGTGGTCGGCCGTGGCGGGCAGGTTAGCGGGCATTTCCTTCTTTTTCAAGTTATTGGGCTGGAAGGACGTTACGAAGGATTTCTGGGTGCGCCAGGTGATGAAGGGTTACCGGAGGGCGGGGGCGCGCCGAGACCTTCGGCGCCCGGTATCTTTTGAGCTGCTGGGCAAGCTGTTGTCGGTGCTGCCTCGGGTGTGCTGTTCGGAGTATGAATGCCAGTTGTTCGGGACCGCTTTTGTTTTGGCCTTCTTTGGGGCGTTTAGAATTAGTGAACTGGTGAGCAGAAACACGAGGAGTCACGGAGGTTTGTTGCTGGAGGACGTGGAATGCGGTATGGATGTGGTGCGGTGTTGCTTGAGACGGTCAAAGACGGACCAGCTGGGTAGAGGTCGGATGGTGGAACTATGGGGTGTACCTGGTTTAGCGGAGTGCCCTGTCAGATGGCTGTCGGCGTTTTTAGAGGTGAGGGGAGCTCGCCCGGGGTCCCTTTTGTCCCACCAGGAGGGGTCAGCCTTGTCGAGTTACCAATTTGTCTGCATCTTTCGGAGGTGCCTGCAGTGTTGCGGTCTCAACGAGGCTGAGTTCGCGTCGCACTCCTTTCGGATTGGGGCTGCGACTCAGGCGGCTCGTTGGGGTCTGGGCGCGCAGGCTCTCCGTAAGATTGGACGATGGGACTCGGCCAGGTTTCGATCTTACGTCCGGCCGAACTTGTTGTGAGCTATGGGTGGGGAGGGGGGGGGGGGGGTCGGGGGCTGTATTGGTTTGGTAATCATTACCCATTTTCTTCCTTGTGCACCCCCCCCCCCTCCCCCTCTCCCCTGTTGTGTTGTCACCTTTTGTTTTGTAGGTTTCCCATTGTTGGTGTGGGTGCTCGGCCACTCATACGTGTATTGGGGGGCGTTCCGTGCGGGAATACGACCGGACGGCCGCCAGTTGGGGGTTCCCAGAGAAAAGGCTACTGTGCGATGGATCGGGGTCAGGGGCATGCTGTGGAGTGAGGTGTTGCCTACCTGGCGCCACCATTCGCAGCTGGACAGAGCACCGGACGTGGTAGTACTACACGCGGGTGGGAATGACCTGGGTCTCCGGGCTTCCAGGGACCTGATACAAGACATAAAATGTGACTGCCTGCGGCTCCTGTCTTCCCACCCGGGTCTAGTAATTGTCTGGTCGGATATGGTTGCGCGGCTGACATGGCGGCACGCCAGGTCGGTGGAGGCAGTAAACAGGGCGCGAAGTAAAGTGAATCGGGAGATTGGGCGGTTCATTTCCCGGGTTGGGGGTGTCTCTGTTCGGCACCCGGAGTTGGAAGCGGCGTCCGCCGACTTGTTGCGCCGGGACGGGGTCCATTTAAATTCGGTGGGAAATGATATTTGGGCCTTAGGGCTGATGGAGGGGCTTGAGAAGGCTTTGTTGGTGTGGGAGGACTCGCGCGCACAAGGGGTCATGCGAGCTCGCGGTGGCGGAAAGGAGGGGGGTGTCTGAAGGTGGGGGTTTGCACAGAGGAGAGGACGGAACCCAGTGCCGGAGCGGGTTACCTCTAGCGGTGCAATTGTTTGGTAAACGGGTCCTTGCTGGGTTGAGTCTCAGCGGGACGTAGTGGGGGCAACATCTGGCTTGGGCTCTCGAGTCGGTGTGTTGCGGCTGAGGGTCAGGAGACAGGCTGATGTTGCAAAGAACATTTTGGTTAACCTTCAGGTACCCCCCCCTTCCTTTTCGGGTTCTTCAATGAAGAGTTGTATTGTTACATGGCTGATGTTTATGTTATGAATAAATGGGGCTGCTGTGGCCTTTATATTCCAACGTCACACAGTGTTTGTGTTTATTTTAGATAAGAACCCTAGGGGGTAGGGTGTTGTTGGGGAAGGTCACAGGCCTTCAGTCAGACATTCCGGAGTCAAGAAAGAGCCCGGACTGCTGACCCGAAGGGGCTTAAGGGAGGGCTACATGACTAGGAGGGATGCCAGGCCATAGGGTTAATAAGGGGTTAATGGAGAAAGTCAGTTTGGGCGCGAAATTTGGGGGTGGTGCTAAGGGGCAGTTAGGATCAGGGGTCAGTGTGATTGGTCAGGGGGTGGTGGCTATTGGGGGTCGTATATAGGGCAGGTCAGAGGGGGGTGGGCCATTCCTACCTGGACGTGACTGGAATCGTTCCCGCCCGCCCGCCCTAATTGTGGATTCGACATCGATGAAGAAAAGAAGGAAGATCGTATTTGTCGCAGCGGCGGAAAGGAGGGGGGTGTCTGAAGGTGGGGGTTTGCACAGAGGAGAGGACGGAACCCAGTGCCGGAGCGGGTTACCTCTAGCGGTGCAATTGTTTGGTAAACGGGTCCTTGCTGGGTTGAGTCTCAGCGGGACGTAGTGGGGGCAACATCTGGCTTGGGCTCTCGAGTCGGTGTGTTGCGGCTGAGGGTCAGGAGACAGGCTGATGTTGCAAAGAACATTTTGGTTAACCTTCAGGTACCCCCCCCTTCCTTTTCGGGTTCTTCAATGAAGAGTTGTATTGTTACATGGCTGATGTTTATGTTATGAATAAATGGGGCTGCTGTGGCCTTTATATTCCAACGTCACACAGTGTTTGTGTTTATTTTAGATAAGAACCCTAGGGGGTAGGGTGTTGTTGGGGAAGGTCACAGGCCTTCAGTCAGACATTCCGGAGTCAAGAAATAACAGAATAGCTTGATAGAGGGATAGCTAGCATGGCCAGCTGTTTTTTTAATTATTTTTTGGTAAAAAAAATGACGTGGGGTCTCCCCTGTTTTTCATATTCAACACAGGAACAGCAGCATCTGCAGGCTGCAACCCTCAGCTGTCTGCTGTACATTGGCTGGTTATGAAAAATAAAGGAGATCCCACACTTTTTTTTTTTAATTATTTTATTTATTTATTTTTTTAAAATGACGTGGGGTCCCCCCATTTTTCTAAAACTAGCCAAGGTACAGACAACTGGGACTGATATTATTGGGGTGGAAAAGGCCATGGTTATTTGGCCCTTTCTAGCCTAGCTCACAGCCGGCCCAGAAGTGGCGAATCCATAAGATTTGCCATTTCTGGTGCTGGACCTAACTCTTCCCATTGTCCTGGTGTGGTGGCAATCAAGGTAATAAGGAGTTAATGACAGCACACAGCTGCCACTAAGCCCTAGATTAGTAATAACAGATGTCTATGAGACACCTCCATCATTAACCCTAGAATGCGCAACCATTTCAATCTACCATAGAAAACAAGTGACCTAGCAGGCCTGCGAGGTCCCAGGTATGCGTTCTAGGGTTAATCTGTAAGTGAAAATAAATAAACACATACACCCGAAAAATCCTTTATTTGAAAAAAAAGACAAAAAAGAACCACCCTCTTTCACCACTTTATTAACCTCCAAAACACCCCTCCAAGTCCGACGTAATCCACACGAGGTCCCACGATGCTTGCAGCAGTGATACATCTGAAGATCACAGCGAGCGACATAGAACATGACTTCCCACTGTGAGCTCCACACAGTGACTGAAGTGAGCCACGTGATCAGCGGTGACGTCAATCAGGTTAGCTGCAGCCCTAGCTGGAGTCCTCCACCTGAGACCACAAATCACTCGAGTGACTAAAGTGAGCCCCGCAATCAGCGGTGATATCACTCGGGTGATTTTCAATCTCAGGTGAAGGACTCCAGCTGTGGCTGCAGCTAAACTGAGTCACACCACCGCTGATTGCATGGCTCATTTCAGTTACTGTGTGGAGCTCACAGCAGGCAGTCATATTCTATGTCACTCACTGTGATCTTCAGCTGTAGTAGTGCTGGAAGTGTCGTGGGACCTTGTGTGGATTACGTCAGACCTGCAGGGGTGTTTTTGGATTAATAAATTGGTGAAAGCGGGAGGTTTTTTTGTCTTTTAGTCCAAATAAAGCATTATTTCAGTGTTTGTGTTTATTTCTTTTCAGTTACAGATTAGTGATGGGCAGGGGTCTCATAGACGCCTACCATTACTAATCTAGAGCTTAGTGGCAGCGGTGGTCTGCTATTAACTTCTTATTACCCCGATTGCCACCACACCAGGGCAATCAGGAAAATCCGGGTAAAATGCCGGGGCTGTCGCATCTAATGGATGTGGCAATACTAAGCGTCAGCTGGCTGATATTTTTAGGTTGGCGGACGCCCAATAACCATGGGTATCCCCAACCTGCGAATACAAGCCCACAGCTGGGTATCATTATACGGGGGTAGCCTACACCAATTTATTTATTTATTTATTTTACTGTATGATATAGACCTGCCCACCAACGTCTGTGATTGGTTGCACTCAGACACACTATCACACACAGGGTGGGGACTAATCTGACTGCATCCAATCACTGACACCGGTGGGCAGGCTAAGCAGTGCATATTCAGTGAAGGTCGTGAAGTGAATGAGCGGTTGCGAAAGCACTGTAACAGCTGCCCCTGTGAATCAGCAAGTATGAAGAGCTTGCTCCTACAACTTTGTGCCGGATGCTGGTCCCCATAGACTATATATGGGGACCAGCATCTAGTCAGATACCAGGGATCAATCCCATGCCGATATAAACCGAAAAAAGAGCTCTGCAAGCATAATTATATCAATAATATATCAAACACCAATGTGATTTTAACACTTTTTGTCATATTTTATTACATCAAGAGTTAAATACAATTTCATAAAGTGCTGGTACTCACAACTTTAAAAACTCCCTACCCCATAAAACCATGCAGAACCAAACTGGTGCATTGTGGAACAAACATCATTCAAAATTCAGTGTAGATACAATGATATAGATACATCTGGGTGTCAATAATTCATAGTAAAATCTGATAACCTATCACAGCAACCAAGTAAAGTGCTAGTGCATGTAAACAGATATATGATCAGCCTGGACGTAATCCTCAATATACAGCTATATAGATAGCAAAAATGTTAACCTAGTGCCAGGGTGAGCCAAATAGAACTTCTGTAAATGCTGGAAGGTATCAGAAAAAGTCAATATTGAAGACCCAGGATGGCGAACCACAACGCTCAGCACCTCGACGCGCGTTTCGCCTCTCGCTTCGTCAGGAGGTGCTGGGGTAGCTGCGGGGTCACTCTTATATACCATGAAACAATTTTAAAGCTAAATTCAGATAAAAAAGAAGTCAGTGCTCAAGTGGAACAACCCATATATAGAGATAAAGATACAATAATCAGAAGTTATCAAAACAAAAAATATATGTGCCTACATAAAACACTGACATCTAGTGGGCAATCCCCTACATAACATTGGGGGTATATCCAACCTATAAGCATATAAACACCATATTAAACCACAGGTTGTACCCCATATAGACAGTTAAGGCATAACAACCAGCAGGAGCAGTTGTACATGAGATTTCTATATCTTCTCTGTTACTTTTTTATTGCTGTTTGCAGAATGAGATAACTGAGAATCTGTCAGTGAACTCATTCTGACGAGAGCTTATATCTGGTATAATTATTTTTTTTCCTAAGCTTCTGTCAACTTATTTATGATCTTCCAAATTTTTTTGTGGTTATAAATCAACTGAGAACAAGCTCAAAAAAAAGGAAGATAACAGCTCTAAACTCTCCTGATGGACTCTCAGTAAACTCATTCTGCAACCTGCAATAGTCAGAGCAACACTAAAGCTATTTAAAGAAAACTTCCTTTTTTTGACACTTTTGAAGCCTAACTCCAAAAAAAGAAATTAGTTAAAAATACATACATTTAGGCAAAAAAAAAGAAACCCTGCATGTGTCAACATCCTATAACTATGTAATCTAACAAAAAGACTGATGGCACATCCTACCATTCTAATGTGAACAGGTGCAAACTGAACATGAAACATGCTCGGGTACACAGTACTCGTAACTAGTGATGAGCGGGCACTACCATGCTCGGGGGCTCAGTACTCGTAACTAGTGATGAGCGGGCACTACCATGCTCAGGTACACAGTACTCGTAACTAGTGATGAGCGGGCACTACCATGCTCGGGTGCTCAGTACTCGTAACTAGTGATGAGCGGGCACTACCATGCTCGGGTACACAGTACTCGTAACTAGTGATGAGCGGGCACTACCATGCTCAGATGCTCAGTACTGGTAACTAGTGATGAGCGGACACTACCATGCTCAGGTGCTCTGTACTCGTAACTAGTGATGAGCGGGCACTACCATGCTTGGGTGCTCAGTGCTCGTAACTAATGATGGGCGGGCACTACCATGCTCAGGTGCTCAGTACTCGTAACTAGTGATGAGCGGGCACTACCATGCTCGGGTGCTCAGTACTGGTAACTAGTGATGAGCGGGCACTACCATGCTCAGGTGCTCAGTACTGGTAACTAGTGATGAGCGGGCACTACCATGCTCGGGTGCTCAGTACTGGTAACTAGTGATGAGCGGGCACTACCATGCTCAGGTGCTCAGTACTGGTAACTAGTGATGAGCGGGCACTACCATGCTCGGGTGCTCAGTACTGGTAACTAGTGATGAGCGGGCACTACCATGCTCGGGTGCTCAGTACTCGTAACTAGTGATGAGCGGGCACTACCATGCTCAGGTGCTCAGTACTCGTAACTAGTGATGAGCGGGCACTACCATGCTCGGGTGCTCTGTATTCGTAACTAGTGATGAGCGGGCACAACCATGCTCTGGTGAGAGAGGGGAGCCAGCACGATCTGAAAATGGCATGCATCATATAAAAAGTGCAAATTCACAGATTTATTCCAACTGTACTGTAATATAAATGAGATTTTTAGCAAATAATTGATCAATTCTTTGAGCCACCCCTACCAACGTCACGGCAAATCTCAATAGGGGGGTCCTACTCTATATTCTGTATTTCATGTGCCATGCGGCCTCCTAGATAAAGTTAAAAGCAGAACCATAATGGAGCACACATACCTGCAACCAGTATATATAACTGCTTCTATGTTGCAAAAGAGGCAATTGTGGATAGAGGCCAGCCCAGGTCCCAGCATGTGGAGCAAGCTCTACACATACCAGGACTATATCAGAACTGACCCTCCCAGTGCCAGACAGCAACCATTGATAAAGGCGGACCAGATCCAAGTATTGTAACTAGTGATGAGCGGGCACTACCATGCTCAGGTGCTCAGTACTGGTAACTAGTGATGAGCGGACACTACCATGCTCAGGTGCTCAGTACTAGTAACTAGTGATGAGTGGGCACTACTATGCTCGGGTGCTCAGTACTGGTAACTAGTGATGAGCGGGCACTACCATGCTCGGGTGCTCAGTACTGGTAACTAGTGTTGAGCGGGCACTACCATGCTCGGGTGCTCAGTACTGGTAACTAGTGATGGGCAGGCACTACCATGCTCGGGTGCTCAGTACTGGTAACTAGTAATGAGCGGGCACTACCATGCTCGGGTGCTCAGTACTGGTAACTAGTGATGAGCGGGCACTACCATGCTCGGGTGCTCAGTACTGGTAACTAGTGATGAGCGGGCACTGCCATGCTCGGGTGCTCAGTACTGGTAACTAGTGATGAGCGGCCACTACCATACTCAGGTGTTCAGTACTCATAACTAGTGATGAGTGGGCACTACCATGCTCAGGTGCTCAGTACTGGTAACTAGTGATGAGCGGGCACTACCATGCTCGGGTGCTCAGTACTGGTAACTAGTGATGAGCGGACACTACCATGCTTGGGTGCTCAGTACTGGTAACTAGTGATGAGCGGGCACTACCATGCTCGGGTGCTCAGTACTGGTAACTAGTGATGAGCGGACACTACCATGCTTGGGTGCTCAGTACTGGTAACTAGTGATGAGCGGGCACTACCATGCTCGGGTGCTCAGTACTGGTAACTAGTAATGAGCGGGCACTACCTTGCTCTGGTGCTCAGTACTCGTAACTAGTGATGAGCGGGCACTGCCATGCTCGGATGCTCAGTACAGGTAACTAGTGATGAGCGGGCACTACCATGCTTGGGTGCTCAGTACTGGTAACTAGTAATGAGCGGGCACTACCATGCTCGGGTGCTCAGTACTGGTAACTAGTGATGAGCGGGCACTACCATGCTCGGGTGATCAGTACTGGTAACTAGTAATGAGCGGGCACTACCATGCTCGGGTGCACAGTACTGGTAACTAATGATGAGCGGCCAATATCATACTCAGGTGCTCAGTACTCGTAACTAGAGATGAGCGAACCGGTCCCGGTTCGGCTCGAGGTCGGTTCGCCGAACGGAAGTCCCGTTCGAGTTCGGTTCGTCGAACGTTCGACGAACCGAACTCGAACTGAATAGGAAACAATAGCAGGCATTCACAAACACATAAAAACACCTAGAAAACACCCTCAAAGGTGTCCAAAAGGTGACAAGCAACTCACAACACAACACAAACACATGGGAAAGTGACAAGGACATATACTCATGCGAAAACAAAACAGCTGGACAAGGAAAAAGAGGAGGACACACAGATATATGAATATATGCAAGGAAACATCGATTCCATTATTGTGCAACTTGAGCCCTGCTCATTTTAGGCTTCCAATCTGGATAAATTGCCTGAGCTCGCCACGTACGCCTTGGGGATCTTGTCGTGTCCTGCAGCCAGCGTTCTCTCGGAACCTGTCTTCAGTGCTGCTGGGGGTCTGCTGGCAGATAAGCACACGTGTCTGTCCACTGACAATGTGGACATGGCTCTCAGAGGACTTTTCTTCCCCTGGGTCAGCCAGGGGACGGGAAAGGCACGCGTATTTTTGAGAGTGCTTCATGCAAAGCATCTTTTTCTTTTTCAAAAGGGGGCTCAACCCATGCCAGTCAAGTGGGGTGTGTGTGGCCCAGTTAGTGGAAACGAGGGAGACTGTGGTTGGAGTCCCCTCGCTGTGTCTCTAAAAGAACCAAGATGAACAAGTCATGGCTCTCAGAGGACTTTTCTTCCCCTGGGTCAGCCAGGGGACGGGAAAGGCACGCGTATTTTTGAGAGTGCTTCATGCAAAGCATCTTTTTCTTTTTCAAAAGGGGGCTCAACCGATGCCAGTCAAGTGGGGTGTGTGTGGCCCAGTTAGTGGAAACGAGGGAGACTGTGGTTGGAGTCCCCTCGCTGTGTCTCTAAAAGAACCAAGATGAACAAGTCATGGCTCTTAGAGGACTTTTCTTCCCCTGGGTCAGCCAGGGGACGGGAAAGGCACGCGTATTTTTGAGAGTGCTTCATGCAAAGCATCTTTTTCTTTTTCAAAAGGGGGCTCAACCGATGCCAGTCAAGTGGGGTGTGTGTGGCCCAGTTAGTGGAAACGAGGGAGACTGTGGTTGGAGTCCCCTCGCTGTGTCTCTAAAAGAACCAAGATGAACAAGTCATGGCTCTCAGAGGACTTTTCTTCCCCTGGGTCAGCCAGGGGACGGGAAAGGCACGCGTATTTTTGAGAGTGCTTCATGCAAAGCATCTTTTTCTTTTTCAAAAGGGGGCTCAACCGATGCCAGTCAAGTGGGGTGTGTGTGGCCCAGTTAGTGGAAACGAGGGAGACTGTGGTTGGAGTCCCCTCGCTGTGTCTCTAAAAGAACCAAGATGAACAAGTCATGGCTCTTAGAGGACTTTTCTTCCCCTGGGTCAGCCAGGGGACGGGAAAGGCACGCGTATTTTTGAGAGTGCTTCATGCAAAGCATCTTTTTCTTTTTCAAAAGGGGGCTCAACCCATGCCAGTCAAGTGGGGTGTGTGTGGCCCAGTTAGTGGAAACGAGGGAGACTGTGGTTGGAGTCCCCTCGCTGTGTCTCTAAAAGAACCAAGATGAACAAGTCATGGCTCTTAGAGGACTTTTCTTCCCCTGGGTCAGCCAGGGGACGGGAAAGGCACGCGTATTTTTGAGAGTGCTTCATGCAAAGCATCTTTTTCTTTTTCAAAAGGGGGCTCAACCGATGCCAGTCAAGTGGGGTGTGTGTGGCCCAGTTAGTGGAAACGAGGGAGACTGTGGTTGGAGTCCCCTCGCTGTGTCTCTAAAAGAACCAAGATGAACAAGTCATGGCTCTTAGAGGACTTTTCTTCCCCTGGGTCAGCCAGGGGACGGGAAAGGCACGCGTATTTTTGAGAGTGCTTCATGCAAAGCATCTTTTTCTTTTTCAAAAGGGGGCTCAACCCATGCCAGTCAAGTGGGGTGTGTGTGGCCCAGTTAGTGGAAACGAGGGAGACTGTGGTTGGAGTCCCCTCGCTGTGTCTCTAAAAGAACCAAGATGAACAAGTCATGGCTCTTAGAGGACTTTTCTTCCCCTGGGTCAGCCAGGGGACGGGAAAGGCACGCGTATTTTTGAGAGTGCTTCATGCAAAGCATCTTTTTCTTTTTCAAAAGGGGGCTCAACCGATGCCAGTCAAGTGGGGTGTGTGTGGCCCAGTTAGTGGAAACGAGGGAGACTGTGGTTGGAGTCCCCTCGCTGTGTCTCTAAAAGAACCAAGATGAACAAGTCATGGCTCTTAGAGGACTTTTCTTCCCCTCGGTCAGCCAGGGGACGGGAAAGGCACGCGTATTTTTGAGAGTGCTTCATGCAAAGCATCTTTTTCTTTTTCAAAAGGGGGCTCAACCCATGCCAGTCAAGTGGGGTGTGTGTGGCCCAGTTAGTGGAAACGAGGGAGACTGTGGTTGGAGTCCCCTCGCTGTGTCTCTAAAAGAACCAAGATGAACAAGTCATGGCTCTTAGAGGACTTTTCTTCCCCTGGGTCAGCCAGGGGACGGGAAAGGCACGCGTATTTTTGAGAGTGCTTCATGCAAAGCATCTTTTTCTTTTTCAAAAGGGGGCTCAACCCATGCCAGTCAAGTGGGGTGTGTGTGGCCCAGTTAGTGGAAACGAGGGAGACTGTGGTTGGAGTCCCCTCGCTGTGTCTCTAAAAGAACCAAGATGAACAAGTCATGGCTCTTAGAGGACTTTTCTTCCCCTGGGTCAGCCAGGGGACGGGAAAGGCACGCGTATTTTTGAGAGTGCTTCATGCAAAGCATCTTTTTCTTTTTCAAAAGGGGGCTCAACCCATGCCAGTCAAGTGGGGTGTGTGTGGCCCAGTTAGTGGAAACGAGGGAGACTGTGGTTGGAGTCCCCTCGCTGTGTTTTACATGCTTTTAGAAGGGCATGACATGGCTTGGAGGTTGACTTTCATCATATGCAAACTGTTGGCTACCAAAATGCTGCCTTTCCAACAACTGTGGTTATAGGCAATGAGGAACATACTGATGAAGATGAGACGCAGATACCCGATTGGGATGACAACTTAAATATTCGGTCAGGGCAAGAAGAAACTCGGTCTGAGGGGGAGGGGAGTGCAAACACAACAATTGATGATGAAGTTCTAGATCCCACCTACTGTCAACCCACAGTCAGACACTCGAGGAGGTCAACAGAGGCGGTGGAGGAGGATGCAACCGACGTCGAAGTAACCTGGCGCCTTCCTGGACAGAGTCGGAGCACTGGTAGCACGTCTACAACTGCATCCTCAGCCACCACTCTGCCTCTGAGCATTATTCGGGGTGGATCAACAGGTCGCATGGCCTCTAAGCCTTGCCTAGCCTGGTCCTTTTTTGACATAAAAAAAGATCGCCCAAATTATGTGATCTGTAACATTTGGCATGGTTATCTTAGTAGAGGTCAAAACCTCAGCAGTTTGACAACTTCTTCCATGAATCGTCACATGAATAAATATCATATGGCCTGGTGGGAAGCTCACCGTGCTGCAATGCGGCATAGTGGAGCCAACCATCCACCGCCTGCCCCTTCCAGGGCATCCGCGCGCTCGTCATCTTCTAGGACTGTGGGGACAGCTGTCACACCTGTTTTTCCACCCACAACTTCCACCACTGTAACCGCAACAGGCAGTTTGCTTGGTAGGTCGTCAGTTGGTTTGGAAGGGGAAACAAGTGAGTGTGTACAGCTCTCTCAGACATCGATAGCACCAACGTTGGATGAAGGCAATATCATGTCTCCGCCTGCACTTTCCTCACAAAGCTGCATTTTTCCAGGGACACCCTACTCAACACCGTCTACACACAGCAGCCAGATCTCTGTCCCTCAGATGTGGTCAAATAAAAGGCCACTTCCTGCGACCCATGACAAAGCGAAGAGGTTGACTCTATCCCTCTGTAAGCTGTTGGCTACAGAAATGCTGCCTTTCCGCCTAGTGGACACACAGGATTTTAGAGACCTTATGTCTGTCGCTGTGCCCCAGTACCAGATGCCTAGTCGCCACTACTTCTCTAAGAAAGGTGTGCCCGCGCTACACCAGCATGTCGCACACAACATCACCGCTTCCTTGAGAAACTCTGTGTGTGAACGGGTGCATTTCACCACCGATACTTGGACCAGTAAGCATGGACAGGGACGTTACATGTCGCTGACTGGCCACTGGGTAACTATGGTGATAGATGGTGAAGGGTCTGCTGCACAAGTCTTGCCGTCCCCACGACTTGTGTGTCAATCCTAAGTCTGTCCAAGTTCCGCCACTGCTTCTGCATCCTCCACCTCATCTGGGTCCTCCACCTCCGCCCCAAGCCTGCCTGGTCAGGCCACCAGCGTTCTCACTGCGCAGAAGGAATCACGCAACCCTCATTACTATGCTGGCAGCAGAGCGCAACGGCATCAGGCGGTCTTTAGCTTGACATGTCTTGGGAATAAGAGTCACACAGCTGAGGAGTTGTGGTCAGCTCTGCGGTCCGAGTTTAATAAAAATGGTTGTCTCCACTCAACCTGCAGCCTGGTAAGGCCGTGTGCGACAATGCTGCAAACCTGGGTGCGGCCCTTCGCCTGGGCAAGGTGACACACGTACCTTGTAAGGCTCACGTGTTGAACCTTGTCGTCCAGCAATTTTTAACACACTATCCCGGCCTAGATGGCCTTCTGAACAGGGCACGAAAACTGTCTGCTCACTTCCGCCGTTCAAGCGCCGCAGCTGAGGGACTTGCATCGCTCCAGAAGTCTTTCGGCCTGCCGGTTCATCGCCTGAAATGCGATGTGGCGACACGCTGGAATTCAACTCTCCACATGTTACAGCGACTGTGGCAGCACCGGCGAGCCCTGGTGCAATACGTCATGATGTATAGCCTGGGCCAACGAGATGCAGAAGTGGGGCAGATCACCCTGATGGAGTGATCTCAGATCAAGGACCTATGCACCCTTCTGCACAGTTTCGACATGGCGACGAATATGTTTAGCGCTGACAATGCCATTATCAGCATGACGATTAGTCATTTACATGCTGGAGCACACGCTAAACACTATTCGTAGTCAGGGGGTGGGACAACAGGAAGGGGAGGAACTACAGGAGGATTCATATGCGCAAGAGACAACAACATCACCAAGGTCCAGACGTTCATCATCACCAACGCGGCAGGCATGGGACCATGGGGGACAGGGATCAACAAGGGCGCATGGTAGCAGGCGAGATGTTGAGGAAGGTGCAGGAGGATATGAAGATATGGAGGACGAACTGTCCATGGACATGGAAGACTCAGCAGATGAGGGGGACCTTGGTCAAATTTCAGTTGAAAGAGGTTGGGGGGAGATGACAGAGGAAGAAAGAACGGTTAGCACCTCTATGCCACAAACACAGCGTGGACTTGGTCCGCATGGCTGCGCAAGACACATGAGTGCCTTCTTGTTGCACTACCTCCAACATGACCCTCGTATTGTCAAAATTAGAAGTGATGATGACTACTGGCTTGCCACACTATTAGATCCCCGGGACAAGTCCAAATTTTGTGACATAATTCCACCCATAGAAAGGGACGCACGTATGCAGGAGTATCAGCAGAAGCTGTTACTCGATCTTAGCTCGGCTTTTCCACCAAACAACCGTGCAGGTGCAGGGAGTGAATCTCCCAGTTGTAACTTGACAAACATGGGACGGTCTCGTCATCTTCAACAGTCTACCCGTACCAGTAGGACCGTATCTGGTGCTGGTAACAGCAATTTTATGGAATCTTTTCATAATTTTTTTAGACCCTCCTTTGCAAGGCCACCAGAGACAACAAGTCTGACACATAGTCAACGGCTGGAGAGGATGATACAGGAGTATCTCCAAATGAACATCGATGCAATGACTTTGCAAATGGAGCCTTGCTCCTTTTGTGCTTCAAATCTAGAAAAATGTCAAGAGCTCTCCACTTACGCCTTGAAGATTTTGTCGTGTCCAGCTGCCAGCGTTGTCTCTGAACGTGTCTTCAGTGCTGCTGGGTGTGTGCTGACAGATAAGCGCACGCGTCTGTCCAGTGACAATGTGGACAGACTGACGTTCATCAAAATGAACAAGTCATGGATCCAGAAGGAATTTACTACCCCTGTGTCATCCTGGGGAGAGTAAATGCTTGTGGATTTGGAATGTGCTTGATGCAAATCAAAACATCATGTTTGCAACTAGGGCACAAGTGCTGCCACTGATGGGGTGTCTGTGTGCCCAATTTTGGGAAAAAAGGTAGACTCCGCTTGGAGTAACCCTTGCTTGCTGTGTTTTTTAAAAATGATACAAGATGAACAGATCCGAAGGCAAGATGAAGGCAACATCATGTCTCCGCCTGCACTTTTCTCACAAACCTGCATTTTTCCAGGGACACCCTACTCAACACCGTCTACAGACAGCAGCCAGATCTCTGTCCCTCAGATGTGGTCAAATAAAAGGCCACTTACTGCGACCCATGACAAAGCTAAGTGGTTGACTCTATCCCTCTGTAAGCTGTTGGCTACCGAAATGCTGCCTTTACGCGTAGTGGACACACAGGATTTTACAGACCTTATGTCTGTCGCTGTGCCCCAGTACCAGATGCCCAATCACCACTGCTTCTCCAAGAAAAGCATGCCCGCGCTACACCAGCATGTCGCACACAACATCACCACTTCCTTGAGAAAATCTGTGTGCGACAGGGTGCATTTCACCACCGATACTTGGACCAGTAAGCATAGACAGGGTCATTACATGTCACTGACTGGGCACTGGCAAACTATGGTGAGAGATGGAGAAGGGTCTGCTGTACAAGTCTTGCCGTCCCCACGAGTTGTTTCAATCCTTGTTCTGTATGTAGAAGTTAATACACTGCTTCTGCCTCTTCAACCTCGTGTGGGTCCTCTACCTTGGCGCAAACCCTGTGTGGTCAGGCCACCCTTCCAAGCAACTGCGCACAAGGACTACCACACACCTCCTTACTATGCTGGCAGCAGAGCTCAATGCCATCAGGCGGTCAAAGTTTTACTTTGAAATGTATGGGAAATGTGAGTCACACCGCTATTCCAGAGAATAGTAGTCAGGCAGGGTCAAAACATTAATTGAGGAACAGGAACAGAATGGGACGGCCAGGACTTAATCAGAAAACAAGCAGAGGTGAAATGCGTATCGGCCAACAAGGTACATAAACAGCAAGCAGGAAAAGTAGTCAGGTAACAAGCAAACAAAATCATAAAACTGAACTGGGGGTAAAATTAACCAGAGGTTCATAGCTATGTCTGGCAGTGGTCTGCAGACAGGATGGGCATAAAAAAGGGTGTGGTGTCTTCCCATTGGTTGTAGCTGAATGATGGTATTTCATCTGTGAGATACCCACCAGCTACATTCAGCCAGAGATTCTGCATCTGTCAAGGTAATGCAGCCCAGTGGGTGAGCATAACCTGCGTCCACCTGCGCCGCTGGCATCGACTCCTCTCCCATCATCAGCACTATGCATGAAAGGAACACGTTGTCACCTGGCGACTGGAGTACAAATTGACGGAGCGGACTCCGTTGGTGACTTAACAGCCGTGTGCGGCAATGATGCAAACCTGGCTGTGGGCCATCCTCAGGGCAATGTGACACACGTGCCTTTTAGGGCTCACGTGTTGAACCTAATTCTCCAGCAATTTTTAAACCACCATCCCGGCCTACATGGCCTTGTGCAGCGGGCACGCTCGCTATGTGCTCACTTCCATCGTGCGCACACAGCAGCTCAACAACTTTCGTCGCTACAGAAGTCTTTAGGTCTGGTGGTTAAACGCCTGAAATGCGATGTGCCGACACGCAGGAATTGGAATCTGCACATGTTGCAGCGTGTGTGGCAGCACCGCAGAGCCCTGCTGAAATACGGTATGACATATACCCTGGGATAACTTGATCCAGAGGTGGTGCAGATCACGCTGCTGGAGTGGTGTCAGATCAAGGACCTATGCACCCTGCTACACAGTTCACAAATGTCGACGAAGATGTTTAGCACTGGCAATGTCATTCTCAGCGTGACAATTCTGGTCATCTACATGATGGAGCGCACTGTAATTATTATTCGGAGTCAGGTGTTGGGACAAGAGGAAGGGGAGGAAGTACAGGAGGAGTCATATGCGGAAGGGATAACAAGATCTACGAGGTCCAGATGGTCAGCGGCACCTATGCGGCATTCATGGTGAGGGAGAGGGATTAACAAGGGCGCATAGTATCAGCAAAAAGTGTTGAGGAAGGTGCAGGAGCCCATGAAGAAATGGAGGACGAACTGGCGATGGGCATGGAAGACTCAGCAGATGAGTGAGAGCTTGCTCACATTTCGGTTGTGTGAGGTTGTGGGTAGAGGGCAGAGGAAGGATGCACGATTCTCACCTCTCTGCCACCAACACACCAAGGACTTGGTCCTCCTGGATGCACAAGACACATGAGCGGCTTCTTGCTGCACTACCTACATGACCCTCGGATTGTAGGAATTTGAAGTAATCCTGAATACTGGGTTGCCACACTGTTAGATCCCCGGTACAAGACAAAATTTGGCGAAATAATTCCTGGCATAGAAAGGGACGCACGTATACAGGAGTATCTGCAGAATGTGGTACGCAATCTTAGATCTGCTTTTCCACTAAACACCAGTGCTGCACAGAGTGAATCTCAACGCTTTGTCATGGATAGGAGGAAATGGGCTTTTACTTGTCCACATCGGAGGGACCGAGGGATGGCTGCTGTGCTGAGATGGCGTTGAGTACGGTGTCCCTGCACAGTTGCACTTTTGGTCATATCCCAAAATGAGTTGAAAAAGGACAGATGCTGGTGGAAAGGGGAACAGGTGTGTTGGAAAGGGGAAAAAAGTTTTGGTCCGTGGATTTGGTGGTTAAGCAACTGTAACATTTGCTGAAGAAACACCATCTGTTACAGTGGGACTGGCAGATTTGGATAAAGTGGTATATAATCTGTGACCGCTATATATAGAAAATTAATAAGAAAAGAAAGAGAAAGGTATATATCCCCATCAGCAGTCAGTGTCCACCGTGCTCCCAGTTGGAAAAGGAGAGGTTGGCAACTTGAAGGTTTGGTGGAGGATACAGAGCTGTGTGGCTATGAAACTAATAGTAGCCTGAACCGAGTTAGACGCCATTCGGATCTGGAGACTGTGAGCCCTGTTAGCGTCACAGGGTCCACATGCCCACCCAGCCCAGGAACTCCCTGTTAACAACACAGGGGCCATTGAGTACGCTGACCGTGTGCGTAGGGGCCACACCTGTGGACAGCAGGCGCATCAGCAGGCCTGTTAATGCCACTGGGCTGCACAAGCAGGACTGTTAGGACAGGAGCTGGTCTTAACCGTTCTGCGTTACCAACTGTGGTGGTGGCCTGCATCCACCACCCTATCCCTGCCTACCTCTGGCCTAAAGCCGCAATGGGTTCAGCACATGGAGGTGTGCTCTTTCGGAGCATAATAGAAGACTGCGCACCTCCTTGTTGGCTCCAGCCCCTTTTATAACCTGTGTCCGCCCCAAACCAGGGTGAACCACAATGCACCTCCTGGAGACAAAAGTAGAGTGACACGTCATGAGTGGCATAACTAGCGTCCTATTTGGAAACGCAACTTCAATGATGACCTCATGGCTGCCATGACCCAAACACCTCACCAGTCATCGTCTGAGCATCAATAATGCGATGACAAGTCATAGGTGTGGGCCTCTGCAAGCCATTTGGGAGGACACCTGATGCCCTGTGGTCTATATGGGACCCCCACATCAGGGCCAGGGCCAAAGAGTTCATTACCGGACCTAGTCTCTGATGCAGGAAGTGCCTGAGCATGCTCAGTAGCATGAAATACAGTCTCTGAAAAAAGACTATCAGCTTTAGCATGGTGTCTAGGCACAAAACAGGACTTAGACCCGGCACGGAATGCAAGCACCTGTGCAAAGAGGCTTTTCACACTTAGTGTGGGAGCATGCGCTGTATCCCGAAATGAAGACTTAGCGTCAGGAATAACACAGTCAGGCTGAGCATACTCACTAGGCGAAACACTGTAATTATGCTGCAGCTGGGGTACATCGGCACACGCATGCGCAATAGCTGCCTCTCCACACTTAGACGTGGAGGGGAAATTTGTCTTGGAGATGCTGTCTATGAACAGAAGGAAAAGCTAAAGGAAGCCTGACTTTCTATCCCTCCGAATTATGAAATGCAGCAATGAATTCCATGAGTTTGCTATAACATTAGCGTAGCAAAATGTGCATGAGGGTGTGATGTAGAGGTGCTAGAAATAGCTTGTCACCAGTGGGGCACTAATGGAATACAACAGCCAGTTCTATGATGCCACTAAATGGCAGTATTTTGTGCTATCATTATAGCTTATTAAAAACAGAGCAGGAGGGTGTCATGCACAGGTGCTGCACATAGATTTGCAGTAGTGTGAATAGACAAAAGTACAATAGCCACGTTTAGGATACAACTAGGTACAGTGAGTGTTTGCTAGTATAATGGCTGAGTTTAAAAAAGTTGGAGTGTGCAATGCAGGCAGACGTGCTGCAAATAACGTTCCAATACTGTGAATAGACAAAAGTACAAAAGCCACGTTTACGATACAACTAGGTACACTCAGTGTTTGCTAGTATAATGGCTTAGTTATAATGAGTTGGAGTGTGCAGAGGACAGGAGGGTACAGTGGCAGGATTGTGGTGCTCTGGGGAGAGGAATGGAAGCCTGCCTTTCTATTCCCTCCTAATGGTGAAATGCAGGGAGGAAATCCCTGACCTTGGCTACACAGACGCTGTTGCTGTTTGCAGGACCTGTCACTTATGGCTCTCTGACCCTGCCGCTTTGAGCCCTTAAAAGGACTGCTAGAATGTGCTCTCCCTAAGCTGTCTAACGCTGTGTATGCAGCGCATACAGCTGTATCGGCTATAGGACTCAGGAAGACGGAGCTGCGACAGTGATGTCTGACACCAAAGACGCAGAAGGCAGATAATGGCGTCCGTGAAGAAAATGTCCGGTTTTATAATGCAGGGACATGTGACATGCAGATCCTATCACACATGCCGTTGCTTCTCTGGCTCAAAGTCCACTTAGCTGTGTGTGTGTCTGTGATTGGCTGACATGCTGGCCCTCCCCACTACACGCGCGCGCTTAGGGAAGGAAGACAAGGAAAAAAAAAAAAAAAAATGGCGATCGCCATTATAGAAACAGCAGTGATCTGAAGGCGCTGTTCACGCACACTATACACTGAAATGTGATAATAGTGTGATTCACAGAGTGACTTACACTATTACAGCGGAAACCAAGCTATGATTTAGCTGTTTTTTGGCTGCTAGAACCGTTCTCGAACGTTTCTAGAACTATCGAGCTTTTGCAAAAAGCTCGAGTTCTAGTTCGATCTAGAACATGCCCCAAAATCACTCGAGCCGCGAACTGGAGAACCACGAACCACGAACCGCGCTCAACTCTACTCGTAACTAGTGATGAGCGGGCACTACTATGCTCTGGTGCTCAGTACTGGTAACTAGTGATGAGCGGGCACTACCATGCTCGGGTGCTCTGTATTCGTAACTAGTGATGAGCGGGCACTACCATGCTCGGGTGACCAGTACTGGTAACTAGTGATGAGCGGGCTCTACCATGCTTGGGTGCTCAGTACTGGTAACTAGTAATGAGCGGGCACTACCATGCTTGGGTGCTCAGTACTGGTAACTAGTGATGAGCGGGCACTACCATTCTCGGGTGCTCAGTACTGGTAACTAGTGATGAGCGGGCACTACCATGCTCTGGTGCTCAGTACTGGTAACTAGTGATGAGCGGGCACTACCATGCTTGGGTGCTCAGTACTGGTAACTAGTGATGAGTGGGCACTACCATGCTCGGGTGCTCAGTACTGGTAACTAGTGATGAGCGGGCACTACCATGCTCGGGTGCTCAGTACTGGTAACTAGTAATGAGCGGACACTACCATGCTCGGGTACTCAGTACTGGTAACTAGTGATGAGCGGGCACTACCATGCTCGGGTGCTCAGTACTGGTAACTAGTAATGAGCGGACACTACCATGCTCAGGTGCTCAGTACTCGTAACTAGTGATGAGCGGGCACTACTATGCTCTGGTGCTCAGTACTGGTAACTAGTGATGAGTGAGCACTACCATGCTCGGGTGCTCAGTACTGGTAACTAGTGATGAGCGGGCACTACCATGCTCGGGTGCTCAGTACTGGTAACTAGTGATGAGTGGGCACTACCATGCTCGGGTGCTCTGTACTAGTAACTAGTGATGAGCAGGCACTACCATGCTCGGGTGCTCAGTACTGGTAACTAGTGATGAGCGGGCACTACCATGCTCAGGTGCTCTGTATTCGTAACTAGTGATGAGCAGGCACTACCATGCTCGGGTGACCAGTACTGGTAACTAGTGATGAGCGGGCTCTACCATGCTTGGGTGCTCAGTACTGGTAACTAGTAATGAGCGGGCACTACCATGCTCGGGTGCTCAGTACTGGTAACTAGTGATGAGCGGGCACTACCATGCTCGGGTGCTCAGTACTGGTAACTAGTGATGAGCGGGCACTACCATGCTTGGGTGCTCAGTACTGGTAACTAGTGATGAGCGGGCACTACCATGTTCAGGTGCTCAGTACTGGTAACTAGTGATGAGCGGGCACTACCATGCTCAGGTGCTCAGTACTGGTAACTAGTGATGAGCGGGCATTACCATGTTCAGGTGCTCAGTACTGGTAACTAGTTATGAGCGGGCACTACTATGCTCGGGTGCTCAGTACTGGTAACTAGTGATGAGTGAGCACTACCATGCTCGGGTGCTATATATTCGTAACTAGTGATTAGTACTGGACACCTGAGCATGGTAGTGCCCGCTCATCACTAGTTATGATGAATGCTGAGCAATGTACTTGGTCATGACTTCAACTGGTTCAACAATAAGTTGTTTTCCTATGAAAAGCCACGTTTAACATGAGACTTTTTTTTAATGTCTAATGATGGAAAAAACTAACTTTCCAATCTTATTTATTTATTTTCCTTGCAGACCCTCCTGAAGTGATCATAACCATCAGAGGTAATAATATTCCACATGAATATATTTGGTGATGTAAAAAAATAATAAAGATGACATCCTGGTAAAGCCTTCCTCTAAAAGACAGGTGGAGAGCTGATGTACAGAGTCAACTTAAAGGGAATCTGTCCACAGGTTTTTACTATGTAATCTGAAAGCAGTATGATGTAAGAGAGCTTGGCGTGGGGCAGTAGCTGTGGGCGAGGTACTCGTCTCTTATATTCTAGCTTGTTACAAGAAGGTGAAGGTCCTGAATGGGACCTATCCTAGCAATCCTTGCTGAAGATCCAAATTCTTTGTTCTCTGGCTGCTTTGGTGGAAGGATCTTCTGAAGAGTTGTCTTGAACTTGGGCTTTATCCTTTTTTTTTTTGCTGCTTCCCCGGTTTGTCTTTCCCTCCCGTATGTCATATTAGTGCAGTGGTGGGTCTAGTGAACCTTACCTACCTCTCACTAGCCAGGGCTTCTACATGACTTCTCAGGATTTCAGGTTCCTGCTTGGCGACAAGTTTTGGAAAATGTATAGGGACTGGCGAGGGGAGTAGGGACAGCTGAAGGTGAGGATAAGAGGTGTCCCATCTACCCCTCTCACTGGCTCCAGGGCCCTCCATTGTTATCGTGTCCCTGATGTCCCCTTTGTGTGTCTTATTTTTTGTTGTGCCCAAGATGCCTGTAGGTCTGAACACACATGCCACGATTGTCACACTTGGCAAGCATGACGTGTACACAGAGGAAATATCTACAATAACATTTGATAGGTTTTTACTGCATCAACTCATAAGAGATGTAAATGTTGGCCACAAAGGCACCTCTGCTATTCGGCTGGACATTTGGTGCCCATTCAGAGTCTTGGCCCATCAACGAAATCTTGGTATTCTGATACACCAATTTGACCCTCTTTTTAAATATGTTATAAAAGACTGTGAAAGTTGATTCTTCATATTGGTTCTTCAAGATCTTTCATTTGGGTTCTTCAAGATCCTTGATTAATTCCATCTTGCCTAAATTCCATATTTGTGTGTCGAAGAATGTCCACCAATTGCCGATAAGGGAATTTTTACCATCATCATCTTGTGCTTATAATACAGTTGTGCCCTTCCTTCCTTTCCTCTTGACTCAACATATCCCAAAATAAATTGTGGAAATAGAAGTTCATAAATGACCATCTCGTTAATCAGTGTTGGACTGGTCTACTTGACCATCAAATAATATGGATATATTCTTTCGTAATGGGTCAATTGGGCTGATAATGGACCAGATGACTTATTTCTGGGGTTTCTTTCTTTTTTCGGGGGACTTCTAAGTGTTTGGTGATGGTATGCAAAACTATTAGCGTCTATGATAAAAGTGTAACTGGATCTTCTGGATAAATATTTCGTAATGTGAATGGAAGTATATCGGAATTTAGACAGTCGTTGATACTAGTAGGGAATCTACTTCTCGCTTTGGCTTCTAAAACTGGATCAAAATGGTTCATTTGGTACATTCCCTCCATTGTTTTGTTTTTTTGGGTTTTCTTTAGGCGGTGCCAGGAATAGTGTTATAGTCAAAGAAGGAGAGAGTGCCCAGATCAACTGTACCGTGGACAGCAACCCTACAGCCGAAATTTTTTGGACTGTGAGAGATGAGAAAAAAGAAGCAATTAATGGACAATGGCTGATCTACAATCTTACCAATATTAGTATCAGTGATGCCGGGAAATACGTGTGTTCCGGAAAGAATAACATTGGAAGCGCCGAAGGAACCATTGATGTAATTGTTCACTGTGAGTAGACCGCAAAGAACTATGGATTCTTCTCTATCTCTACTTATTTAATTTAAGCTTAAAGGGATTTCCCACTAATATATTGATGACCATTTATTTGGATTGGTGATCGATATCAGTTTGGTGGTGGATGGACTGCTGCCACCACCACTGATCAGGTGCTAGAAACTCCCGCTACAGCTGGAAATAAAGTCAACAAAATATAGAGCTACCGCTTCATTACACTGTAGAGATGACCCTGCTGACTCCACCCTCTAGTAATAATATATGACTGCTGACCCCATCCTCTAAATATAATAAATGATTTTGAATCTACCCTCTAGTAATAATATACCACTCTGCTCTGATGACTTCCCCTTCTAATAATAGAAGACTCTTCTGACCCTAGCTTCTAATAATAGATGATTCTGCGGACCCTAGTTTCTAATAATAGATGACTCTGCTGACCCTAGCTTATAATAATAGATGACTCTGCTGACCCTAGCTTATAATAATAGATGACTCTGCTGACCTTAGCTTATAATAATAGATGACTCTGCTGACCCTAGCTTATAATAATAGATGACTCTGCTGACCCTAGCTTATAATAATAGATGGCTCTGCTGACCCTAGCTTATAATAATAGATGACTCTGCTGACCCTAGCTTATAATAATAGATGACTCTGCTGACTCTAGCTTATAATAATAGATGACTCTGCTGACCCTAGCTTATAATAATAGATGACTCTGCTGACTCTAGCTTATAATAATAGATGACTCTGCTGACTCTAGCTTATAATAATAGATGAATCTGCTGACTCTAGCTTATAATAATAGATGAATCTGCTGACTCTAGCTTATAATAATAGATGACTCTTCTGACCCTAGCTTCTAATAATAAATGACTTTGCTGACCCTAGCTTATAATAATAGATGACTCTGCTGACTCTAGCTTATAATAATAGATGACTCTGCTGACTCTAGCTTATAATAATAGATGAATCTGCTGACTCTAGCTTATAATAATAGATGACTCTGCTGACCCTAGCTTATAATAATAGATGACTCTGCTGACCCTAGCTTGTAATAATAGATGACTCTGCTGACTCTAGCTTATAATATTAGATGACTCTGCTGACTCTAGCTTCTAATAATAGATGACTCTGCTGACCCTAGCTTATAATAATAGATGACTCTGCTGACTCTAGCTTCTAATAATAGATGATTCTGCTGACCCTAGGAACCATTGATGTAATTGTTCACTGTGAGTAGACCGCAAAGAACTATGGATTCTTCTCTATCTCTACTTATTTAATTTAAGCTTAAAGGGATTTCCCACTAATATATTGATGACCATTTATTTGGATTGGTGATCGATATCAGTTTGGTGGTGGATGGACTGCTGCCACCACCACTGATCAGGTGCTAGAAACTCCCGCTACAGCTGGAAATAAAGTCAACAAAATATAGAGCTACCGCTTCATTACACTGTAGAGATGACCCTGCTGACTCCACCCTCTAGTAATAATATATGACTGCTGACCCCATCCTCTAAATATAATAAATGATTTTGAATCTACCCTCTAGTAATAATATACCACTCTGCTCTGATGACTACCCCTTCTAATAATAGAAGACTCTTCTGACCCTAGCTTCTAATAATAGATGATTCTGCTGACCCTAGATTCTAATAATAGATGACTCTGCTGACTCTAGCTTATAATAATAGATGACTCTGCTGACTCTAGCTTATAATAATAGTTGACTCTGCTGACTCTAGCTTCTAATAATAGATGATTCTGCTGACCCTAGATTCTAATAATAGATGACTCAGCTGACTCTAGCTTATAATAATAGATGACTCTGCTGACCCTAGCTTATAATAATAGATGACTCTGCTGACCCTAGCTTATAATAATAGATGACTCTGCTGACTCTAGCTTATAATAATAGATGACTCTGCTGACTCTAGCTTATAATAATAGATGAATCTGCTGACTCTAGCTTCTAATAATAGATGACTCTGCTGTCCCTAGCTTATAATAACAGAGGACTCTGCTGACCCTAGCTTATAATAATAGATGACTCTGCTCACCCTAGCTTCTAATAATAGATGACTCTGCTGACTCTAGCTTCTAATAATAGATGACTCTGCTGACTCTAGCTTATAATAATAGATGACTCTGCTGACTCTAGCTTATAATAATAGATGAATCTGCTGACTCTAGCTTATAATAATAGATGAATCTGCTGACTCTAGCTTATAATAATAGATGACTCTTCTGACCCTAGCTTCTAATAATAGATGACTTTGCTGACCCTAGCTTATAATAATAGATGACTCTGCTGACTCTAGCTTATAATAATAGATGACTCTGCTGACTCTAGCTTATAATAATAGATGAATCTGCTGACTCTAGCTTATAATAATAGATGACTCTGCTGACCCTAGCTTATAATAATAGATGACTCTGCTGACCCTAGCTTGTAATAATAGATGACTCTGCTGACTCTAGCTTCTAATAATAGATGACTCTGCTGACCCTAGCTTGTAATAATAGATGACTCTGCTGACTCTAGCTTATAATAATAGATGACTCTGCTGACTTTAGCTTATAATAATAGATGACTCTGCTGACCCTAGCTTATAATAATAGATGAATCTGCTGACTCTAGCTTATAATAATAGATGACTCTGCTGACCCTAGCTTCTAATAATAGATGACTCTGCTGACTCTAGCTTATAATAATAGATGACTCTGCTGACCCTAGCTTGTAATAATAGATGACTCTGATGACTCTAGCTTATAATAATAGATGACTCTGCTGACCCTAGGTTTTAATAATAGATGACTCTTCTGACCCTAGCTTCTAATAGATGACTCTGCTGACCCTAGCTTATAAAAAAAGATGACTCTGCTGACTCTAGCTTATAATAATAGATGACTCTGCTGACTCTAGCTTATAATAATAGATGACTCTGCTGACTCTAGCTTATAATAATAGATGACTCTGCTGACTCTAGCTTATAATAATATTACATGATTCTGCTGACTCCACCTTTTAATATATGACTTCACCTTCTAATAATAGATGACTCTGTTGACCTCACCTTCTAATAATACTTCATGACTCTGCTGACCTCACCTTCTTATAGATGACACTGCTGCCTCATTATTCTAATTATACTACATCACTTACACCTTCTAATAATAAATGATTCTGTTGCCTCCACCTTCTAATGATAATACATGATTATGCTCATCTTGTCTTGAAAAAATATAAGATGACCCTACTGACGCATTCTCTTATTAAAATAACACATGACACTGCTTACTCTGTCCCAGTCTATACAGTAAAGCAGAATGAGCTGCAAATCAACCTACACTGTGTTCTCCTTTTGCCCAAAGTAAAAATTAAACTAGATTAGAGTTTTTGGTTTTAAATGGACAGACAATAAAAATGAAACTTAACCACCACAATATATTTAATTTTCTAGTGATATATTGCATTATCATTTAGGAAACCGTCCTTGTTAAGTGACAGACAAGTTGAGATATATGTAAATGAGCAAATGTATTAACTTGCCTACCTTTACTGATAGTTTCGGGAGCTATTGGCGGGTCAAAAAGATCAATCATTTGATTAGGACATAAAGAAGAACCTAAAGTTGTCTTTTATGCCCCTAACAGCATTAGTGTAGCTGTATGAATCTTTATTTATGAAATATTTATAAAATTAATATTTTTTTTAGATGCCCCAAGAACACCAAATATAAACTGTGAAACGACTGGAGGTAAAACAATGTCTGTCCTTATTTTATGCCGTAGTTATGCCTTTACACAAATAGGAAATGCACACCTCTGTTGTAGATATTTATACCTCTAGGTGGTGCTGTAGATTAGTTTTATGTTACAGATTTTTGTGACTAATTAGTTTTGTGTTGTAGATTGTATTTTTGCTATACGCATGTGCTGTAGGTTTATTTTTACATTGCAGATTATTTCTGTATTCTAAAATATGTTTGCTCTGCAGATTTTTTATTTTTGGTATTTGCTATAATTTTATTTTTCCCAAAAAGAAGTACTTCACTCTACTTAGAATTTACAAATTACCAAATGCAAACTGTTCTATTAATTTTGCTTGGAAATTTTTGAGCTGCAGATTTTTGGGTCTTTTAAATTTAATTTTGTCTTTTGGATTGAACAGATTTCTGTGCTGCAGATTAATTTTATATTTTAGTTTATTTTTGTGTTTTTAGATTGCTTTTTGAGTTGTAGATTATTATTATTTTCTCAGTCAATTCTGTTTGTGTTTTAGGTTATTTTTATATTTTTGATTAAGTTTGTGTTTGAGATTTGTTTTACATTATAGGTTACTTTTGTGTTTTAGGTTGTTTCTTATGCTATATATTATTGTAGAGAATTAGATTTATGTCTATTTTTAAGATCTAGATTAGTTTTGTGTTTTAAAACTTTTCTGTTACTTAAAGTTTTAATTATAAATACTTGTTTGCTTTAGATGATTTATTTTGTATTTTAGATTTTTTTGTATTTGAAATCATTTAGTGTTTTAAAATTATTTTGTGCTTTCAATAATTTTTCTCGTGCAGATTAGATTTTGCCTATTGGTTATTTTTCTGTTTTAGATTAGAATCAAATTTGAAATTGTGTTTGTGCCGTAGTTTAATATATGTATCATATAAAATGATATATTATTGCAAAATTTGCGTTTTTGTGTGTGTATTTATACACAAACATTATATATAATATATATATATAATTAGATATTTAAAAGCATAAATAAAACACAGAAAACGAAAACATATATGATACTAATTAATACCTGAAAAAGTATTGTGACACAGAAAATGAATGAGATATATATATATATATATATATATATATATATATATATATATGTACATATATACACACATATAAATATTTATCATTCATTTTCTGTGTTACAATACTTTGTGTTTTATGTTTTAGATTTTTTTCAGGTATAAATTACTTTTATATGTTTTCGTTTTCTAAATTAGTTTTGTGCTTTATTTTTGATCTTTGTTTTAAATACTTTTTGTGCTGTACATTGTTTGGGCACATTAGTTTTGTAGTATAGATTTGTTTTGTGATTTTGTTTTTTTTTGTTTGTAAATGTTTCTGTGTTAGACAATTGTTGTGTCTTAGATAAATTTTGTGCTTAAGAATTTTTTTGTTCTGTATATGTTTATATTTAAATTATCTTTGTGCAAATAACTTTTGTAATTTAGTTAAGTTTTGTGCTCTAAATTAGCTTTTGTGTTCGAGAGTATTTTTATGCTGCATACTGTATATCTTTTGGGGGAAATCAATTTTGATCTGCAATTGTAGGATTTTTTTGCTGCAAATTTAATTTCTTCGGCGCTCCATTGGGAGACCCAGACGATTGGGTGTATAGCACTGCCTCCGGAGGCCACACAAAGCATTACACTAAAAAGTGTAAGGCCCCTCCCCTTCTGGCTATACACCCCCAGTGGGATCACTGGCTCACCAGTTTTCTGCTTTGTGCGAAGGAGGTCAGACATCCACGCATAGCTCCACTGTTTAGTCAGCAGTAGCTGCTGACTATATCGGATGGAAGAAAAGAGGGCCCATATGGGGCCCCCAGCATGCTCCCTTCTTACCCCACTTGTGGTTTGTAAGGTTGAGGTACCCATTGCGGGTACAGAGGCTGGAGCCCACATGCTGTTTTCCTTCCCCATCCCCCTGAGGGGCTCTGAGGAAGTGGGATCTTACCGGCCCCCAAGCCCTGAGGCCGGGCTCCATCCACAGACCCAGTGAACCTGCTGGATACGGAGCGGGGTACCGTTCAGGGACAAGGCCCTGCAACTTTCAGGTACTCTGTGTCCCCGTACAGACAGGCACGCACACGCCAGACTTGCTGGGTGTGTTAGTGCGCCGGGGACAGTAGCGCTGCACGCTGGGGTTTGAGTCACAGCAGCTTAGCTGTGTGACTTCATGTGCTGGGAACTACCGCGCCGGCCACTCTCGGAGCGGCGGCGCGGCTGGGACTTGTAGTGCGCCGGGGACTTAGCGCCGACCGCGCTTTTACGGCGGCGGCGCTTATAAATTTAGTCCCCGGCTTTTGCGGCCTAGCTCCGCTTCGTTCCCGCCCCCTCCCTGTCAATCAGGGAATGGGACAGACGCTGTGCAATCGTCAGCGCCGAGGGCTGGAGCCTTATTTACATGCTCCAGCCCTCTCACTAGGCACAGTGGGACGCAGGTTTCCCGCTTTTGGTCTGAGCACGCCCAGGGCCCGCCCCCCCCCTCCACAGGACGCCGGCAGCCATTCCTGCATGCAGTCTGGCTGGAGGACGGACACAGGCTCTGGGAGACCCAGACTAGGGATTTCTGGCGACCACACACCCGCGTTTAGCGGGCGGTAAGCAGCACATTAGTGCTGGCCCCACTAGTGCCACAGTGTTGTATTGGTGTACTTTTTCCTGTACCAGATATATATATATATATATATACTGCACTGTACGATCGCTTCTTGGCTGTATACCCCTATATTGCTCTGAGGAGACAGCAACATGTCATCCACAAAACGCAAGGGTGCCAAGGCACGGGCTGTATACACTGCTTGTACAGCATGTGGGGCTAATCTACCAGCAGGCTCCAACGACTCTCATTGTGTGCAATGTTCAGTCCCAGTGGCACTTCGTCAGCCAGAGCCTATGGTGGTGGTAGCCCAGGCAGAGACGCCTGTGAACCCTGCCCCGGTGACGGGGACAGAATTTGCAGTCTTTGCTGATAAAATGTCTGTGACTATGACAAAAATCCTGGAGACCTTGCAGTCCAGGCCAGTTGCTCAGACCATGGACACTGCTGTGTCTATGTTCCCCGGTCCCCCTCAGTTGGAACTATTCCGTACTTCAAGGGGGTCCCAGGCATCACAGGCTGAGGGCTCTGACTCTGATGACAGTCCCAGGCCGCCTAAGCGAGCTCGCTGGGAGAGACCCTCCACGTCATCACGCGGGTCAGGGTCTCAGCGAGAAGGGTCTCTATATGATGAGACAGAGGTGGGTGATCAGGAGTCTGGTCCTGACACCGCACTCAATTTGGATACGCCAGATGGTGACGCCATGGTAAATGACCTTATAGCGGCCATCAATAGGCTGTTGGATATTTCTCCCCCAGCCCCTTCAGCAGAGGAGGCAGCTGCGCAGCAGGAGAAATTCCATTTCCTGTATCCCAAGCGTAAATTGAGTACTTTTCTGGACCACTCTGACTTCAGAGAATCAATCCAGAAACACCATGCTTATCCGGAAAAGCGTTTTTTCAAACGTCTGAAGGATACACGTTATCCCTTTCCCCCTGACGTGGTCAAACGCTGGACCCAGTGTCCAAAAGTGGACCCTCCAATATCCAGGCTTGCAGCTAGATCCATAGTTGCAGTGGAGGATGGGGCTTCACTTAAAGATGCCAATGACAGACAGATGGACCTTTGGTTGAAATCTGTCTATGAAGCTATTGGCGCGTCGTTTGCTCCAGCATTCGCGGCCGTGTGGGCGCTCCAAGCTATTTCAGCTGGTCTGGCACAGGTGGACTCTTTCTTAAGTCCAGCAGTGCCGCAAGTGGCGTCCTTAACTACGCAAATGACTGCGTTTGCGACCTACGCTATCAATGCGGTACTAGACTCTACGAGCCGTACCTCAATGGCATCCGCCAACTCTGTAGTTTTGCGCAGAGCCTTGTGGTTAAAAGAATGGAAAGCAGATTCTGCTTCTAAAAAATGTTTAACCAGCTTGCCATTATCTGGAGACAGACTGTTTGGTGAGCAATTGGCGGAAATCATTAAACAGTCCAAAGGTAAGGACTCTTCCTTACCCCAGCCCAGATCAAGCAAACCTCAACAGAGGAAGTGGCAGTCAAAGTTTCGGTCCTTTCGAGGCTCGGGCAAGCCCCAATTCTCCTCGTCCAAAGGGACTCAGAAGGAGCAAAGGAGCTCTGATTCCTGGCGGACTCACTCACGCCCCAAGAAAGCAACCGGAGGTTCCGCTTCCAAGGCGGCTGCCTCATGACTTTCGGCCGCCTCCCTCCGCATCCTCGGTCGGTGGCAGGCTCTCCCGCTTTTGCGACATTTGGCTGCCACAGGTCAAAGACCGGTGGGTAACAGACATTTTGTCTCACGGGTACAGGATAGAGTTCAGTTCTCGTCCTCCGCCTCGGTTCTTCAGAACTTCCCCACATCCCGACCGAGCAGATGCCCTTCTGCAGGCGGTGCATTCTCTAAGAGCAGATGGAGTGGTGGTCCCTGTTCCTCTTCGGGAACAAGGACAAGGTTTTTACTCCAATCTCTTTGTGGTGCCAAAAAAGGACGGCTCATTCCGTCCTGTTCTGGACCTAAAACTGCTCAACAAGCATGTGAACGCCAGGCGGTTCCGGATGGAATCCCTCCGCTCAGTCATTGCCTCAATGTCTCAAGGAGATTTCCTAGCATCAATAGACATCAAAGATGCTTATCTCCACGTGCCGATTGCTACAGAGCACCAACGCTTTCTACGCTTCGTGATAGGAGACGACCATCTTCAGTTCGTAGCTCTGCCATTTGGTCTGGCGACAGCCCCACGGGTGTTCACCAAGGTCATGGCGGCAGTGGTAGCAGTCTTGCACTCTCAGGGACACTCTGTGATCCCTTACTTGGACGATCTACTTGTCAAGGCACCCTCTCAGGAGGCATGCCAACTCAGCCTGAATGTTGCACTGGAGACTCTCCAGACGTTTGGGTGGATCGTCAACTTCTCAAAGTCAACTCTGTTACCGACCCAATCACTGACGTATCTTGGCATGGAGTTTCATACTCTCTCAGCGATAGTGAAGCTTCCGCTGGACAAGCAGCGGTCACTACAGACTGGGGTGCAGGCTCTCCTTCAAAGTCAGTCGCACTCCTTAAGACGCCTCATGCACTTCCTCGGGAAGATGGTGGCGGCAATGGAGGCGGTTCCGTTTGCGCAGTTTCACCTGCGCCCACTTCAATGGGACATTCTCCGCCAATGGGACGGGAAGTCAACATCCCTGGACAGGAAAGTCTCCCTTTCCCAGACGGCCAAGGACTCTCTGCAGTGGTGGCTTCTTCCCACCTCATTATCACAGGGAAGATCCTTCCTACCACCGTCCTGGGTGGTGGTCACGACAGACGCGAGTCTGTCAGGGTGGGGAGCAGTTTTTCTCCACCACAGGGCTCAGGGTACGTGGACCCAGCAGGAGTCCACCCTTCAGATCAATGTTCTGGAAATCAGAGCAGTGTATCTTGCCCTACTAGCCTTCCAGCAGTGGCTGGAAGGAAGGCAGATCCGAATTCAGTCGGACAACTCCACAGCGGTGGCATACATCAACCACCAAGGGGGGACACGCAGTCGGCAAGCCTTCCAGGAAGTCCGGCGGATTCTGATGTGGGTGGAAGCCACGGCCTCCACCATATCCGCAGTTCACATCCCCGGCGTAGAAAACTGGGAAGCAGACTTCCTCAGTCGCCAGGGCATGGACGCAGGGGAATGGTCCCTTCACCCGGACGTGTTTCAGGAAATCTGTCGCCGCTGGGGAAGGCCGGACGTCGACCTAATGGCGTCCCGGCACAACAACAAGGTCCCAACCTTCATGGCACGGTCTCGCGATCACAGAGCTCTGGCGGCAGACGCCTTAGTGCAAGATTGGTCGCAGTTCCGGCTCCCTTATGTGTTTCCACCTCTGGCACTCTTGCCCAGAGTGCTACGCAAGATCAGATCCGACTGCAGCCGCGTCATACTCGTCGCCCCAGACTGGCCAAGGAGGGCGTGGTATCCGGATCTGTGGCATCTCACGGTCGACCAACCGTGGGCACTACCAGACCGACCAGACTTGCTGTCCCAAGGGCCGTTTTTCCATCGGAATTCTGCGGCCCTGAACCTGACTGTGTGGCCATTGAGTCCTGGATCCTAGCGTCTTCAGGATTATCCCAAGGGGTCGTTGCCACCATGAGACAGGCTAGGAAGCCCACGTCCGCTAAGATCTACCACAGAACGTGGAGGATATTCTTATCCTGGTGCTCTGCTCAGGGAGTGTCTCCCTGGCCATTTGCATTGCCTACATTTCTTTCTTTCCTGCAATCTGGGTTAGAAAAAGGTTTGTCGCTCGGCTCCCTTAAAGGGCAAGTCTCGGCGCTATCCGTCTTTTTTCAGAAGCGTCTAGCACGACTTTCTAAGGTACGCACGTTCCTGCAGGGGGTTTGTCATATCGTACCCCCGTACAAGCGGCCGTTAGATCCATGGGATCTGAACAGGGTACTAGTTGCCCTCCAGAAGCCGCCCTTCGAGCCTCTGAGGGAGGTTTCACTTTCTAGACTATCACAGAAAGTGGCTTTTCTGGTAGCGATCACATCTCTTCGGAGAGTGTCTGAGCTAGCAGCGCTGTCATCCAAGGCTCCCTTCCTGGTCTTCCACCAGGACAAGGTAGTGCTGCGCCCCATTCAGGAGTTTCTCCCGAAGGTGGTATCCTCTTTTCATCTTAATCAGGATATCTCTTTGCCTTCTTTTTGTCCTCATGCAGTTCATCGGTATGAGAAGGATTTACATTTGTTAGATCTGGTGAGAGCACTCAGAATCTACATTTCCCGCACGGCGCCCCTGCGCCGTTCGGATGCACTCTTTGTCCTTGTCGCTGGTAAGCGCAAAGGGTCGCAGGCTTCTAAGGCCACCCTGGCTCGATGGATCAAAGAACCAATTCTTGAAGCCTACCGTTCTGCTGGGCTTCCGGTTCCATCAGGGCTGAAGGCCCATTCTACCAGAGCCGTGGGTGCGTCCTGGGCATTACGACACCAGGCTACGGCTCAACAGGTGTGCCAGGCAGCTACCTGGTCGAGTCTGCACACTTTCACCAAACATTATCAGGTGCATACCTATGCTTCGGCGGACGCCAGCCTAGGTAGAAGAGTCCTGCAGGCGGCAGTTGCCTCCCCGTAGGGGAGGGCTGTCTTCGCAGCTCTAACATGAGGTATTCTTTACCCACCCAGGGACAGCTTTTGGACGTCCCAATCGTCTGGGTCTCCCAATGGAGCGCCGAAGAAGAAGGGAATTTTGTTACTTACCGTAAATTCCTTTTCTTCTAGCTCCTATTGGGAGACCCAGCACCCGCCCTGTTGTCCTTCGGGATTTTTGGTTGTTTTTCGGGTACACATGTTGTTCATGTTGAACGGTTTTCAGTTCTCCGACGTTACTTCGGAGTGAATTTGTTTAAACCAGTTCTTGGCTTTCCTCCTTCTTGCTTTTGCACTAAAACTGGTGAGCCAGTGATCCCACTGGGGGTGTATAGCCAGAAGGGGAGGGGCCTTACACTTTTTAGTGTAATGCTTTGTGTGGCCTCCGGAGGCAGTGCTATACACCCAATCGTCTGGGTCTCCCAATAGGAGCTAGAAGAAAAGGAATTTACGGTAAGTAACAAAATTCCCTTCTTGTAGTTAAGAGTATTTTTGTGCTATTAATTTTTGTATTCAATTCATTTTGTACTTTACATTAGTTTTGATAGATTATTGTTATGCTTTAGTTTAGATTAGTAAACTAGATAATTGTGTGTTGTAGATACATTTTGTTATTCGATTATTTTTTTGTTTTGCAAATTATTTTTGTGATTACTTTTGTAGTTTAGAAAATTTTTTTGTAGATAAGTTTTCTGATTTTGATAATTTCGTATTTGAGAATATATTTTGTGCTTTAGATTATTCTTACACTGTAGACTATTTTTGCTTTGCCTTGTATTTTTAGTTTGATCAATGTCTTGTAGCCCCGGTTATCTATTTTTTTGGTAAGCGTTGCCAGTTTTATAGACATAAACTTTATTTACTAAAATAGATAAAATGATTAGTTATCGAAAACTAAGTTTTCAGCTTTGGTAAATATATAGTTGTTTTTTCAATGGCTTAAATGTGTTCTGAATATCTCAATGCCTTGGATCTTTAACATATCTTCTTGATAGAGTTTATTTGTACTCTTTTTATGTATACCCACACATAACAGTTTATTGCATATATTAAAACTGGTCTTCTCAAAGAAGGGAACTTTTAGGTAAGGTTTTAGTGATGGACGGACACGCAGATAACCAGGAGCGGCGGATCTAACTGGGTTGAAAAAAAAAAACCCGGTTCCAGCCCGGGATTGGTCCTGGATATCTGGCTGGATGCCAGTCCCCATATAAATGTATGGGGACCAGAATGCAGTGATTAAAAATGGTGATAGAAGGCTGGCTGTACTTACTGAGGATCCGGCATGGCTATAACGGCTCCCACGGTCACTCATTCACTTTCGTAGCTGCTCATTACCTTATTTGCATATGCGCTGCTTTCCCAGCCTCCCGGAAGTGAATGAGCAGGTGTGGGAGCAGTTACAGCCATACCGGTGACTCGGTAAGTATAGCCCGCTTGCTTTATTATTTTTTTTTTTAATTTTTCCTTTATTTTTTGTATTACCTGAGTGCCAGATCTAGATAAATTCCTAAGGTTCCTCTACTGATGCTGTATTCTAGACTTCTTCTCTATTAAACTGTTAGTTTTAGCTACATAACTTATTGTAATTCGAAAACGACTGGTCAAGAAGAATAAGAAATAGGAAAAATGTCTAAAATGACTTACTGCACATTTATTTTTCTTCATTTAATCCCAGATTGTAGTATAGTTGAGGGCCATAAGGTAAACATCATGGAAGACACCACCTTAACGCTAGTGTGCACTGCCAAGAGCCTCCCAGAAGCTTCATTGTCCTGGATACCGTCTGATTCAAGTACTCAGTATACCGCTGTCCAAGGCTATCTCACCTTCAACAAAGTAGCTCTCAGTGATGAAGGACAGTTCACTTGTGTGGCCAATAATGAATGTGGGATATCTAATTCCTCCATTATCATCAATGTGATCCGTAAGTATAGATAAAGACTTTCATCTTCCAATAAATCAACTATTATGTTTTGTTGTATGGGTCACCAATGAATTTAATTTTGGTCTCTGACTCTTGACTACTTGAAACTTAAAAATGTAAGAGTCATTGAAATATGCCCAATTATAATATAATATAATATCAGCTGACAGAAGATGTAGACCAACTGGATCAGCCAATGACTTTGGCATAGGGCAAAAATACAAGGAATCTTCAATTTATTATCCAATAGGTAACCTCTGACACATAGAGGAGCTAAAGTTTTTCATTCAAAAAAGAGGACAGGAATAAAGGTGGCTTTACACGCTACGATATCGTTACTGTTTTATCGTCGGGGTCACGTTGTTAGTGACGCACATCCGGCGTCATTAATGATATCGCAGCGTGTGATACTTACCAGCGACCTTAAGTGACCTCAAAAATGGTGAAAATCGTTCACCATGGAGAGGTCGTCTCAAATTCAAAAATTGGTAAGGGTTGTTTATATATACCGTATATATATATATATATATATATATATATATATATATATATATATATATATATATAATCTATCAAACCAGTTAAAAGTTTGGGGAGCCAAAGCCCTAATGATCAAGAATGGACATGCCCAGTTAGATGACAAATTCAGTTACTTTTTATCTGTAAGTTAATAACTTAAAAGAAAATATAAAAACTTTTATTTTTCCTATTATTAGTTAATTGCAAATATAATTTTTCAAAAATCTTTTTTTTGATGAAAAAATAATCAATTATGGACAATTTTCTTTTTTTAAAATTTGTATTCCAATGTAAAATGATTTCCAATATGATAGATTCTAACATTCGTCTCGTTACTGAATCTTCTTGTCCATCATTGACTATAATGAAGAACGAGAAGTTGATGAAACTTTAGGGGAAAAAAATCAAGAACCCTATGAGTTGCAATGCCAAAACAAACAGCCTTTACAAACTATTGACTTTGTTTCTGGAAACAATACTGTACCTAATGACTTATATTTTTTCCTAGCTCAGCCACGGAACAACATTGGACTAATCGTTGCCATCAGCTGTGTAGTTGCCGTTGTGTTGTTGCTCGTTGGAGGCATCTTAGCATTCTATTATTTCAGGAAGTAAGTTTTTGATCATTTGCCGTAATGGAGTTTTGGTTATAAAAATGTGAAGATATTGCATTATTATTGGTACCCCCCCAAAATACTTTCACTAACAAATCCTTTGGCAGAAAAAGAAACAGCGATACTTACAACTTTGGCCATTGTAACGCTCACGGCCGGTGTAGTGGCAGTGAGCAGGATTAGCGGACCCACTGGATCAAAGGGAATACCCGGGCTTACCCTTTAGTTGGAAGGGCTTAACTAAGCACCCACCGTGAGGCAGATGGCAGGGACCACTCCCAGGGCAATGACTGTGACAGCTGACTTACCAGGGCAGGAATAGCTGGGTACAGGTGAGGTGACTGAATCAGGATGGACAGGTGGGTACAGACAGGAATGGTGAGCACAGCAGGTATAGACAGGTATGGGAAGGCAGGTACTGGGAACAGACACAGGGATAATGGGACAGGAGCTTATGACCTGACAACTAGCTAAGTAGCAGACTGGAGACAGACTGACTAACTGGAAGCATTGCGCAGGCACCTCTCCTAATAGGAGTGTGCCTGAAATAAACAGAGCCTCTCAGCCAGAGGCTGAGAGGTATTTTGGGAAATGGCGTGCCACTTCTTTAAGAGGATGAGTGCATAAATGAAATTCTCATCTCCTCTTCTTTCCCTGGACCGGGTCTAGAACTCATGAGCTTGTGATGTGCTTTGTCCATAGGCAGAAGTTTTACAATTGAGCCACTGCCTGTACTAAGGAGGACCAGTGTGTGCACGGATGACTTAGGTGCACTTCTGGGAACCCTGTGCGACATGTACAGGGCCCAGGAGGGGAAAGGAGGCTGCAGCACACGTCAAAGGCTAGGGGAGTGAGGGGCGAGGACGTCACCCGGCCAGGGCAGTGAGTAAGTCGGCATCCCGGCAGAGATGCCGGCGCTACAGCCATTATGTGGCATTGCAGCTTAACTCCAACTAAGTAAATGGTATGGAGTTGATATACTGGATACAGCCCATAAATAGGAGTGCACTGTTTTTGGAAAAAGTTTTCTATTTAAAACAAGTAGGGTCCCATAGCAAGATTCAGAATGGGTTGAATATGACTGAGAGCTCAAGCAAATGTCTTTAGTAAAGTTTTCATCCACCATTCTACATTCTATTTTTTTGGGCTCCTAAATTTCAGTATATCTTGTTGGGGTAACTCATTCTCCAGGTCTCCCCATGGCACTATCATCAATTATCTTCTGCAGGTAGGAATCACTATATGGAAGATTTTGATGATAGATGTGAAAAAAGTAATCCACGATCCCAACAGTTTTTCCATTCATTACAAGACACTGCTATCATCTTCCAGATGTTCCATTCATTCTGATTTGGAAATCCATGCTTGAAAACTGGATCAAATTTTGATGAACCTGTTTCAGTTTAAGCTAATCAGTTTAATGGCCTTATATTTTCTTTAGGAAAAAGCCATCAAAGAAATCAGAAGACAAGAAGGAGATGAACGCTGATGACTCCAGTGTAATATATGCCAACTCGGAAGTGCATGTTCATGTAAGTAGAGCTGATGGGTGATAATATATTATGGAACCATTTTATCAATGAATTTCTAAAAAAAATGTTTATGGAATCACCATCAGATATTGTGACAATCACCTTAAGAACCTCAGGACAAAATGTGGCCACTGAAGAGGAATAGGGCACCTTCGTTTTGAAGATCAGTAGGGTTTTCTCGAAGAATGTTCTTCCTTGTCTCCTTCTCACTATGCTCCATGCAAAAGTTCCTACAGAAGGATTAGATGAGCTGATGTATTACTAACTTCATATTTATGGTTCTTGTGTGTGAAGGAATGAATCAGCTTTGTTCCAATGGTATACTCTTGACTATTTGTCGATCTATCTCTTAGTTCTGAAAACATCATCTAAATAACATATAGAGAACACGACTTATTCTTACCAACCTGTCCTAATCTTTCTAACTATAATTTGTCACATTGACTACTGCAATTTTCTCCTATTGGAAGTTGAAATCCTAAAAGTCAATATTGAGCCTTTAACAACCTACATGACTTAGGCCGGCGTCACATGGTACGATCTATCGTGCGATCGCACGAGCGATCGCTTCCGCCCCCGTCGTTTGTGCGTCACGGGCAATTAGTTGCCCGTGGCGCACAAAGTCGTTAACCCCCCGTCACACGCACTTACCTCCCGGACGACGTCGCTTCTTGAAGGGGGAGGGACGTTCGGCATCACAGCGACGTCACAGAGCGGCTGGCCAATAGAAGCGGAGGGGCAAAGATGAGCGGGACATAACATCATGTCCACCTCCTTCCTTCCGCATTGCCGGCGGGACGCTGGTAAGCTGTGTTAGTCATTCCCGGGGTGTCACACGGAGCGATGTGTGCTGCCTCGGGAACGACGAACAACCAGCGCACAGAAGGAGCAACGACTTTATGAAAATGAACGACGTGTCAACGAGCAACAATAAAGTGAGTATTTTTGCTCGTTCACAGTCGTTCGTAGCTGTCACACGCTACAATATCTCTAACGATGCCGGATGTGCGTCACAGAATCCGTGACGCCGACGACATATCGTACGATATATCGTAGCGTGTGACGCCGGCCTTAGGATAAAAGCCAAACCATAATCTCAATATAAAGGCAAGTGTTTCGGTGAATTGCCTCTAATTTCCCAGAGGAGCATTGGTTGGCCTATAAGCCTCCTTAAACTGAAATATCACTTTCTATAAGGAGAAACATTACCCCTTAGATCCCAGTTAATGGCCTCCCAAACAGCCAAATCAGTTCTCATACTATGCACAGAGGAAGGGCAACACTCTGAAACATGAGCCTGTGTATTGAGATTCTGGTTTATATTTTGTTTTAATGACAAAATAAGAGACAGTTGCAATCTGAAATGCTAAAGCATGAAAACCATGAATATAAGAATATAGATATGCATTACTGCTAAAGGAAATCCAAGAAGAAATTGAGATATTTAGCATACAAATATGGCCATTTTTATATCGACCCAGTAGCCATGTCAAGGCATACCTCGTATACTTCATATGCCTTGATGTGGCTACTGGGCAGATATAAAAATGGCCATTTTTGTATGCTAAATATCTGTCATTTTATGTTGTGTTCAATTATGCATCTGTTCACATTGCCGTCAGTCTTTTTGTCTATATTTTGTTTTGAGTCATGTGGCAATGCTCAGTAAAGGGTTGATATTGAATTTTAGGATTGCTACTTCTAATAGGTGGTACCAGACAATTTATGTATGTAATTTCCCAGAGGAGCATTGCGTGGCCTATAAGTCTCTTTATCCTGGCATGTCAGGCATGTCACATTCCATAAAGAAAAACATTACCATTAAGTCCCAAGTCAAAGACTAATCAAACAGCCAAATCAGATCTGCTATGCATTAAGGAAGAGCAACACCCAAAAATACATCTGTATATTGAGATTTTGGTTTAGCTTTTATCCTAAGTCATGTGGCAAGGCTTGTTAAAGGGTTGATATTGAGTTTTAGAATTGCTAATTCCAAAAGGTGACACTATAATTCAAGTGTTCTTCCTCTTTGAAAAGACAATTTGCATATCTGCCGACAGTGATTACCCTTCCCCTTTATTGTCCTAAAAGGACTAGTGGGTTCTAACTTTACAGTCAGGAGATATGATGATATGTGACTTTGGGCTAAAAAAAGACTCATGGCACTCCCAAAATGCAGTCTGAACAAGTGCAAAACTGAACATGACATATAATAATAAAATAAGACAGTTGCACTCTGAAATGCTAAAGCTTTAACATTTCAGAGTGCAATTGTCTTTTTTTTGCTATTTTATGTCATGTTCAGTTTTGCACCTAATCAGATTGCATTTTGGGAGTGTCGTCAGTCTTTTTGTCTAGATCATGGAGTCATGCCCTCTGACTGTGCACCCCTCCCCCATTAGCCACAGGTGATTTTCTTCAGTAGTAGGTTCCTATTTGCCCATACATATGGAGGTTTGTAACCCACAGAGAGGTTTCAGGTTAGTGTAGGTTTCCAGTATACGAAATATGCCTTGACGTGGCTACTGGGCAGATATAGAAATGGCCATTTTTGTGCTAAATATCTAAATTTTTCCAAGATTTCCTTAAGCATTAATGCATGTCTATATTCTTGCATTCATTGTTTGCATGCTTTAACATTTCAGATATGTGGCTTTGATTAGAGTGGGGGATAATTAGTACAGAGACACTCATTCTGCTGTTTTCTGGTTCTTATACTGAACCCATATAGATGATAGATGCTGAATGGACATGATTACAGCTGAATTTTAATTACATCTTGTTTTATTATAGGGAAACCAAACAGAAGATATTGGGGCCAACTCAATCTATGCGGAGCCGGAGAACAACTCCTCCGTATATATGAACGTTGATGACATACATTATGCCTCTGTCGATTTTTCAAAGCTGAAAACTACAAATGCTCAAAAGAACACTGAAACGGAATATGCAGAGATAAAAAGATAACTTTTAAACAACAATGGATACCAAAAATTGGGGGGCCAACTGCAAGCACAGTACAATGGCCCCAAATTATTTGTTGGTACATTTAAGCTGACCTGTCTGACACTATTTGTAATGTCACAGCAGCCTACCTACGTGATCTACACTTGTGCTGTCACAGAATGCCCCTGGACCAAATCGTGTGATATCACAGGAGCCTACCAAAGTGATCTACGCTTGTGAGGTCACTGGACCAAATCTTGTGATGTCATAGGAGCCTGCCTAAGTGTTTTACACTTGTGATGTCACAAAAAGTCACCGGACAAATACTTGTGATGTCACAGGAGCCTACCTAAGTGATTTACACTTGTGATGTCACAAAATGTCACAGGACCAAACCTTTTGATGTCATAGCAGCCTACCTAAGTGATCTATGCTTGTGATGTCACTGGACAAAATATTGTGATGTCATAGGAGCCTACCTAAGTGATCTACACTTATGATGTCACAGAATATCACCGGATATCAGCCTACCTATGTGATCTACCCTTGTGATGTCCCAAAAAGTCCCCGGACTAAATCTTGTGATGTCACAAGAGCCTACCTAAGTGATTTGCACTTATGATGTCACACAAAGTCACTGGACCAAATCTTGTGATGTCATAGCAGCCTACCTAAGTGATATACACTTGTGATGTCACTGGACCAAATCTTGTGATGTCACAGGGGCCTATCTAAGTGATCTACACTTATGATATCATAGAATGTCACCGGATATCAGCCTACCTATGTGATCTACCCTTGAGATGTCCCAAAAAGTCCCCGGACTAAATCTTGTGATGTCACAAGAGCCTACTTAAGTGATTTAAACTTGTGATGTCACACAAAGTCACTGGACTAATACTTGTGATGTCAAAGGAGCCTACCTATGTGATCTACCCTTGTGATGTCACAAAATGTCACCGAACCAAATCTTGTGATGTCACAGGAGCCTAAGTGATCTACACTTGTGATGTCACAAAAAGTCACCAAACTAAATCTTGTGATGTCACAGGAGCCTACCTATGTGATCTACACTTGTGATGTCACTGAACTAATACTTGTGATGTCACAGCAGCCTAAGTGATCTAGACTTGTGATGTCACAAAATGTCACTGGACTAAATCTTGTGATGTCACAGCTGTCTAGCTATGTGATCTATATTTATGATGTCACAAAATATCACTGGACCCAATCTTGTGATATCACAGGAGCCTACACTTATGATGTCACAAAAAGTTACCGGACAAATATTTGTGATGTCACAGATGCCTACCTAACTGATCTACACTTGTGATGTCACAAAATGTCACCGGACTAAATCTTGTGATGTCACAGGAGCCTACCTAAATAGTCTAGAGCTACGATGTCCCAAACAGTCACTGGCCTTAATTGACTTGTGACATCACAGCAGCTTTATAAGAGGAGTAGAATTATGTTGCTACATAATGTCACCGGACTCAAGGGTACTTTACACGCTGCGATATCGCTAACGATTTCTCATGGGGGTCACAGTGTTTGTGACGCACATCCGGCGTCATTAGCGACATCGCAGCGTGTGACACGTACGAGGGACCTTCAATGATCGCAAAAGTGGTAAAAATCGTTGGTTTTGGAGAGGTCGTTCAAACACCAAAAATCGTTGTTTGGGCACTAGCGATGTTGTTCCTCGTTCCTGCGGCATCACACATCGCTATGTGTGACACCGCAGGAGCGACGAACATCTCCTTACCTCCGTCCACCGGCAATGAGGAAGGAAGGAGGTGGGCGGGATGTTCCAGCCGCTCATCTCCGCCCCTCCTCTGCTATTGGACGGCTGCTGTGTGATGTCGCTGTGACGCCGCACGAACCGCCCCCTTAGAAAGGAGCCGGTTCGCCGGTCTGAGTGCTGTCACAGGAAGGTAAGTCCGTGTGACGGGTGTTAGCGATGTTGTGCACCACGCGCAGCGATTTGGCCGTGATGCACAACCGACAGGGGCGGGTACACTCGCTAGCGATATCGGTACCGATATCGCGGCATGTAAAGTACCCTTAAGACTTGTGATGTCACAGAATCCTACATTTTGTGAAACACAATTGTGATGTCACAGTTATCGACCAACTTAATTAAGACTCACCAGAAAATAGACACTTGGGTGTCATCTAGTAACCGGCAAGAGACACTTTTATGGTAGATCACATATTCTACTTCTACATATAAATTAGCTACATGTGGCTGATAAGAATGAAACGCTATTTATTATTATTTATTATTTTAATTTTTGTTAATCGACTCCCTAAACAAACAGCAAAAATAACCTAATATATAAAGAATAATTCTAATCAATCACAATCCTCAACAGAAAAGTGAATATTTTGTATATATTTATTTTTTTTCTCTGTAAATAAAAGTAAATGTTAATTTTGGAGCATTAATTTTCACTATGAAAAAAAACTATTTAAATGAAACATTGAGTCACAGTCTGATTTATTCTCCAGTTATAAGTAATGTAATGTATGTACACAGTGACTGCACCAGCAGAATAGTGAGTGCAGCTCTGGAGTATAATACAGGAGGAAACTCAGGATCAGTAATGCAATGTATGTACACAGTGACTGCACCAGCAGAATAGTGAGTGCAGCTCTGGAGTATAATACAGGAGGAAACTCAGGATCAGTAATGTAATGTATGTACACAGTGTGTGCACCAGCAGAATAGTGACTGCAGCTCTGGAGTATAATACAGGAGGTAACTCAGGATCAGTAATGTATGTACACAGTGACTGCACCAGCAGAATAGTGAGTGCAGCTCTGGAGTATAATACAGGATGCATCTCAGGATCAGTAATGTAATGTATGTACACAGTGACTGCACCAGCAGAATAGTGAGTGCAGCTGTGGAGTATAATACAGGAGGTAACTCAGGATCAGTAATGTATGTACACAGTGACTGCACCAGCAGAATAGTGAGTGCAGCTCTGGAGTATAATACAGGAGGTACCTCAGGATCAGTAATGTAATGTATGTACACAGTGACTACACCAGCAGAATAGTGAGTGCAGCTCTGGAGTATAATACAGGAGGTAACTCAGGATCAGTAATGTATGTACACAGTGACTGCACCAGCAGAATAGTGAGTGCAGCTCTGGAGTATAATACAGGAGGTAACTCAGGATCAGTAATGTATGTACACAGTGACTGCACCAGCAGAATAGTGAGTGCAGCTCTGGAGTATAATACAGGAGGTGACTCAGGATCAGTAATGTAATGTATGTACACAGTGACTGCACCAGCAGAATAGTGAGTGCAGCTCTGGAGTGTAATACAGGAGGTAACTCGGGATCAGTAATGTAATGTATGTACACAGTGACTGCACCAGCAGAATAGTGAGTGCAGCTCTGGAGTATAATACAGGAGGTAACTCAGGATCAGTAATGTATGTACACAGTGACTGCACCAGCAGAATAGTGACTGCAGCTCTGGAGTATAATACAGGAGGTAACTCAGGATCAGTAATGTAATGTATGTACACAGTGACTACACCAGCAGAATAGCGAGTACAGCTCTGGAGTATAATACAAGAGGTAACTCAGGATCAGTAATGTATATACACAGTGACTGCAGCAGCATAATAGTGAGTGCAGCTCTGGAGTATAATACAGGACGTAACTCAGGATCAGTAATGTAATGTATGTACACAGTGACTGCACCAGCAGAATCGTGAGTGCAGCTCTGGAGTATAATACAGGAGGTAACTCAGGATCAGTAATGTAATGTATGTACACAGTGACTGCACCAGCAGAATACTGAGTGCAGCTCTGAGGTATAATACAGGAGGTAACTCAGGATCAGTAATGTAATGTATGTACATGTCGCGGGCGGAGGGGCCGCGCTCGCTACGCTCGGGTCCGGGGACTTCTGCTGCTGCTGCTTGGTGGCTTGAGCGGTGGGCCGGACCCGGGGACTCGAGCAGCGCTCCTCGTCCACGAGTGAAAAGGGGGTGGTTTGTTTGGGGATTTAGTCCGTGACGCCAACCACGGGTCGTGGTGATAATGGGCACCACCGCTGCTGGTGACGGGGATCCCGGGAGCGATGGCAGGGAGCAGCTAGGATGTTGGTTCCTCCTCCGTGGGTAGGGGTTGCTGATCCCGGGGCCCAGTGGCGGTATGGGGAGGCTGCATGGCCGGGGTGCAGGATTGCAGGGACAGTGCGGTGCGGTGCCGGATGGCACTGTTGTTCTCACTCAGGCACAGATTCACAGAGTCTCTGGTAAACCAAACGGCTGGATGGACGGGTCCCGCAGCCGACTGCGGTGTCTTCGCTCTCCCCGGACAGGTTGATGGTGGCTGTCTTTCCCTGCACCTTTGTAGAATGTATTGACTCCGATGGTTTCCCAACGGTAGTCGGCTCCCCGGCATATATGTACCGAGGGAGCTCGTTTGCCCGCAGGCGCTGGGCCTTGGATCTCTAGCCTATTTCGGTGGCTTTTTATCCTCACGGTGTGGACGGTTGCCTTCTGTCGGGTCTTAGGTGTTAGGGAACCCCTGGGGTTATGGTCACTCTCGGATTTGACCGTTGTCGGCGGCTCCTAGCCTGGTCGGTGTCCGATGGCCCTGCCTTAGTGCTTGGTACAGATCCGCTTCCCGGTTCGGTACTGACGGGCCACCGCCCGTCCCCGGTCCTACGGTTCCGCTGACTTGTACCACCTCCTGCAGACAGCCACCACCATCTGCTGACCTTCCTGACAGTGCCCGGGCTCCTACCCAGACACCAACAGTTTCTGTCCAAACCTCACTCCTCCACTCCACTTGAACTCCAAACTGAACTCTCTGCTTTTTCCCGCCTCCAGGCCCTGTGAACTCCTCGGTGGGTGGGGCCAACCGCCTGGCTCCGCCCCACCTGGTGTGGACATCAGACCCTGGAGGAGGCAACAAGGATTTTGTGTGACTGATGTAGACTATCCAGGGGAGGGGGTGTGTGTGATGTTGTGTTTGTGACTCCTGGCTAGTCCAGGGCGTCACATAGACAGTGACTGCAGAATAGTGCGTATATTGCCAGCTGTCACTCAGAATGGTTACATGACAACATTGTACTTTATTTTCTCTTGTGTTCTATGTGCAGGAAGTCGTCACATGAGATCAGTGATACTTTGTATGAGGTTATATTAGGACATTTAGAAATTGTGACTCACATGCAATCTGCCTGTGCAACATTTCTGAGAATGCCAATTGCACCATTGTATTATCCCCACAATATCCAATGAACCTTTTTTTAAAAACTCTTTATGGGCCCAAATTGCACAAATCTTCTGTGAAAAGTTATTGTAACAAAACAATTGCAGTGGAGCAATGACGTTCTATAGCAGGTAGATTATTCTCTCCTTTCTCGCCCCCAGCAACTCTTCGCTTCTTCCTCCAGTCTTCATTGTGGATGTTTTGACCTCCAATTGCTCCTTCTGATGGACTTCCAACTTTTTTCCCCGGAATCTGGTCCTTTCTATCAACGATTTCCACAAACTCCATGTACCCAGTATCACTTTATATCTGGACATATACAGTTATTGGCTGTTGACCAGATCATATAGCTTTAATGAACACATAATTTACATAATATGGCTGAACCATATACCACAAGCACTTTTTACCTTTTGTATCTTTCCATAGATTGTAAGCTCTTGTGATCAAGATGAGCACTTTTTTTTATTTGAACTGTGTCCATTAATATTTGCACTTTAGATGTACACTCTGGACTTCAAAGTGCTGGAGAATATGATGGTGCCATAGAAATAAAATTATTATTAGAAGCCTATGCATTCATCAGACCAATATTGTCACGGGTGTGTCTTTGGTCACAACAGTCATGTGGTTTCTGGCCATAGAAGGTCACAGCGTTTGGCTACGCAGAATGCTCCCTGACTCCATTGTTCTTGCTGTCAGTATTCATTGCTATAGGTAGCTTTCCTGATGGCTTCTTCCCCTTTTGGAACCAGCAGGAGCTTGCCTTCTATCAGCATTATTTTGGTGCTTAAATACCCCTTCATTCCTTGGACTGGTGCTGGTGATATTTTCAGTTCATTCAAGCTCTGGTTGCAAGCAGGTGGCTTCTACTCCTCTGTGGTATCATGGCTGAAAACTCTGCTGAACTTCTACCGGTGTCATCTATGGATAGGTAATTCGTGCAGTTTTCCTCTGTGTGTCTTCTTTGTGTTTTCCATAGTGGTTAGTAGGGTTGACAAAAAGCTCATTCCATCCATATCCTATCTAGGGTCCAGCTCTAGGGATAGACTAGGGTTGTTGAGGAGAGTCATTAAATCAAATACTTAATTAACCTCTTGACAGGGGATTGTAGGAATGTGTCAATTTGCCTTACATGAGCCAGGTTTTCAAATATAACTAAGATGGTCACCGATGACATCATACACCCTTCAATCAGCATGGATCCACCAGATGACGTCCCTCTCATCAGCATCACCATGGATCCATCCAATGACATCATAGACCCACCTTCGATGATGCCCACCAGTCAGCTCATGGACTAACACATTGTTCTACCCACTGACCAATGGACATATCCAAGTATGCCCACTGTAGGGCTAACCATGCCCCTTTTCCTAGTTTTTATAAAGGCATGTTCTGGAATAAATCTCTCAGTGTCTGGGCCAACTTTGGTCGAGGAACGATGAATATCGGACGGTGTGTCTAATCTCATTTTTCAAGCATGCACTCGATCCACACCAATTAGAATCAGGCAGTAGGCAACTTATGGAACTTTGTAAGAGTTCACCCTAAGAGGGTCAGGTATCCGGCTCAGCGCATAGATGCGGAACCTATCTAGGGTGGTGAGGGACCCCAGGGGCCAGCGGTAGGTTTGATCAAGGGTCACCATCTTCCCTTTCCCTAGACACAGGGTTTCCTTTCACTTGATACTTCCTTTACCTAGCGTGACAAATATCATTATTACTATGAAGGCGTTTCTTTAATTCCAAAACGTGTAGTCAATTCAGAGTAACCTTCGCTGTCCTGAATTTCAAGACTTGTCCCATCATCAGAGCCAATTGGGTGCTGCATTTATTTCATGGGTATCCATTAATCACCTATCCACAACATAAATCATGCATTCTAAATTGGGGGTCTAACCATTGGGATTCCACCAAAATACATAAAGGACCACCTGTCCCTATTACTCCTCCTATGTTGATGGCTGATATTACATTTTGAAAACATCTATTTGATGGGGCAATAATTGCGAAATTATTGCCGGTTACGAGCATTAGCAGAATAGCCAGTCACAAGGGAAATATCGTAATTGCACTTCTGCATTTATGTCACTTAGAAACATTCAGTCCCTGAATAGATTCGGTAGAGATCAAACATGAGCTGAATGTCCTAAAGATCCAAAAAGAAGGCAACGACCAACATTTTGTCTATAGCAATGGAAGATTGGCAATAAAAAAAGAGAATCGTAAGAGGATACACTACATAGGATAACCCAAGGTAAGAAAACAAATCTCCGAGACCATGGGATATTGAGATATTGTTGATAGGTAGGCTTTCTAGATACCGATATAGACACCTATGGATTATCTACTAATAGTGGGGCGGGGGAGGTGTATTGGCCAGGATAATATGATATCGAACTAGGTTATCAAACTTTTCCGAGATTATGGAAACCCTACATATGATCGTGCAATGGGTGGAGTCCTTTATTGTCAAAAATGGATGTATGGAGTGGGGTAGTTGCACATACGGTGTCTTTTCCCCTCGTAATAGATGGAAGACATAGATGGGTAAATACTCAGCTACCCATTTTTTACTCAATCTACTGAATTACTTATACTTTTCATTAAAGTGAACCTGTCATGCTACCCAAACCACTGGCAAGAAGAATCAGAGTCTGACTGCACATATACAGTACAGACCAAAAGTTTGGACGCACCTTCTCATCTCTAGAACAACTATTAAGAGGAGACGTTGTGCAGTAGGCCTTCATGGTAAATAGCTGCTAGGAAACCACTGCTAAGGACAGACAACAAACAGAAGAGACTTGGTTGGGCTAAAGAACACAAGGAATGGACATTAGACCAGTGGAAATCTGTGCTTTGGTCTGATGAGTCCAAATTTGAGATCTTTGGATCCAACCACCGTGTCTTTGTAGAAAAGGTGAACGGATGGACTCTACATGCCTGGTTCCCACCGTGAAGCATGGAGGAGGAGGTGTGATGGTGTGGGGGTGCTTTGCTGGTGACACTGTTGGGGATTTATTCAAAATTGAAGGCATACAGAACCAGCATGGCTACCACAGCATCTTGCAGCGGCATGCTATTCCATCCGGTTTGCGTTCAGTTGGACCATCATTTATTTGTCAACAGGACATTGACCCCAAACACACCTCCAGGCTGTGTAAGGGCTATTTGACTAAGAAGGAGAGTGATGGGGTGCTACGCCAGATGACCTGGTCTCCACAGTCACCAGACCTGAACCCAATCGAGATGGTTTGGGGTGAGCTGGACCGCAGAGTGAAGGCAAAAGGGCCAACAAGTGCTAAGCATTTCTGGGAACGCCTTCAAGACTGTTGGAAAACCATTTCCGGTGTCTACCTCTTGAAGCTCATCAAGAGAATGCCAAGAGTGTGCAAAGCAGTAATCAAAGCAAAAGGTGGCTACTTTGAAGAACCTAGAATATAAGACAGATTTTCAGTTGTTTCACAGGTTTTTGTTAAGTGTTTCATTCCACATGTGTTAATTCATAGTTTTGATGCCTTCAATGTGAATCTACAATTTTTAGAGTCATGAAAATAAAGAAAACTCTTTGAATGAGGAGGTGTATCCAAACTTTTGGTCTGTACTCTATATTTTTCTGAATCTCTAAGGTATGTAAATAGATGGCTATACAGCGCACATTGCCCCTTGATTGGTTAACTTTATAAGTATGTGGTGTAGAGTTTGGGTCTTTCCAGTTTCTGGATGGTCGAGGATGACGATGATTAAAGGAGCAAAAATATAAGATGATGGACATACTGCCCACATTCCCCCTGGATTGGTTAACTTTATACGTATGTGGCATAGTGGTTGGTGTCTTCAAGTTTCTGGATGGTCAAGGATGACTATCATTAAAGGAGGTAAAATATAAGAAGATGGACATTCTGCTCACATTCCTCCTTGAAGACACGAGTTTTATTGTGAAGTGTGACATACGTTAGTAATGTTAAAATGTGTTTTTGCCTGACAACAGGGTCAGATTTGATTAATGTTTTGAACTAGCCAAGAGTGTTAGGGGCTAGACTAAGGGAACTGTGTCAACTTCCTGTCCGAAGTTTAGATAGGGCCTAGAATGCAGTAGTGATGGACCTAAGGTCTGAGTTCAGAGCAGAGTCTCATGATATAGGTGTTTCTGACGTGAGAGAAGACCGGAGAAGAAGACAGCATGAACCTAAAAACAGAGAAAGTATGAGAGGTGACTGAAGTAGAGAGTGATCGAGAAGAAATGGGTGCTGGCAGAGGACGCCGAGCAGTATGTCCCCCAAGTTTATAACTCAGAAGGGTAATGGGCCAGGACGGAAAAGAGAATGTGAGATGAAAACAGTGCCCAGGGTGTGAGATGAAAAGAGTGCCCAGGGTGGGAGATGAAAAGAGTGCCCAGGGTTGGAGATGAAAAGAGTGCCCAGGGTGGGAGATGAAAAGAGTGCCCAGGGTGGGAGATGAAAAGAGTGCCCAGGGTGGGAGATGAAAAGAGTGCCCAGGGTGGGAGATGAAAAGAGTGCCCAGGGTGGGAGATGAAAAGAGTGCCCAGGGTGGGAGATGAAAAGAGTGCCCAGGGTGGGACATGAAAAGAGTGCCCAGGGTGGGACATGAAAAGAGTGCCCAGGGTGGGACATGAAAAGAGTGCCCAGGGTGGGAGATGAAGAGAGTGTGCAGAGATCCCAAAGTGTCAGAAGTAGTGGAGCTAAGGTTGGCACATTATTTCCTTTAAGAGGAAGACGACACGGGTTGAAGTTAGGACACTCACTAACTGAACCGCAGTAATGAGTTGGGTTGTGTTGAAGAAACCGAGATTGTGTTGAAGCAGGAAAGAAATTGTGTTTAACCCTAGAACGCATACCTGGGGCCTCGCAGGCCTGCTAGGTCATTTGTTTTCTATGGTAGATTGAATTGCTTGCGCGTTCCAGGGTTAAAGAAGTGAAGAGATTGTGTTTGGAGACATAATACACTGTGTATGAAAATACTCTGTGCTGTAAAAGAAACGTTCATGAAGATATGCACCCCCTATTTACTATATTTTCTATCAAGTTATCATTAAAGGGAATCTGTCAGCAGATTTTTGCTACCTCATCTGATAGCAGCATGATGTAGGCAAAGAGACGCTGAATCCAATGATGTATCACTTAGATTACTGGCTGCAGCCATTCTGACACAATGTGCATTTTTAGCTACAGTCATGTAGCAGAGTCCAGAAGGCTGTCCCTGCCCACAACAGGCTCATTATAGAGATTGTATATTGACTGTGAGTTGTCAATCAGAGGAGGGGGCGTGCTGGACAATATGGCATGAGGGAGATAGCAGAGCAATACTAAGGGTCTAGCTGCTAAATAAACAAAAGATTGGACTGTGGCAACACAGGCATGCCTGAACTTTTTGCCTTAACCCTTACAACATGCAGGCTTGAGCTTACATAGCAAATTCCTGCTGACTGCTGATGCTCTGCCGTTCCTGTAGGATTGTTTGAATAAATTGACGACGAGGCATCAACTGAATTGTTTTTTCTTGAAATAGTTTCACTGAGAAAAACATCTAAGGGGTCTTTATATAGAGCACAACAGTATATCAGTGTTTTACTTAATTTTTGCTTACATATTCAATGCGTTTTACCATAGGTCTTAGACTATGCAATTTCTCAAAAGAAGATTTTCCATTTCCTTGGACTATTTGGCTGTAATTTTAATTGCATCTCAGCTATGCAAAAGTAAGTATAATGTTTCATATTGTATTAGTTGATTAACCCCTTTCCACATCACATGCTGGATGTGTGTATCAAGCAGGCTCAGGAGTTGAGCCCGCACCCTTCCCGACAGATTACAACTGTTGTAAAGCGAATGTCTGCCTGTAACAGCAGTGACCAGAGCTTGCTCCAGTTGCTGCTTTTTAAACTTCTTAAATGCTTCTTTTAGTCTCTGACACTGGCCTTCATGGTCTCAATCCCAGAGGCACCCAGTTTCAGCACCTATAGCCACCAGAAGTGCCCAGTTTCAGCACCTATAGCCATCACCCCTTGAGTAGAGCTAAGCGAATCTGTTTGGTTCACGTTCACCAATTTCAGATTTGGTAGGAGCGTTGGCCAGTTGGTTCAGGCTCGGCTATCCGAGCACTTTGGTCACTGCAATGTTCGGTTTCATTTGCAGAAAACTCACTCCCGACCCAATACTTGACATGGCTGTGATTGGCCAGGGAAATCACTGTAAAAAAAAAAGCAAGCAAAAGGGTTAAAGCACGACATATTTACTGAGTTTCCCCGTGACTGTAACTGCTCCAGCAGCTGTACTTCTGGGGCTGCTCATTATCCCTCATGCATATTCACTGCTTTTCACATGAATTCACCTATCCCTGAGCTCACTGCATGGGTCCTTCCCCTGTGTGCAACCACATGCCTCGGCCCTGGCTGAAACTGGACTAGGTCTGTCTAATGTGCGGGCCAGCAAGACACTAGTCTTCTATTACTAAGACAACATGAAGAAGGAGAACAAACAAAGAAAACATATTCATCATAGAACTCCAATTCTTCTTCAGGCCTCTTTCACACGTGTCTCCGGTACGTGTTTGGTCCGTACCAGAGACATGGGCACACGTAGACCCATTAAAATCAATGGGTCTGCCCTCACGTGGGTGTTCTGCCATGGACCGTGTGTCCGTGTGGCGCATATGTGTGCCCGTGTGCTCCACACGTAGACATGTCCATTTTTCTCTGGCATCACGGGTGTCACACAGAACACAAATGGAACACATGGAGGTGTTCTGCGTGACACGCACAGGAGAAAACACACGTGTCTGAGAAAAAAAAAAAAGTACTCACCTGCTCCAGCCCTGCTGTCTCCGCCGCTGCTGTCACTTGCTTCTGACCGCCGCTCATTATGCTCATTGCATATTCACTTCACTGTGGACCAGAAGCAGCAGCTGTGGAGAGTGGGCAGAACCGGAGACCGAAGATAAGCACCACGGACAGCAACACCAGGGACAGGTGAGCAGAAAGTTCCCGTTCTCTGTATGTTATCACGGATAACACACAGAGAACACACGTGTGCCATAAACATGGCTCATGGAGGGAAATACGCACCTTTAACACGTCCGTGAAAAACATGCGTGATTTTCACAGATGTGTAAAAGAGCCCTCTGAGAGAGTCCACCGCATATGCAGGAAAGTTCACCACTGCTTTCTCCAGAGACAGTTCCTTCTTAGGTCAGCATAGAATGAACTATAGCCGGCATTGGGAGGAGTGAGGAGTGGATATTTATAGCAGAAGGGAGTAGCTGCAGTTGAGATTACAACTACTTGTTTAATCACAGCAGGATAGAAAGGAACCTTAACCCCTTCACCATCGGATGAAATAACATAAGATCAAACTAAGAGTACAAGCGGGTACTAAAGTGTATCAGCGATCAACTAAACGCTGTGACCTTCTAATCCCAGATCCCCCCCAAGATCACATGAGGCCAAGATATACTTGTGACAATATGTCTCTTCGATCATTATCAGGTTAATTTAAGCAGAAACTTCTCAGGGTTTTTTAAGCCTTTACTTAGTGGTGGTAACTAGGAATGGTCGAATATCACAAATATTTGGCTTCGTGAATATTCGCCGAATAGGTCGCCGCTATGCGAATATTCCATGCGCAATGTAAGTCTATGGGAAACTCGAATAACACCCGAATAACAACTATTCGGACTTCCCATAGACTTACATTGCGCATCGAATATTCGCATAGCGGCGACCTATTCGTCGGATACTCACAAAGGCAAATATTCTGGTATTCGATCATCCCTAGTGGTAACCAGTGATCCAGACTGGACACCTTAAGCTGCAAAGTTGCAAGTGGTGAAAATTTGCTGGTTACAGTCTCTGAATAGGCATCCATCTTAGGCTAGGTTCACATTTCCGTTGTTTTGCATAAGTCACAATCCGCCGCTCTGATAAACAATGCAATCCATTTGGCGGATTCCCTTGTTTCCCATAAACTTATATGAGCAGCGGATTGTGACTGATGCTCTTGCGTTGCATCCTCTGCCCGACTGATCAGTCGTGGAACGACTGACCATCGGGCAGCAGGAACGCAGAGTGTAACGTTTTTTGAGCAGCTGAATCCTTAGGATTTCGCTGCGCATGCTCTCTTTCAGCGGCCGAACAATCAGCTGATTGCCCGGCTTCTGTGAGCAATCAGCTGATCCCCCGGTGGCCGGCTGCTGTGAGCGATCAGCTGATCACCTGGCGGCCGGCTGCTGTGAGCGATCAGCTGATCACCCGGCGGCCGGCTGCTGTGAACGATCAGCTGATCACCCAGCGGCCGGCTGCTGTGAGCGATCAGCTGATCACCCGGCGGCCGGCTGTTGTGAGCGATCAGCTGATCACCCGGCGGCCGGCGGCTGTGAGCGATCAGCTGATCTCCTGGCGACTGGCTGCTGTGAGCGATCAGCTGATCACCCGGTGGCCGGCTGCTGTGAGCGATCAGCTGATCACCCGGCAGCTGGCAACTGTGAGCGATCAGCTGATCACCTGGCGGCCGGCTAATGAGAGCGATCAGCTGCTCACCCGGCGGCCGGCTGCTGTGAGTGACCAGCTGATCACCCGGCGGCCGGCTGCTGTGAGCGATCAGCTGATAACTCGGCAGCCGGCTACTGTGAGCGATCAGCTGATCACCCGGTGGCCGGCTGCTGTGAGCGATCAGTTGATCACCCGGCGACTGGCTGCTGTGAGCGATCAGCTGATCACCCGGTGGCCGGCTGCTGTGAGCGATCAGCTGATCACCCGACAGCCGGCTACTGTGAGCGATCAGCTGATCACCCGGCGGCCGGCTAATGAGAGCGATCAGCTGATCACCCGGCGGCCGGCTGCTGTGAGCGATTAGCTGATCACCCGGCGGCCGGCTGCTGTGAGTGATCAGCTGATAACTCGGCAGCCGGCTACTGTGAGCGATCAGCTGATCACCCGGCGGCCGGCTATTGTGAATGATCAGCTGATCGTTCTCTCTCACGTTTTACAACGGAGTCCGACAATGAATTCTTATTCTTGTCATCCGTTGTACAACGCATCAATCACATGCGTCAAGCTACGCATGTGACTGATGCAAAACAACGGAAATGTGAACCTAGCCTTAGTAGATATGTATATTCTTCCAACCTGCACTCTATCAGTTCATAGTCAAATCAGATACAAGGCAAGAGTAATGTCCGCCTCCGATTGACACCTCTTCCCCCTACAGAACAGGGACTTCTTTCCGGGTGTCATTATTAAACAGAGAAAAGTACAAAAGTTCTTATGATTGTTCAAACTTTTTAATTAAAACTTAATCTTTTTTTTAAATACAGATATTTACTGTCAAAATCTTTCTGAATATCAAATATACATACATCCGATTGTGCCTGTACAGAGAGGTCTATGCGCTTATGTTCCATGCATGTTTACTGTGCCCACAAATATAAGTCTAAGTAAAGACACCAATGGATTATGGTATAGATTGGGCGTAGACGCCGGTCATCGTGTGGCTTCTCGAGAAAATTCTAAGTATTATTCAAATGGACGCATCAGTCTGATTGGAAACGTGACCAGACGAGACTGTTCATTGTACATAGAGGATCCATTGAGCGCAGACGAGGGCGCGTATGTTTTCAGAATTGAGGATCCTCAGATGAAGTTCACCTATACAAACATCATACTAAATGTGACCGTAATTGGTAAGTCTAACATTAATACCAAGATGCGAAATAACAAATATGGCGTCATGGCCGATAATGCACCAACATCGAACTGTCATCAGTAACTTGGGGGATACGGCGGAGTCAACTCATCATCCTAGATAGAGATTCCAGAGGTTGAAGATCATAGAGCCTCATTAGCTAAATCCAAAGGATTCCTAGACATGACACAAGTCAACAAAGTCAATCACCAAAAATCTGGATTTGGGCAAATCTGAATTTTTTCTGTAAAAAGTTTTATCAAAGTTGTATTGAATAGGGATGATCGAATACCAGAATATTCGCCTTCGCGAATATCCGACGAATAGGTCACCACTATGTGAATGTTCGATGCGCAATGTAAGTCTCCGGGAATCCCGAATAGTTGTTATTCGAGTTTCCCATAGACTTACATTGCGTATCAATTATTCGCGAATAGTCGAATAGCGGCGAATATTCGCGAAGCCGAATATTTGTGGTATTCGATCATCCCTAGTATTGAAATGTTAGATGGAATAGGACAGATACAATATAATCATTATGGTATGGCTCAGAGTGAATCTGTTACCAGATTTCACAATACAAACTCCACACATCATTTCTAGATCTCTTAGACTTGATGAGGCTGGTGTATTTACTTTTAAAATCCAGCTCGGTTTGTCTGTATAATCTGTGGAAAAAAATCCCAACTAAAATTAAGCTTCTAACTGGACATCTCTCATGACACAGACTGGGGATGATCCAGCAGGAGGTCAAATATACAACTAAATGGGAAACACCACGACAAAATGAGGGGGTACACCGGGGGCACTTTAACAACAGTGGACCTTAGCGCTAGTGAAAGGGAAGATGGGCATCTCCACCACTTACCTGCCGCTGTACCCTGCACTCCTAACCAGTCCCTAAACAGGTTCATCACCTGTCGCCTAGCAGGAATCTGAAGCCCTGAGGTGACCATACAACAGTCCCTGGCTAGGGAGTGGGCAGGTGAAGCCCTACCACTTGACTGATACAACACACAGGGAAAGGAAAACAGACAGAGGGGAAAACACTACAACAGACTATTGCAGTCAACACCAAGAGAGGGTTTCAGCAGCCCCTTCCACTTCCAAGAACAGAATACAAATGAATCAAGAATAACCGGCACCCTCTGCTGGTAGCAGAGGGTATATAAAGGGACTGGAGTTGGTCCAAACCGTAAACACCTGATCAGGAGTCTGAGGCTGGTGCAAAGCACATTGACATTAACCTTTTCTTTCCCAAAGGAAAGAAAGTCACATTTAAATAGTAGAGTCTCCCCAGGAAAAGGGAGACTCAGACCCAGAACCTGTCACTAATCTCTTATAGCAGAGAGACGAACGTGACAACATTTTAATTTGAGAAGTATTTTAAAACAAACAAGATTGCATAGGCATTGCTTTTGGTAGGTAGCAGCAAAAATCTTAAAGCACCACTCTTGCATTTTTTTAATTATACCACTGGAGTGTTACTTTAAATTTAAGTCCCCTGACCCATAACTGATACTCACCTTCCGTTGGCTTCACCTTTTTCCAGCATGGTTCCGGTCGGTCTATGGAGGTTTGTGACTCGCCAGCATCTCCATTGTTTCTTCGAACATGCTGAAGGTCTCAACAAACTACAAGTCTATGAGAACCTTATTCTGGCCTTGTTCTTGCCTAGTTCTGGCCTTATTCTGGCTCTCATGAAGTTGCACTGAGTTCTTGTAACATAACTTCTGACTTATTATGACCAGTCAGAAGTTACGGGCACAAGATGGTGCTGCGGGACCAGAGTAGCATCGGTAGAAGGTGAAACTACCAGAAGATAAATATAAGACAGGGAGCAGGGGCTTACATTTAAAGGGGAAAAGAAAAATGGTTGTGCGCCAGCGATAAGTGCTAAGATAGTACAGTAGTGATATGGAGGACAATGAATAACATTAGGTCTAAATGATCATCATGGTGGAGTAAAGGCTGCTTTACACGCTGAGACATCGCTAGCGATCGCACCCACCTCCGTCGTCGTCGCCCATGGCGAACAATATCACTAGGACAGGTCAAACATACTTACCTTCCTAGCGACATCGCTGTGGGCGGCGAACAACCTCTTTTTTAAGGGGGAGGTTCATGCGCCATCACAGCGACATAACACAGCGAGCCACCAATAGAAGCGGAGGGGCGGAGATGAGCCAAATTAACGACACGCCCACCTCATTGCCGGAGGACGCAGGAACGCTGTTGTTCGTCATTCCCGGGGTGTCACACGTAGCGATGTGTGCTGCCTCAGAAACGATGAACAACCTGCATCCAGCATGATCAACGATATTTGGGAAATGAACGACGTGTCAACGATCAACGATTAGGTGAGTATTTCTGATCGTTAGTGGTCGTTCGTAGGTGTCACATGCAATGACAACGCTAATGAGGCCGGATGTGCGTCACAAATTCCGTGACCCCAATGACATATTGTTAGATACGTCGTTCCGTGTAAAGCGGCCTTTAGGCATCTGGACCTAGGCATCAATTCATCAGTCATGCAATAAATTTGACCACAAAGCTGTACCGACAACAGACTTCTTAAGGCCCCATTACACGCAACGACGTATCTAACGATATATCGCCAGGGTCACAGATTCCTGGCCGCACATCCGGCATTGTTAGCGACATCGTTGCATGTGACACAACGAATGGCCGCTAACGATCAAAAATACTCACCTTATCATTGATCGCTGACACGTCGTTCATTTTCAAAAAATCGTTGATTGTTGAGGATGCAGGTTGTTCATCGTTCCCGAGGCAGCACACATTGCTACGTGCGACACCTCGGGAACGACGAACTACAGCTTACCTGTGGCCGCCGGCAATGAGGAAGGAAGGAGGTGGGCGGAATTTTACGGCCACTCATCTCCGCCCCTCCGCTTCTATTGGGCGGCCGCTTAGTGACACCGCTGTGATGCCGCACGAACCGCCTCCTTAGAAAGGAGGCGGTTCACCGGCAACAGCGACGTCGCTAAGCAGGTAAGTCCGTGTGACGGTTCCGATCGATATTGTGCATCACGGGCAGCGATTTGCCTGTGACGGGGGCGGGTGCTTTCACCAGCGATATCGCTAGCGATGTCGATGCATGTAAAGCCGGCTTTAGACTTGACCTTCATTTTTAAAGATTTCGATCTAAAAATTATTTTTAAGGATGAAGATTAATAAGATTGGATCTGTTCTCACAATTTTTTGTATTTGTTTAGATCTCACAAATAAACCTATAATCTCCTCTACAAGGCTGGTGGATGGGAAGGAGGTGACGATGACCTGTACAAGTCCTGGTAGATGCCGGAGTATTGCACCACCACGTATTTCATGGGAAGGAGCCATGACTGGTACAAGTCAGATGATGTATCATATACCCTATGAAGATGGCGGAAGATCCTTCCACTCCATTTTCACATTCATGCCTAGAAAGTTACAAAGAAATTCCACTTTGTTCTGTAGAGTGACTTTCCAACATAATGTGACCATAGTGAAGGAGCAAACTCTAAATATCGAATGTAAGTCAAACTCCTCATCATATCAGCTACCACCATCAATGTATGTTACAAGTGACTGCTACATCATCCATAGCTTCCTCTTTCAGTCCTAAAGGGGGCTTTAAACGGTAGCGATATTGCTAGCAATTTCTAGCGATATCGAGCGTGTAAGTACCCGCCCCTGTCGCGCATGCGATTGTTTGTGATCGCTGCCGTAGCGAACATTATCGCTACGCAGCGTCACACATACTTACCTGGTCGGCGGCGTCGCTGTGACTGCCGAACAATCCCTCCTTCAAGGGGGAGGGATGTTCGGCATCACAGCGACGTCACCGCAACGTCACTAAGCGGCTGGCCAATCAAAGCAGAGGGGCGGAGATGAGCAGGACGTAACATCCCGCCCACCTCCTTCCTTCCTCATTGTGGCCGGCGGCAGGTAAGGAGACGTTCCTCGCTCCTGCGGTGTCACACATAGCGATGTGTGCTGCCGCATGAGCGATGAACCCCAACGCTAAACAACCCTTACCGATTTTTGACTTTGGGACGACCTCTCCATGGTGAACGATTTTCACCATTTTTGAGGTCGCCTAAGGTCGTTGGTAAGTGTCACACGCTGCGATATCGTTAATGACGCCGAATGGGAATCACTAACAACTTGACCCCGGCGACCAAAGATTAACGATATCGTAGCGTGTAAAGCCCCCTTAACCCCTTAACCCCCAGGCAATTTTCCAGTTTTGTTTTTTCTCCCCCTGTTCCGAGAGCTGTAAGTTTTTTATTTTTTTGTCAATCTTGCCATACAAGGGCTTATTTTTTGCAGAGAGAGATATACTTTTAAATGAAACCATATGTTTCACCATATAGTGTATTGGAAAACGGTAAAAATATTCCAAGTGTGGATAAAATTGCAAAAAAAGTGCAATTGCATGATTGTTTTGGGGATATTTTATTCACTGTGTTCATTATATGATAAAACTGATGTGTCATTGTGATGTCTCAGGTCGATGCGAGTACGCAGACACCAAACATGTATATGTTTACTTTTATCTAGGGGGTTAAAAAAGGTCAGAAGTTTGTCCAAAAAAGTGGCACGCTTTTTGCGCTATTTTCTGCTTCCCATATCGCTCTCATTTATTGGAATATGAGGCTCAGTGATTGCTTATTTTTTAGCATCTCGAGCTGACATTTTAAATGGTATCATTTTTTCCCAGATGCTACATTTTGATCGCCTGTTATTGCATTTTGCGCAAAATTTGCGATGACCAAAAAAACATAATTTTGACATTTGGAATTTTTTTGCCGCTATGCCGTTTGCCAATCAGGTTAATTCATTTTATATTTTGATAGATCAGGAATTTCTGAACGTGACAATACCAAATTTGTGTATATTTTTATTTTTTTTAACCCTTTAATATTTAATACGACAAAAGAGAAAAAGAGAAAGTTTATGTCCTTGGTCGTGATGGGGTTAAAAACCCTAAAAATGTTGCATCTAATATAATTTCACCTCTGTCTACCGGCAATCCATTTAATTTTATAAATTGTTGCTCTAAACCACTTTGCACAGTCTGACAAATTAGGATAATGGGAAGGATTTGTGTACAGAAAAATGTCTTGTGAAAAAAAACAACATTAAAAAATTGTATTTATTACATATACATTAAAACCAAATATACAGCGGGGAAAATAAGTATTTGATCCTCTGCAGATATTACAAGTTTTCCCACCTACAAATTACGGAGAGATCTGTAGTTTTTATCGTAGGTAACTTCAATTGAGACAGAAAACTCCAGAAAACCCCATTGCATGATTTTTAAATAACAAATTTGCATTTTGATGCATAAAATGAATATTTGATTGAATAGAAAAACAGAGCTTAATATTTTTTAGAAACCTTTGTTTGCAGTTACTGAGGTAGGACGTTTCAAGTAGCTCTTGACCAGGTTTGTCCACACTGCAGCAGGGGTTTCAGCGACACCTCCATACAGACCTTCTCCAGAACTTTCAGGTCACTCCTCCGTACAGATCTCCAGATATTTCAGGTCACTCCTCCATACAGATCCTCTCCAGATCTTTCAGGTCACTCCTCCATACAGATCTTCTCCAGATCTTTCAGGTCACTCCTCCATACAGATTTTTTCCAGATCTTTCAGGTCACTCCTCCATACAGATCTTCTCCAGATCTTTTAGGTCACGCCTCCATAAAGATCTTCTCCAGATCTTTCAGGTCACTCCTCTGTACAGATCTTCTCCAGATCTTTTAGGTCACGCCTCCATAAAGATCTTCTCCAGATCTTTCAGGTCAATCCACCATACAGATCTTCTCCACATCTTTCAGGTCACTCTTCCATACAGATCTTCTCCACATCTTTCAGGTCACTCCTCCGCACAGATCTTCTCCAGATCTTTCAGGTCACTCCTCCACACAGATCTTCTCCAGATCTTTCACATCACCCCTTCATATACATCTTCTCTAGATCATTCAGGTAACTTCTCCATACAGATCTTCTCCAGATCTTTCAGGTCACTCCTCCACACAGATCTTCTCCAGATCTTTCCGGTCACTCCTCCATATAGATCTTCTTCAGATTTTTCAGGTTACTCCTCCATACAGATCCTCTCCAAGTCTTTCAGGTCACTCCATACAGATCGTCTCTACATCTTTGAGGTCACTCCTCCATACAGATCTTCTCCAGATCTTTCAGGTCACTCCTCCATATAGATCTTCTCAACATCTTTCAGGTCACTCCTTCATACAGATCTTCTCCAGGTCTTTCAAGTCTCCTCCATATAGATCTTCTCCAGATATTTCAGGTCACTCCTCCATACAGATCCTATCCAGGTCTTTCAGGTCAGTCCTCCATACACATCTTCTCCAGATCTTTCAGGTTTCAGGGCTGTCACTGGGCAACATTGAGTTTCAGCTTCCTTCAAAGATTTTCTCTTTGGTTCAGGTCTGGAGACTGGCTAGGCCACTCCTGGACCTTGAAATGCATCTTATGGAGCCACTCCTTATTTGCTCTGGTTGTGAGTTTCATGTCATTGTCATGCAGTAAGACTCAGTCACAACCCATCTTCAATTCTCTTACTGAGGGAAGGAGGTTGTTGGCAAAAATTTCTATATGACCTCATCAATTCTTTCTTCAATGCGGTGTATTTGTTCTATCCCTTTTGCAGAAAAGCACCCCCAAAGTATAATGTGTCCACCAAAATGCTTTACGATTGGGACAGTGTTCTTGGGGTTGTACTCATCCTTCTTCCTCCAAACACGAGTAGAGATGATACCAAAAGTTCTATTTTGGTCTCATCTGACTACATGACCTTCTCCTATGCCTCTTCTGAATCATCAAGATAGTTATTGGTGAACATCTAATGGGCCTGGACATGTGTTGTCGTGAGCAGGGGGACCTTGTGCTCCCTATAGGACTTTTAACTATTACGGCGTAGTGTCTTACTAAAGGTAATCTTTAATACTGTGTTCCCAGCTTTGTTCAGGTCATTGACAAGGTCATCCCGTGTAGTTCTTGGCTGATTACTGCGCTTTCCCAGAATCATCCTTACCCGACGAGGAGAGATTTTGCATGGATGCCCAGACCGAGATAAGATTGACAGTCATGTTGTGTTTCATCCATTTTCTAATAATTGCTTCACCAGTTGTTGCCTTCTCACCAAGCTGCTTGCCTATAGTCCTGTACCATATCCCAGCCGTTTGCATGTCTACACTTTTGTCCCTGGTGTCCTTAGACAGCTCTTTGGTCTTGGCCATGGTGGAGAGGTTGGTGTGTGTTTGATTAAGTGTGTGGACAGGTGTCTTTTATACAGGTAACAAGGTCAAACAGGTGCAATTAATACAGGTAATGAGCGCAGAGTAGGAGAAAAAATAGGTCTGTGAGAGCAGAATTCCTTCTGGTGGGTAGGTGATCAAATACTTATTTCATGCAATAAAATGCTAGTTATGTGATATTCTGGATGCTTTTTGGTTTGTGTCTGTCACAGTTGACGTTACCTACGATAAAAATTACAGACCTCTCCATTGTTTGTAGGTGGAAAACTTGCAAAATCAGCAGAAGATCAAATACTTATTTTCCCCACTTTAAAAGTGATGCAAAAAAGTTTTTAAACACACACCCCTTCAATAGAAGGGAAAAGGTTTAGAAAGGGAGGGGAGAGTTACCTCTAAATGGGATCCCGATACTATCCCTCCATCAATAGTAAACAGATCTATTACTACCTTGCCGCAGTCGTCGGCATCCTAATGACTGCGCAACTGGTACCCCCGCTCAACGAAGGCTGCCCCTCTATATCCCCGATACAGCCTTGGCTGGGTGGGGAAAACCCTAGTGGGGCAAAAATATATATAATGTAATTGGGCTATGTAATGATAACAAAAAGTAGCTAAATAGCGGAGGGTCCATGCTGTAATATGGATAAAAGTGAATAGAGGATATAAATCATTAAAGTTCACTTAAGTGATTCTGTACATAAAAGCCCCATGATACGTAGCAGGGAGTATACATTTCCAAAAAGTTAAACATTGCTATATGCAAAAAAGGTAAGTTTCAATGATGTCCACGAGAATTATGTCCAAGGTGTTTCCCCTCCATAACCAGCTTCATCAGGAGGCCTAAAGGATGGACCATGATAGGTACGTGTATATGTCTCTAGGAGCCTTTGCTAATTATTTCTTGTATTTATTTTTTCCTAGATTCTCCATCAATTAATATCACCGTTGAAGGTAGAGTTCTATGTGTTTTGTAGAAGCCCAATAATGGAACAAGGATGTATTATTGTGAATATGCAGTTAGAAAAATCGTGTGACGACACCTTTCGGAACTGTAATAGAGGACATTTGGTTGTCAGCTTTTACAGTTAAGGAATATTAGAAAATATTCACTAGATTTTTTAAAGAGAACCTGTCATCAGGTTTTTCTTATGTACGGTAAAGTGCGGCCACTAACAGTAAGCCCTTATGTACAGTATTCTAGAATACTATATATGTCCCCAAGCCGCTCTGCATAATGTAAAATATAGCTTTTATTATACGATGATGAGTCATAAGTCATCCACATAGTGGCTTCCATTCTGCTCCTCTCTGCCCTGCCGAGGGCAGGGCAAAGTACTGTATTGCACATGCACGGGGAGAGTCCAAAGAGCGCTCGCGCATGCACACTACAATGCTCTGCCATTTAGGGGAAGAGAGAACTGCACCTACACAGGAGTGTGATGGAAGACACTGTGTGTATGACTTGGAACGGGTCATCCACATGAAGCAAGAAAAGAGTAGGCCCTGGATGATAAAGACCAGAGACGCCAATCTGTCACGGATGGGAGAGATGCTATACCGGCTGTATAGGACAACACAAAGGGAAGGGGAAAGGAATGCCCTATCACTAATGAAAGGGGGAAATAATGACCCCTGACAACAATGTGCAGCTCACCTTCCTTGCACTCAATGACCCTATACAGGTTCTGCACCTGTCGCCGAGAAGGAAAAGCTCAGCTGTAGGCAAACCCTAATCTGGACCCTAAATAAGGATGGAAGGTATGAGGTCTTCATCAACACCACTATCACTAAAGGAAGACACAAGGGAGTAATACAGGGGAAAAACAACAGCTATCACCAGAGCCCTGGTAGATAGCAAAACACAACACTTATCTGAGCAGTAGCAACCACAGAAATCTTTAGTAACCTTCCCAGAGCTCATCAAGGAACAAACTATAAACCACACCCAAATCCCCCCAGGTTGAGGTTTATAAAGGAAGTCAGAGGCTGGCAACTGAGAGGAAAAACTGACAGTTTCTCAGTGTCCTAAACTCTGCTGCTGCAGAAACAGGGAACTGTCAGATAACAACACATGCTGCCAATCTCTGGGATTTCTAAACACTCACTGCCACTGGATTGTCAGATGGCCTTGACACTCCCGTGACACAATCTGACTGCACCGCCCCATAGGTGGATGTATTAAATATTCTTTTTTATGTTGTGCAGAGTGGATTGGGGATACATATACAGTATTCTAGAATGTTGTATATAAGGGCTTACAGGTGGTGGATGCCCTTTAAATGGGAAAAACCTGGTGATAGGTTCTTTTTAAGACACAATGATGTCCTGGAAGTGCCCTAAAAATCTGCTATATACACATCTCAGCTTGACTAAATAATGGGGTCCTGCCCATGCTGCTGGGAATACAGAGGTGGCCACACATGCCTATGCCATTCGTCATTCATGTGCATGTGAGTCCTGAAAATTGATAGAGGAGAATATGGCACAGTGTATTTTGCGATTTTTTGAACTGTCATGCAAATAAATTAAGACCCAAGGAAGTGCGGCCACCGCCCCATTCTCAACAGCATGCAATGGTGCACTGCTCTTTAAAAAGATCTGTGTCCCAGTAGGCATCTATACTATATACTGTGGATATCAAATATGAGATGTATGAGAAGGGAAAACACTTTGAATGGCCACAATCGTTTCAAAAATATTTGAGTATATCAATAGTACAGGCTAAAATAAGAAATTTTATTATATATCTTATTGAAGAAATCTTTCTTTCTCCACTTATGAGCCACTTCTTTTCTTCATTAAGAACTAATCATTCACTTGGCCAAAAAAGCTAAAATATGTCTTGGCCAAAACAAGATGGACTCCAACCACAGTGAATGATCAGAGTCCAGTGGACTATTGAAGTGTACGGAGAGAAGAGTAGGGAACAAAGAAGAGCAGAACAAGATCTGTAATTTTCTAGCTACACTGCTCAGTACTGCTGTATGATGTCCTCCATGCGGCTGCTGCTTCTGACCATTTGCGACATAGAGACAGAAGAGTAGGAATCTCACATGTCTGTGTGTGCTGTGTATGGGAGACATCATTGTAACTTGTCTGCACCCACCAGCTCAGAGATAACTGAAAATTACAAAGAGTCTGTAAAGGGGGAAACTGGTGAAAAGTCCTATTTTTCCCAGAAACAATATTATTCCTCATGCACGGACAGAAAACTGATTATTCTGGAAAATCAGAAAGATGTATTCTTTAAATCTGAAAATAACAAAATATCTCTATCTCAATAATGCAATATTTTTTTTGTATTACGAGATAGAGACAGATAGATGACATGGACTGATTAAAATCCATTTTTTCATCATCTAACGTTAGAGTGCTGAGTCTGACGCCATTTTTAAGAATTTTTTTAGATAGATACTGTAGATTGATAGATATTAGATGGATAGGTAAAATGACTTTATTAAAGTAATCATCTATATATCTCCCTTAGGTGTTAATACCAATGATACAGCCACTGTGATTGTGGAGGACGGAGACTCTGTATCTCTGAACTGTATTGTAGACAGTAATCCGAATGCGTCCGTCACTTGGTATAAAGAAGATGTGGTGGTTCACCAGAACATAAGTGACCAGATTGTCACACTTAAACTCTTTGACATTACCAAACGTGATGCTGGGAAATATCTGTGTTCTGCAATGAATGAACATGGAGTCACACATAGGAAAGTTGAAATTATATATCAAAGTGAGTATAAAATATTAGTTTTTTATATGATGAGCTTGTAAAATAGTCAATTTTGGATATGTGGCAACCAGCCATTGAAGAGGTTGTCTGATGTTATATCTTCATATATCTTCTACATTTAACTTTCCTGCATGCCTGGGGGATGGGTACTAGTATGCTCCTTAGTAATGGAAAGTACAGTTTAGAATACTAAGCTTGCTGCGACACCCGAGTATTACAATGTATCCCGGTCATACCTGGCAGTAGTAAATATCTTTATCTTCTTTGTGTTGAGTAGGAGTCCCATGTGTGAGCTTTCCATGTTGAGACTAAAGCGGACTTTACACGCTGTGACATTGCTAGCGATGTCGCGAGCGATAGCACCCGCCCACGTTGGTGGCACGTCACTGGGTGATCGCTGCCGTAGCGAACAATATCGCTACGACAGCATCACACGCAATTACCTGTTCACCGACGTCGCTGTAGCCGCCGAATAATCTCTCCTTTAAGGGGGAGGTTCGTTTGGCATCACAGCGGCATCGCTAAGTGGCCGCCCAATAGAAGTGGAGGGGCGGAGATGAGCGGCCGGAACATCCCGCCCACCTCCTTCCTTCCTCATTGCGGGGCGGCCGTAGGTACGATGTTGTTCCTCGTTCCAGCGGTGTCGTACATAGCAATGTGTGCTGCCGCAGGAATGACAAACAACTTGCGTTCCAAACGAGGAACGATTTTTTAAAAATGAACGACGTGTACATGACAAATGATTTGACACCTTTTTGCGATCATTACTGATCGCAAAAAATTGTCACACACAACGACATCGCTAACGAGGCCGGATGTGCGTCACCAACACCGTGACCCCGACAATATCATGTTAGCGATATCGTTCTGTGAAAATGGGCCTTTATTAGAGAGTGTCAAGAAGGAAAACTCAACCATGGGACTCCTACTCAACACAAAGAAGACAAAGATAATGACTACTGCCAAGGACTCATTTGAGATGGACTGTGCTGAACCGAAAGCTGTAAAGGACTTCATCTCTTCGGATCAATGATTACTCCAGATGTAGTGATGTCACGGAAAGTCAATGGGAGAATAGCTATGGGCAAATAAAAAATGATGTCACTGGAGAAGATCCTCAAATCGAGGAACATATCACACTTAACAAAGACACGGCTCATACATAGTTTGGTCTCAGCTCGTACATAGTCTAGTCTTTTCTGTAGTAACATATGGATGCAAAACCTGGATGATAAAGGAACAAAACAGAAGAATCAAAACCTTTGAAATGTGGTGCTGGAGAATCAATTTTGGAATAAATAAAGCATCTTATAATCCGCAAAATACGGTATTTATTTATTGCAGGGTGTTTTCTTATTTTGTTTTTATCTCAGGTTTTACAATTAGGGATGATCGAATACCAGAATATTCGCCTTCGCGAATATCCGACGAATAGGTCGCCGCTTTGCGAATATTCTATGCGCAATGTAAGTCTATAGGAAGCCCGAATAGTTGTTATTCGGGTTTTCAATAGACTTACATTGCGCATCGAATATTCGCAAATAGTCGAAAAGTGGCGACCTATTCGGCAAATATCCGCAAAGCCGAATATTTCTGGTATTTGATCATCCCTATTTACAATCCTAATTATGTGGTTGAACCAACTATACAAAACACACTAAAGCCCATGTCTACAGGCTTTGATTTGGGTTGAATCGTTCACACTTTCATCTATTGTATCTTTTTTCACATACAGATAATGGATCAAGAGGTTCAAATATAAATACGCATGGACACATTATCCTTTCAGCATCGATTGGAGCAGTCTGCATACTTCTTTTTGCATTCCTTGTGTTTGCTTGTTGGAGGTAATGCACATTAGCACTCAATAATTATTAATGGCATTGAATTACTACATCATGTCTGTCCATTGTCTGGTTTATAAAAGTCATTTTTAAACACTAAATTGGGACACTATGAGTTAGTAGGGTGGGGGTGTTTATTTTTTGTAACCTAGTTCAACAAGAGCGGAGCCCAATTGCAAAGAGCGTCTTTCACATCACCACTTGGACCTTCTTCGGTGATGACTTCTCCTGTCGACAGAAACTTTACTGGTGGCTTTGGTCAGCATGGTGGCTTACTGGCTTGCACTGCAGTCTTGCATCGCTGGGGTCCTGGGTTCAAATCCCACCAAGGACAACATCTGCAAGGAGTTTATATGTTCTCCCCATGTTTATGTGGGTTTCCTCAAGGTTCTATGGTTGTCTCCTACACTCCAAAGACATACCTATAGGGAATTTAGATTATGAGCTTCAATGAGGACAGTGTTGCTAATGTATGTAAAACGCTGCAGAATATGTTAGCGTTATCTAAAAATAATGATTACTTAGTATTATTTTAATAAATGTCTCTGGGTAGTGCAGGCACTGGTGTTGCTTGGACCTGTGATTCCCCCCAGGCAGTATCCCTTTCTTATCCAATATTCTTCCTGTTTGAGAACTAGGCTTGTTTGACTTCTCTCCTGACTGACCTGGTATCTGACCCTGGCTTTCTCTCTGACTCTGGTTTTGTGTACCATTTGTCCCTCCTGATATTAAACCAGCTTTGATTGATCATTCTTGACACAGTCTCGCTTCACCGGCCAGCAGTAACTCTGTAGATGCAACCTAGGTGCCGTGTTGTAAGTCCAGTTCCCTGAATAGAGGTTAAAGGCTGAAAACCAGGGGTTCCTAATGGCTCTGTTTGATGATGTGGTTCAGCCAAGTCTGTCTGAAGTTATCTTTTGGGTTTCTGGCTTCGGACCTATCAGCAAAAATTTTTCTGTTCCATAATATTAACATAAACAACTCTATAATGTTTCTCAGCATAGTGTAATACTTCATTTCCTCAGTGGTGGTGCTGTAGGCTAAGTGAACATTTGCTACCAGGATCCTCTGCAAATTATGGAAAGATTTTTGAAAATGTAGCAATAATTTCACTTTCTGACAATTTTTCCTTTTTTCTTCTAATTTGCTAGCAACAGTAATAATTGTGACATATTTACTGTTTCCATAGAAAAACACGAAGGAAGTCATTGAACATTGAGGTATGTGCAATGCTAAGATAATGGGAACTACTCATTTCTATTGGCAGTCTTAAGGAATATAGATATGCAACACCTGCACGGGACCCCGAGGGATTGGAGTAGCTCGATCCGTTCCCTATGCACACGTCGCCGAGCCAGTGGTTGTGCAGTCGTGGCCTAGCCCGGTTTCATGGCCCCGTAGTGTACAATAAAAAGGGGTTAATTTAAAGGGGATAGTCCGACTATGCCAGTTCCCCCGAGCTTTGGTGCCCCAGAGCAGTTCGGCCCGAGCAGCTCGTATCCGGGTCTCTGTGCCCTAGGGGAGGCTCGATGGAACAAAAGAACAAGGAAAGGAAATAAATTATGCAATGTCCTGCAGATGAGATAGAGGTGCCGGGCAATAACTGAGATCCACACAAGTAACACAGTCCAAGTCTTCTACTGGTGCAACTGGAAAAGGCTGCCTCTGGACGTGCTGGCTGCTCTGGTTGCTGAGTTCCACCACCTGTGCTGTGAACCTGGCCACACTCTTCCTGGCACTCCTTTGGGTTTGTTGTCCTTCCTGGCATGGAGCCGTTGGAGAACCGGGGTTTCTCTGGTCCTGTCGCTGAGCAGCTTGAGCTAATTTAACGGGTTCAACCCGGGCCCTCTCTGTGCTGCCTATGCCTCAGACTCTTGGGGTCGACCGTGGGCTCTGAATCCCACCGGCCGTGCAAAACTCGACAAGCCGACCTGGATCTGTACCTTTAACTGAATAGGATAACTGAAGTGAGCACTAATATATATATTTATTCTGAGTGCAAGCCAAAAAAATACATACTATATAAGGATAAGGCTGCACATCAAACTTAGATAATGATATAATGCCTCAAGCATATGGAAAAATATTTGAAAAATACAATGAAAAATGCTACTTGCTAACTTGAACATGTGAATAATGAATTGCATACCTGCCATGAATATTAGGAAAAAGGAGATATTTAGCAATCGCATTGATCAATGTAACTGAGCCCCAAAACCTCGTCAAGGTATATCTCTATATTGGGGTCCCTAGCTCTGTGACCCTAACTGTGTGTCATCTCATTGCAATTAAAAACTGCTGTGGGTGTAGAGGGGTAACCAAGGGCTGTCTTATATAGGAGATGGAAAAAACATGGCCGAAAGGGGCGGAGCTGTGTCCACATTCAGAAAAAAAAAACTACATATAACTGAATAGGATAACTGAAGTGAGCACTAATATATATATATTCTGAGTGCAAGCCAAAACATACATACTATATAAGGATAAGGCTGCACATCAAACTCCACCCACAGCAGTTTTTAATTGCAATGAGATGACACACAGTTAGGGTCACAGAGCTAGGGACCCCAATATAGAGATATACCTTGACGAGGCCTTGGGGCTCAGTTACATTGATCAATGCGATTGCTAAATATCTCCTTTTTCCTAATATTCATGGCAGGTATGCAATTCATTATTCACATGTTCAAGTTAGCAAGTAGCATTTTTCATTGTATTTTTCAAATATTTTTCCATATGCTTGAGGCATTATACCATTATCTAAGTTTGATGTGCAGCCTTATCCTTATATACTGGATCTGTACCTTGTCCTGGGGGTTTGCTCCCCGCTGCGTGCCGAGTCCCATGTTGAGCCCTGGGTCCTGCTTCCAAGGGATCCCTCTGTCCCTGAGTCTGGATCACCTTCACTCTAACCGGGCCCTCCTCCTCCTGTTGGTGGCTTGCATACAGGCTCCAGGTGGCTTCAGCCTCTCCAAGCCTCACTCTTTCTCTGCGTTCCTCTGCTTCTCTGCATGCAGCAGCTTGCTCGCTCCACTCCTCTGTTCGTCCAGTCCTCCACCTCCTTCCCACACCCCCTCACATGCTGACTCTGCCCACTCATACCCTCCGCTCTCCCCAGGGTCCTAACTACAGGGGGGTTGGATTTATACTTTAAGAGACCAACCCTGCTGATCCTGTGTCTCTGTCAGTGCCCTCTAGTGGTGTATAATGGTGTGGTGCGGGTGTTGTTGATGTTACACACTGTTGTGTTTTGGCACAGGTGATAGGAATTCAGCTTGCTACTACTGGAGGTCTATTTGTAGCGGAACCAGTTAACCGCAGGGGCGCTACAGATATCAAAGACGTCAAAGGAAGGGGTCCTTTGTATTCTTCTCAAAAACAACATTTTTGTTTTCTTTCTATTTTGGGCTAAAAAAATATTTTTACAATTGCATTTCCTTAAAAAATATTGTACAATTTGGCTTTTATAGGCTCTTTGTTTGCCTGCACATTGCTGGTTGCAGTTGAGTTAACTAAGAATCTCCCAATGCTCTCATTCTGATGGGAGTTCCCTTTATCTGTCTTTTTCTGAACTCATTCACAAACCCATACCTCATCAAAGTAAGCCTCGACTTTGATGTGGTCTTACATCAGCTAAGAAGTGCTGAAAAGGATTGATAAATGAGCTGCAAAGAAGTTCATTGATGACTTCTTGGCAGTGGCGTAACTAGAGTCTGATAAGCCCTGGTGCAAAGTTTGAGCCTGGGCCGCCCCTCTATATGTTGGTCAGATGTATGGGGTGTTGTAGCATTCTAAATCCTATAAAGATGTACGAGTTGCCCCTCCTGCCCTTTAATTGTGTAGTAATGACCCCCATTCAGTTTTGATGGCCCCCATCCTGGGCCACTTCCTGGTAAATATGTCCTCCATCCTGATGTATGACCTCATCATGATTATATCCTGGTATATATGGCCCCATCCTGGTATATACAGTACAGACCAAAAGTTTGGACACATCTTCTCATCTCTAGAACAACTATTAAGAGGAGACTTTGTGCAGCAGGCCTTCATGATAAAATAGCTGCTAGGAAACCACTGCTAAGGACAGGCAACAAGCAGAAGAGACTTGTTTGGGCTAAAGAACACAAGGAATGGACATTACACCAGTGGAAATTTGTGCTTTGGTCTGATGAGTCCAAATTTGAGATCTTTGGATCCAACCACCGTGTCTTTGTAGAAACGGTGAACGGATGCTCTCTACATGGCTGGTTCCCACCGTGAAGCATGGAGGAGGAGGTGTGATGGTGTGGAGGTGCTTTGCTGGTGACACTGGGATTTATTCAAAATTGAAGGCATACAAAACCAGCATGGCTACCACAGCATCTTGCAGCGGTGTGCTATTCCATCCGGTTTGCGTTTAGTCAGACCATAATTTATTTTTCAACAGGACATTGACCCCAAACACACCTCCAGGCTGTGTAAGGTCTCCACAGTCACCAGACCTGAATCCAATCAAGATGGTTTGGGGTGAGCTGGACCGCAGAGTGAAGGCAAAAGGGCCAACAAGTGCTAAGCATTTCTGGGAACTCCTTCAAGACTGTTGGAAAACCATTTCCGGTGACGACCTCTTGAAGCTCATCAAGAGAATGCCATGAGTGTGCAAAGTAGTAATCAAAGCAAAAGGTGGCTACTTTGAAGAACCTAGAATATAAGACATATTTTCAGTTGTTTCACACTTTTTGAAGTGTTTCATTCCACATGTTTTAATTCATAGTTTTGATGTCTTCAATGTGTATCTACAATTTTTAGAGTCATGAAAATAAAGAAAACTCTTTGAATGAGGAGGTGTGTCCAAATTTTGGTCTGTACTGTATGTCCCAATCATGGCCTCATCCAGGTATATATGTCTCCATCATGGCCCAATACTGGTATATGTCCCTATCATGGCAACATAATGGTGTATGACCCCATTATGGCCCCATCCTTGTATATATGTCTCCATAATGGCCCCATCCTGGTATACATGTCCCCATAATAGCCCCATCCTGGTACATGTCCCCATAATGGCCCCATCCTGGTATACATGTTCCCACAATGGCCCCAGCCTGGTTTATGTCCCCATCCTGGCCACATCCTGGTACATAAGATACCCCCTGCACACAGAAAAAAAATAAACCATTAAACTCACTTTCCCCTGCTCCCCCGATTTCCTCCTCCGATGATGTCATGCCACAACTGTAAGCGGCGCAGCGCATGATGTCACTGTGTGCCCACTTACAGTGTGGTTAGCTGCTGGGTGCCAACATATTCTCTGCTCCCCACACCCTGGATTATTGGAGTGGGGAGCAGGGAATATTCATAGCCTTAATCGGCGGCTGGAACATCGCAGTGCAGGGACCCAGCGAGTCTCTGTGCTGCAATGTATTTTCACTGGATGTGCGCCCTCGGACGCACATCCAGCTGAAACAGGCGCAGGGGTCAGCGGGTTCCCTGTACTCATGGGCCCGGTCGCGATCGCTGCGACCGATATTATTACGCCCTGCTTCTTAGCTAAAAGTCAAATGGTGCAACATTTTAATTGAAACTTATTTTAAGACATTTTTAACCTAAAATACAAGCATTTAAGTAAAAAATTCTTGAAAATTTTCTTCTGAATATCTTTAAAATTGAATTAAATTACAACTTTTTGTTCCTACAGACAGAACCCACATACACAGATCTGAGGAGATCAGAGATTACAGAAATATATGATCAGTTGAAGGTAATTATTATTCCGTTGTAACTTTATTATTTACTGGTGTTTATGATTCGGTTGTTATTTTGGCTCAACATATTTTTTGCGTATTTATATCAATTGCTATCTTTTATTTTATAGCCTTGGACCCAGGCAGACACTGCTATTGTAGGATCAGATGTCGGTGTGGCAAATGATTATGAAAATGTCCAGAAACAACATAGATAATAATAAAACCATATTATGTAACCACTGGGTCTGTTATTTTATTTTTGGAAAAGAAAAATTATTCTTGCATTGACTATTGGTATAACTGAATGATCTCCTTTAACTGTGTCATTGGCTTATCGGCTGTTCTAAAGTGTAAAATGTGTTGAAAACTGTCACAGGGTGAAATGGGGTATGTAATGATGGGTCAGGGGCTCCTAGGCTGGCCCTCAGACTAATCCCTGTGCTGTCTCTTATCTCAGAGGTAGATTTGATGGTAACAAGGTACAAGCCCCCAGCATGACCCTAACTCCTGTTGGAACCCTGACCTATTTCCCCTCTCTGCCACCCTTGGGGCGGGCTGGAAAATGCAAAGACAAAACCCCAGAAAAGGACACGGACAAGGGAGAATGGAAACTCATACACACAGCACTCAAAACACAAAGGAGAGATAGTATGTGTACTAGGGAGCAACGCAAAAGGGAGGAAGTAACGCACAACCTGGGAATGCTCACACCACTCAGAAGCACAACATGACAACATGGATCACCATAAATAGGAAAATAACCAAGAGCAAGAATCACTGGAGCTAAAGCTGAAGCTATCATGGCACACACAGGAAGGGAGCCATACCTTAAATAAGACGGAGACAGCTGCACCAGACAAATAGCATCTTGAGCTCTTAGGTCCTGCTCACCAGTTTGCAGGAATTAATTCCTTCAGAGCTGAAAACCTGTGAACCTTAATCAGCCGACGCCCAGCTCTAGCTGAACAACACAGAAGCCTCAGGTTACTTGTCTAGCTCTGTGGTGTGAACAGAGTCCGAAAACACTGTGCCCGCAGGTGTGTGCAAAGCCGAACATTGCATGACAAAAACCTCTAAATTCTTGTAGAATATGGGACGATCCATAATGCACAATGAGTCCTAAGGGCGTTCTCTCCCCCGACTAGTCCGCCCTCTCAGCATGTTAGTACGCCCACAGGGGAGATGGAAAAAAAACAAAAAGGTCATTGGTGCCTGTTAAAGGATACAGTAATCAGACCCCCATTTGGTGGAAATGTCTAATTGTTAGGGAAAAAAGATCACCTCTTTAAGGGGTCGATTAAGAGCTCAATAGAGGACCTAATATTTCACCTTCCGGTCAAGATGTGAAACAAGGCAACAAGATGGGGTGTACTCTTTTAATGGATCTCCTTTTCTAAGATAATATGATGCGACCAATTCATTAAGACTGATGTAGCACATGCCAGTGTTGATGAAGTCTAAGGCACCCAATTCATGAAGAACTTAAAGGGGATGGTTCACTAGTTAGCATTACTGGTCACATCGATATAACATTGCGAAACAAGGCTACTCACAAATACCTGGTGTTGGCAATTTTGCCCCTGCAGCGCTATTGCAATCCGCTCATCCCCATCGCGTGACCCTTCCCCAGACTCCGTGATCTCTGTTGTCCGGTGATGTCACGTCAACTTCCAATTGACCTGACATCACTGTGGCTGGCTCCATTCTCCATGAGTCACTGGACTGTGGGCGGAGTTTCACAGCTTGTCATAGCCCAGCATCGCTCCTGCTTGCAGTGCTCTACAGTGAAGGAGAGAACAGGGAGATACTGGCTGTGGTGAGCAGTGAAACGCCACCAACAGCCCATTCACACATGGAGACTGGAGCCGGCCTCAGTGATGTCAGGTCAATTGGAAGTTGACGTAACATCACCGGACGTCAGAGGTCACGGAGTCCGGGGGTCACGCGATGGGGATGAGTGGACCGCAATAGCGCCACTCACAGACACTATTGCCAACACAGCTTGTTTGATAGAAGCCATGCTTCTCAACGTTATATCAATGTGGCCAGTAATGCTATCTAGTGAACTACCCCTTTAAAATATTTCACTCATCCTCTGATTGGCGTGCGCCTCTGTGTGTACCCTAGTCAAGGACTAAAGTCGCATTTCTGGCGTAAAAAAATCCCATCATTTTTAATGACCAGGACTGATGGGCGTGGTCACTTCCCATCCCACTTAGACTTACCCCCTTTGCTACGCCCATTTCAGTGGAGCAGATTCAAACCAGTGTGAAAAAACAAAAGTTGAACAAAAATGTTGAAACTTTTCAAATCTTTCAAGACCCCTAATTGGCTTCAAATTTTTGATAAATTGGCTTTAATGAATATTCCCATCAATAGTATAAATGATAACATGCCAATAAATTGGATTCCCACTGATGGTATGAATGAAGCTTTGAAGTGCCCCTTTTGAAGAGAGTGATGACTACGCCTACGAGGAGCATTGATTATTTTTTGGAATTTCCAAAGATAAGAATGAAGCATTGGTCGGTATGCATGATCATGGTGAAGATATGGCATAGGTAAAGGGAGGAGATTACTGTACAGATTGGGTGTAATGTTTAATTCTTTTAATTAAAAAATGGTAAAATTAACATAAAATAAATAAACTTCCTATGTTTATTTACAGCGTAAATGTACCAATATGAACATATATATACGGTGTAAATATATATATATATATATATATATATATATATATATATGTTTAATATTCAGAATTAATCAGACAGGGACTCAACTCCGACCGGAACAGGTAAATAAGACAAGGGAAATAACACATAGTGTAAGTGTGAGGCTGGGGCCACACGGGCACTACTGCGATCCACTTGCATGAGACTCGGCTCGTGCTGGCAGTACAGCAGAGCCGAGTGTCATGCCTGTGTCCTTGCAACTGAGGTCCGTTCGTGCGAGCAGACCTCAGCTGCGGGGGGCGGGCCGGCACTCAGGAGAGGAGGGAGGGATTTATCTCCCTCTCTACTGTGTAGCCGGCTATTGCCATTCTCGCACTGCACTAGCAGTACACCGGTGTACCGCGAGTGCAGTGCGATTTTTCTCTCGCCCCATTCACTTGAATGGGTGCGAGAGAAAGAGACTCAGCTTACAATCGCAGCATGCTGCGATTGTTTTCTCGGTCTGATTAGGGCTAAGCCACACGGCGAGAAAATCGGTGCGAGTGGAGTGCGATAAAACATCGCATTCCCCTCGGACCAATTCTAGCCTGTGTGTCAGCACACATGGGCGATTATTTTCTCAGCCCTAATCGGACCGAGAAAACAATCGCAGCATGCTGCGATTGTAAGCTGAGTCTCTTTCTCTCGCACCCATTCAAGTGAATGGGGCGAGAGAAAAATCGCACTGCACTCGCGGTACACCGGTGTACTGCTAGTGCAGTGCGAGAATGGCAATAGCCGGCTACACAGTAGAGAGGGAGAGAAATCCCTCCCTCCCCTCCTGAGTGCCGGCCCGCCCCCCGCAGCTGAGGTCTGCTCGCACGAACGGACCTCAGTTGCAAGGACACAGGCATGACACTCGGCTCTGCTGTACTGCCAGCACGAGCCGAGTCTCATGCAAGTGGATCGCAGTAGTGCCCGTGTGGCCCCAGCCTCAAAAGAAGTAAAGTGTCAAGGGACCAAAGTATTCAGTGCTTGTCAAGGCTGTGTCATGGTTGACAGACAACCCTGTGGTGCCCGGCTGCAGAAGGTCACTGTGTTTGGCTGCACAAATTGCTTTTTGATGTTTTATTCTTTCTTCTCTAGTGTTAATTGAGTTCCATGTATCTTCACTGTCAGGGTTAACTGTTTCCCCTTTAGGACTTTGCGGAGACCTTGGCAGTTCAGCTGCTAAGCCTTATACCCATTTTCTGTGTCCATATATACCTAAAATTCCCCTTGGTTTATTGCCGGCAATAGAGTTTATTCTATGCTGTCCAGATTGCAAGCACTCGGCTTGCAATCACGTGTGGAGACACATTGTTGTATGTTGCTGTACTTCTCCTAAAGTCATCCTGGAGATAAATTGTCCATTTATATTCCCCTGCTTGTTCTCCCTGTGTGTCCTTTAGCTCTTGGGGTTGACTAGTGTGTGGCGCCCCTGAGGCTCCAGTCAGCACAGAGGTACTGCACCTCAGCCAGAGGTGTGGTATCCCATTCCCTGGTAAGGAGGAGGTCACAGGATGTTGTTCACACACACACACACACACACACACACACACACACTCTTAGCATAGCTACATCACTTCAGGCCATGGTTAGGGCAAGATTGCTCCTTAGGGAGAGCACAGTCCCGGAGCCAGTCTGGAGGTGGGGTTAGTTGGCGGGTGGACACTTAGAACAGAGTGGGAGAAATAGAGTTGGAAAGTGAAGGCGAAGGACGCAAGGAGGAGAGAGGTCCTGAGGGCTGGAGCTGGTGAGCTCATCCTAGGACAACGAGAAAGAAAGAACAGAAGAAGGGGTCCCAGAGTCACGGGCAGTGAGAGATCCACCCTCGGGCTCACATCCACATCTGACACACCGGTGTGTAGGGACTAGGCCGCTAAGGGGGACTGGCCCCTAGGCTAGTGGAGAAGAACCAGGCTCAGCTAGCAAACCGGAGGCTGAGGTATCTTTATGTGCCGAAGCCTCAATCCCACACAAATCCACCAAAAAGAGTGGCCATAGAGGGCAAGGGAACAAGGGCAGAAGAGCCTCCCAAACAAGACCTGCGGACACCAACTCGGGGCATTGTGTGTGAGTGTGCAGGGCAGGAGGGCAAAGCCAGCGCTGGAAGACGACCAGGAAAGGGATACAGAAAGGAACACCGGTTCTCTGCCTCCGAATTGCCAGGGGATCGGCTGGATCTCATAACCATAGGACCCAGCATTCCAAGGGGGGTGACCGGCCATGATAACCTGGAACTGCCAATTGTGAGTAAAAGAACCAATGACTGTATCCCGCTGTGTCCTGGAATCATTGTCTGTGCCACCAGCCCCATGCTTTTCAAAGCACTTCACCTCTTAAAATCCTCTTACAACTGCCCTAGGACCCAGATTCACCTGTGAGGAGCTGTACCATCTTAGTTGCGTCATCATCTGCCCCAGCGGTCCCGACCCGCAGCATCAGCTATACATTGCTGAAGACCACAGGTGGCATCACGTCTTGTATATTTATATTGCCCTGTATCAACACCGCCAGGATCATGGAGTCGGGCCCTTCTGCCGTGACCTGCCAACAGAACCGGCCCAGTTACAAGTTTCTCCATGGCCCTGGTGGGCGTGTCAAGTGCTCATTCCATCCAGTTACTTCCTAGGGTCCAGTTCAGGGTCAGCCGGGGTCTAGGTATCCTCTTTGGCGCATAGGTGCAGAACCTATCTAAGGACGTCAGAAGAGCTGGGGGCCAGCTGAAGGTTTTATCAGGGGTCGCCATCATCCCCTTCCCTAGAGAAATGTTTCCCCTCTTTCCTACCAACTCCTCTCGTTATTTGCCCATTATTGCCCCATACCTAGCGTGACACCACAACCAGGGAAATTATTTTCTCTTACTAAATGCCTAAATCATAAAAGATAGGTTGATAAAAGATATTGAAGCATTTATTGTAAGACCTGAGATAAAATGTTGATATCCTGTCATCAGGAGTGCACCTCTACCCTGTTTAGAGGAATCCTAATTGCCGCGGGGGAGGAGGGCTACTGGTTGATTGACAGTTTGAACCGGCGACATGGTTGTGCCAATGCCCTGAACTGTGTGATCTAAAATGCCGGAAACAGAGGCAGATGCTTGCTTCTTTCATAAGGAACTGGCCACCTCTGAGCCTCTGATAGACTGAAGAGGTGACCAGTAACCTAAAAAGGGAGTAATAAACTATAGTACTGATCTTTAGGTCGGGGAAACATTTTTAATAAGAGGTAATTGCAGACTTGCTCATTTTTTTAAAGCCCTTTGCAATTTTAACTGGACCTGATAACAAATGATTGTTGACGGGATGGGTGTTGGACCTTCACCGATGATCTATCCTAAAAATCAAGGTAGTGGACAATCCCTACAAATTTGTTGTAATTTTAGCCCAAACACCAGCTATTCCCCTACTGCTTTTTCTGCAAAAGGAGACCAGGAATTATAAGCTCCATAAACCAGGCAACTGCTGGCCAAAAATGGAATGGAAATTAGAGGAAAGTTGACACAACCTTTGTATAAGAAGATACAGAATATCTTCCTGAGTGAAATAATGCTAAACTAAAGCTTTTCTTGTGCTGAATTTTAGAATTTTTTTAGAGGTTGGAAGAGATTTTGCTTTTTTTTGGGCATCTAGTGACCATTTTAGATGAAACAAGCAAAGGCCCACAGTTTGTATCATGAACGCCATCATGGGTTACTCTTGAGAAGAGATTGTGTGTCTGAAATATATCCACAGTCAATATTAATTTCCTATCAACAAGTTCGATACATGTTAGAATGGTGATTAGAGATGAGCGAACCTTTGTAAGTTTGTTCAGAAGGTACAGTCAAACCTTAAAAAAGTTTGGTTTGTGACCCCGACTTGATCCAAACCTCAATGGAAGTCAGTAATTGGGCAGATCGTGGCTCCAACCACATGCTTCAAGCCATAAGCAGAACACTTCCGGGAGAGGGTGGGCGAGGCTTTTCAAAAAATGTTTTTGTGTGTGTGCACACTACATCAGATCACACTGATTTTACCCCTAGTGTGAGCCAATCAAACACTCAAGTGTCTCGCACCAGGATGACCATCACTCATACCCAAGCACAGCGCTGCTCACTTGAGTGGTTTTCACTTGTAACTCACTCAAACTTCGAACACGAACTTTGTGTTTTTGGTAGTCGGTTTCCAAACCTGAACTCTGAACCTCGAACCTCGGGTTTGCTAATCTTTAATGGTAATGTCAGTTCCCTACTAGAGATTAGTGAACCTGTAGACATTTGGTTCAGTGGCTGCAGCAGAACTGTACCTCCACTGGTTCGGACTTGGCCTGAACCTCAATGGAAGTCACTGATTGGCAGTTTGAGTCTCCGCTCACATACAGCCAGCCATAACCAGAACAGTTCCGGGGGATGGTGGGTCGGGTTTTTCCATTTTTTTGGGGGGTGCACACTACATCTGATCACGCTGTTGCTACACCCAATGCGAGCCGTTCAAACACTTCAAACTGGGCATGCCCGAGCACATAGATGCTCATGTGAGTGATCAGCATTAGTAAAGCATCCAAACTCCAAACCCCAACTTCATTGTTTTTAAAGTCAGTGTTCGGCCCAAAAACCAAACACCAAACATCGGATTTGCTCTTCTCTATTCCTTACCCACCTCTAAAATGGGAACCATGGGCAATCCCAGTGGGTTATAGTTGTATGGAGTTTTGACTGATGATGTCTAAGTCCAGCTTCAACCAAGTGTATGGGAAATGCAAAAACGACCTGGTACACTGTCTGGGACACACTCAATTTTAATAGTACTGGAATGGAGAGAAGAGCAATGTTGCATGTAAAGACTGTAAGGGGTACTTTGCACACTACGACATCGCAAGCCGATGCTTACAATGCCAAGCGCGATAGTCCTCTCCCCCGTCGCAGCAGCAATATCTTGTGATTGCTGCCGTAGCGAACATTATCGCTATGGCAGCTTCACATGCACTCACCTGCCCTGCGACGTCGCTCTGGCCAGCGACCCGCCTTCTTCATAAGGGGGTGGGTTGTGCGGCGTCACAGCGGCATCACACGGCAGGCGGCCAATAGGAGCGGAGGGGCGGAGATGAGCGGGACGTAAACATCCCGACCACCTCCTTCCTTCCGCATTGCAGCCGGGACGCAGGTAAGGTGATGTTCCTCGCTCCTACGGCTTCACACACAGCGATGTGTGCTGTCTGCTGAAACAAGAAACAACATCGTACCGTCGTTGCTGCTAAATTATGGAAATGTCGGACCCTACACCGATCATACGATAACGACGCTTTTGCGCTCGTTCATCGTATGTAAAAGGATTTACACACTACGACATCGACAGCGACGCCGATTTGACCCCACCAACATCGCAGCTGCGATGTCGTAGTCTGCAAAGTACCCCTTAGTGTGGCACCCCAGTGGCCCTGGGAGCCACAGTGGCATTGTTGTCATCACTGGGAGCAATGCCATGCTTGGAAACAGTGGGGAAATCTCTGCCAGGTACACTAACATGCAACAACTAACCTAAGTGATGTCACAGCTGATTGTGCAGCTCATTCATTCTCTGCCTGAAGCTCACAGCGCTGTACCTTCCGTAATGTAGCCGAGCTGGAATCGTCATGAGACCTTGTGTGGATTATGTCTTACCTGCAGGGTTGTTTTGGAGGTTAAAAAAGTCATGAAAGACGGTATTTTTTGTCTGATGTCAATAAAAGGATTTTTTTGTTGTTTCTTTGTGTTTATTTCTTTTCATAAATACAGATTAGTAATGGGGGGGGTCTCATAGACATCTCCCATTACTAATCTAGGGCTTATTGGCAGTTGTGGGCTGTTATTAACCCTTTATTACCCCAATTGCCACCGCACCAGGGCAATCAAGAAGAGTTGGGTAAAGTTCTGGGATTGTCATATATGGATGCAACAATCCTGGGTGGCTGCAGGCTGCTATTTTTATGCCTGCAGGCTGCTATTTTTAGACTGGGGGAACTCAATAAGCATGGGTTTCCCCAGCCTGAGAATATCAGCCTCCATCTGTCAGGTTTTATCATAGTGGGTGTCAAAATTAGGGGTACTATATGTCATTTTTTAAAAAGTATTTAAATAGTTTTTTTTTTTAAAAAAGCCACATACGGTTTCTCCTCTTTTGATACACAGCCAAGATAAGTGCACGGCTGGGGGATGCAACCTGTAGCCATAGGCTTTATCTGTGCTTGTATCAATAGATGGGGGAACCCTACACCAATTTTATTTATTTATTTTATAACACGATAGAAACTCGCATACAGTATCTGTGATTCCAACCAATCACAGGCACTGTCTGGGAGTGGATCTGATTGCAGCCAATCAGAGACTCCGTGGCCAGAGAAAGCAGTGAATATGCATTAGGGATATTTGTCAGACCGGGAAGTACAGCTGCAAAAGGAATTACAGCTGCGGGGAAACTCGGTAAGTATGTACTGCTTTAACCCTATTGATGCCTTTATTTTTACAGTGGCCAATCACAGCCATGCCAATACTTGACATGACTGTGATGGGCAGGGAGATGATGGTTTTTGCCATCTGAACATTTACCGATCCTTGGCAAGATTGATGACTTTTGCGGTAAATGTTCGGATGTCCGATCCCGATCTGATCTGGCCAAAGATCATATGATTTTTAACATTCTCTGATCTTTGCCGATCAGGATCGCTCATCTCAAATCATGACATCGCCCCTAGACATTAGGACATGCTTTATAATGATGTTGGACGGTGACAACAAGACATTTTAAGACATAGTTAAGATGGATAAACCAAAGATAGCAGGACATGGAGGGAGCTCATAAAGGAAAACTGGAGCAGAGCACAGACCTGGGCGGTAGGGGTTGTGTGGCTACAAAGGGAAGTGTAAGGGCAAGGTGAAAATATTTTTTTTTTAATTGTCTATTGGCGATGTTGGCACCTGGTCTCCCACAGCTCGCATGACATTATTGTGCAACATGAGCTCTGCAGACAATCAGTTGCTGCCAATGGATTGTTGCCCTTTTACTTCCTTTGGAAGTCTAAGGATTGTCCAAAAAAAGTGATAGCACAGCAGCCCAATAGCAACCTGTGATTGACTGTAGGGCTCCATTGGAATGATAATGTTATGAGAGCCTTGGGAGACTCGGGGCTGACATGACGCCTATCTGGAAAGTAAAAATATGGTGTTGATTATTTCAGAATGGAAGACTCAATAAGCCCCATACACATCAGATGGTTGGCCAGATGTTTCAAAATTGGATGGGTTCAGATGATGAATGTGTACGGGGTCCTTAAGGATATATCATAGCTAGGTGAAGAATTGGCTTACGGTAGGGATTAACAAAAATGATCTTGTTTAAGATCCCATATACATTAGAATTTCCAGACTTTTTTTCTAAAACTTTTTTTTGTTTATTTTTCCCTAGATTCTCCATCTATCAATATAACCATTGAAGGTAAATTACTGTTGTGATTTCTTAATAAAAAGTTGAATTTAGAGTCATGTCCATTTAGTAGAGCCCCAGAAGGAGATTTCAAATATACAGTTCGAGAAGCTGTGTGACTACTCCAGGAGAAACAGTAATGCTGGACATTTTGGTTGTCAGATTACCTTGAGAAATGAACAAAAAAATTAAGGAATTCGAGAAAAAGTTCACTTGATTTCCATAGACCAATGTCCCATTCTCGAGATAGATGTCATCCAGGCAGACATTTATGGCAAATCATTTAGATATGACAATGTATTAGAAAAAACTGATTAAATTATCACAGTCATTTCAACATACTTTGGATAAATCAGTGGTACGAGAAATTGTAAGAAGCTTTATAATATATCCTGTTAAGGAAGTCTGCTTCTTTCACCACTTTTGAGCCACTTCTTCTACTTTCGTTACCTTGTGAATTCATCATTTGTACTGAAAAACATCTATATTCTGTCTGAGTTAAAACAAGATGAGCTACCGGTTCATTAAAGGATCAGATTAAGTCAAGATATATAGATATAATGAGGAAGGAAGGAAGGAAGGAAGGAAGGAAGGAAGGAAGGAAGGAAGGAAGGAGAGAGAGCCTTCATACTGAAACACATCTATATTCTGTCTGAGTTAAAACAAGTTGAGCTATTGGTTCATTAAAGGATCAGATTAAGTCAAGATACATAGATATAATGAGGAAGGAAGGAAAGAAGGAAGGAAAGAAGGAAGGAAGGAAGGAAGGAAGGAAAGAAGGAAGGAAGGAAGGAAGGAAGGAAGGAAGGAGAGAGAGCCTTCATACTGAAACACATCTATATTCTGTCTGAGTTAAAACAAGTTGAGCTACTGGTTTATTAAAGGATCAGATTAAGTCAAGATACACAGATATAATGAGGAAGGAAGGAAAGAAGGAAGGAAAGAAGGAAGGAAGGAAGGAAGGAAGGAAGGAAAGAAGGAAGGAAGGAAGGAAGGAAGGAAGGAGAGAGAGCCTTCATACTGAAACACATCTATATTCGGTCTGAGTTAAAACAAGTTGAGCTACTGGTTTATTAAAGGATCAGATTAAGTCAAGATACATAGATATAATGAGGAAGGAAGGAAAGAAGGAAGGAAAGAAGGAAGGAAGGAAAGAAGGAAGGAAGGAAGGAAGGAAGGAAGGAAGGAAGGAAGGAGAGAGAGCCTTCATACTGAAACACATCTATATTCTGTCTGAGTTAAAACAAGTTGAGCTACTGGTTTATTAAAGGATCAGATTAAGTCAAGATACATAGATATAATGAGGAAGGAAAGAAGGAAGGAAAGAAGGAAGGAAAGAAGGAAGGAAGGAAGGAAGGAAGGAAGGAAGGAAGGAGAGAGAGCCTTCATACTGAAACACATCTATATTCTGTCTGAGTTAAAACAAGTTGAGCTACTGGTTTATTAAAGGATCAGATTAAGTCAAGATACATAGATATAATGAGGAAGGAAGGAAAGAAGGAAGGAAAGAAGGAAGGAAGGAAGGAAGGAAGGAAGGAAGGAAAGAAGGAAGGAAGGAAGGAAGGAAGGAAGGAGAGAGAGCCTTTATACTGAAACACATCTATATTCTGTCTGAGTTAAAACAAGTTGAGCTACTGGTTTATTAAAGGATCAGATTAAGTCAAGATACATAGATATAATGAGGAAGGAAGGAAAGAAGGAAGAAAAGAAGGAAGGAAGGAAGGAAGGAAGGAAGGAAGGAAGGAAGGAAGGAAGGAAGGAGAGAGCCTTCATACTGAAACACATCTATATTCTGTCTGAGTTAAAACAAGTTGAGCTACTGGTTTATTAAAGGATCAGATTAAGTCAAGATACATAGATATAATGAGGAAGGAAGGAAGGAAGAACGGGAGGAAGGAAAGACGGTAGGAAGACAGGAAGGAAGGGAGGAAGGGAGGAAGGAAGGAAGGAAGAAAGGACGGGAGGATGGAAAGACGGTAGGAAGGAAGAATGAAAGGAGGAAGGGAGGGAGAATGGAAGGAAGGAAGCAAAGGAGGAGGGAAAGAAGGAAGGAAGGAAGAAAGGAAGGAAGGGACGAAGGGAGGAAGGAAGGAAAGGAGGAGGGAATGAAGGAAGTAAGGAAGGGAAGGAAGGAAGAAAATAAAAGAGAAAGAAAGAAAGGGAGCCTTTATACTGAAACACATCTATATTCTGTCTGAGTTAAAACAAGATGAGCTACCGGTTTATCAAAGTATCAGATTAAGTCAAGATACAGAGATATAATAAGGAAGGAAGGGAGGACAGGAAGAAGGAAAGATGGTAGGAAGGAAGAATGAAAGGAGGAAGGGAGGAAGAAAGGAAGGAAGGAAGCAAAGGAGGAGAGAAGGAAGGAAGGAAATAAGGAAGGAAAGAAGGAGGGAAGGAAGGAAGATAGGAAGGGTATAAAAAGGAAGAAAGAAGGATTGATGGAAGGAAGGAGGAAGGAAAGGAGAAAGGAAGGAAGGAAGGAAGAGAAGGAAGAAAGGAAAGGAGGAAAAAAGAAAGAAAGAAAGAAAGAGAAAGAAAGAAAGAAACAAAGAAAGAGAAAGAAAGAGAAAGAAAGAAAAAGAAAGAAAGCCTTTATACTGAAACACATCTATATTCTGTCTGAGTTAAAACAAGTTGAGCTACTGGTTTATTAAAGGATAGGTTTAAGTCAAGATACATAGATATAATGAGGAAGGAAGGAAGGAAGGAAAGAAAGGAGGAGGAAGCAAGGAAGGAAGGAATGAAGGAAGGAAGGAAGGGAGGAGGGTAGGACGGAAGAAAGGAAGGAAATACGGGAGGGAGGAAAGAAAGATGGTAGGAAGGAAGAATGAAAGGAGGGAGGGAGGAAGGGAGGAAGGAAGGAAGGAATGACTTGCATGTATTTCATATCTCACTCGTAAGGTGTTGACACCAATGATCCGACCGCCATGATTGTGAAGGACGGAGATTCGGTAACTCTGAAGTGCATTGTAGACAGTAAACCCAATGCTTCCGTCACTTGGTATAAAGAAGACATGGTGGTTCACTGGAACATAAGTGACCAGATTGTCACCATTCAACTCATCAACATTACTGAAAGTGATGCTGGGAAATATCAGTGTTCTGCAATGAATGAACATGGAGTCACACACAGAAGCATGCAAATCATACATCAAAGTGAGTATAAAATATTAGCCTTATATACTGTATGATCAGCCTGTAAAAGAGTCAATTTTGGATGTTTGACCTTTGATTCTTAAAGAGTTTGTCTTATGTTATCTGGTATGTTGATGTGGCAAGTGTTTTATTCCATTTTCCCCATGAAAATATTTTGATGTGTTGGTCCCATAGGGTCTGCACACATTTATCTGCAGAAGAATAGCTTTATCTACCTACTTTTAATCAATGCCGACTCTCTTTCACGGATTTGCTTAATAATTGAACTTAAATGTGGAAGGTAGTATAAAAAGTTGATAGTGTTGCAGTATTCCTGTGTTTAAGACACAAATTAAAGGTTCAGTGCCTACAATTAAATGGAATTAAGCAGCACAAATGCATATGAATAACATAGAATAATATGGTATAACAAAGAAAAGACTTACAGACTCTTCCCTGGTAATTCCTAGCTCAAGAGTATAATATGAAGGAAGATTGCCTAGCGTTCTGACCATACCCATGGCGGTACCTTAGAATCCAAACTGTAAGGTTGAACCATTTACACAAAACATACAAAAGCCCATATCTGAAGCCCCTCTGATATGATTTTGATTGCATAGTTAAAATTTGAATCTGTTCTATAGGTATCTATTCACATACAGAAGGATCAAAATACATCATCCTTTTATCAACATTTGGAGTAATCTGCCTACTGCTGCTTGGATTGGTTGCATATTCTTGTTGGAGGTGATGTAAATAATTACTCAACTTGTATTCAAAAGATTGAAATCCTAAGTATTCCACATTATTGTGCCCCTGTGACCTCTTTTGTCCATTGTCTGGTTCATGAAACCCATTTCTAAATTCCATATTGGGACACTGTGATTCTGAGATTGGAGACCAGCTACAAAGAGCACCACTTGTTCTGGAGGATCCGGCATCTACATATCTTACATAGACAACCCTAAAATTTATTTATACACAAAGTGTAATACATTGTTTCCCCTGTGGTGGCGCTGCAGGCAAAGTGAAAACTTGTTGCCAGGATCCTCTGAAAATCAAAAGTGATTTTCGCAAGATTTTTAAAAAAATGTAACAATAACTTTTGGTAAAGATTCCCTTTATTTCTTCAAAAAAGCTTAATAATTGTAACATATTTATTGTTTTCATAGAAGAAAACTAAAGAATTCGAGAGACACTGAGGTATGTGAGCTAATAAGATAATGAAGACAACCCAATACAATTTGACTCGTTGGCGTATATGAGTGCTAAAGAGAGGGGTCTACCTCTACAGCAAAACGTTGCCATGAAAGAGAAGTTCTTGCCCTTGACGTTCTAAACTCATCCAACTATTACATGATTGGCCCTTTATTACTTGGTTTCAGAAGATTATTGGGCTAAAGAAACAAAGTAGGAAAAATTAAACATTTTTGAGATTATATTTTTCAGATATAGATGTTCTAGAATTGGGATGAATTCTGGTCTTTGGTGTTTTATGAAGGTTTCCCTTTATGTACTTTTCAAGTTTAGACACAGGAAAGTCAATTTATATCAAGTGCCTAGTGTAAAGCTGTAACCACAGCTAGCATGGCAATCAGTGCATTTCTTGTGCTAAACACCCTTAATTATTACGTCATTGTAACAAATTAGCGTCCATTTTGCGAATATCTAGCCACTTGTGAGGGGGTACATTTTTCTTAAATATGCCAGACATATTGTTTCTTTGTTTGGTCAAGGGACAAAGGCCATTGTTTCATGCTGGACTGGGCACTGCCCTTCTTGGAATGCCTGTTGATTGCGGTTTGCTTCAGCTTCCTGAGGCGTACAGGGCAATTGAACAATTGAACAATGAGACAACAGCCATAATTATCTTCCCTCTATCCCCTGAGACACAATGCCCTGAAATGGGAACTGAGGAACATTAATAATAAATAATTAAAAAAAAACGACGTGTGGTCCCCCAATTTTGATACCAGCCTGGGTAAAGCCACACGGCTGAAGGCTGATATTCTCAGGATGGAGAGCTCAACGTTATGGGGAGCCCCCCAGCCTAACAATATCAGCCAGCAGCCGCCCGGAATTGCCGCATCCAGTAGATGCGACAGTCCCAGAACTCTACCCGGCTCATCCCGAATTGCCCTGGTGCGGTGGCAATGGGGTAATAAGGAGTTAATGGCAGCAGCCCATAGCTGCCACTTAGTCCTAGGCTAACCATGGCAGGTGTTGATACTTTCCATGATTGACCTGTAAGTTAAAGAAAATAAACACATATGTGGCGCCCTGGACAACCCAGGTCGTCACAGGTACTACAACAACACACCCCACACCCCGGCTAGGCACACCGAAGTCAAACAAAAATCCTTGTTGCCTCCCTCCAGGGGCTGATGTCCACACCAGGGGGTGGGCCAGGCGGTTGGCCCCACCCACCGAGGAGTTCACAGTCCTGGAGGTGGGAAAAGGGTGCAGTTCAGTTTAGTGGAGTTGAGGAGTAGTGAAGTGAAGTGGCAGTAGAGGAGACTGACCGTGTCCGGGTGCGTGGCCCGGACACATACAGCAAGGTTGGCAGACGGTGGTGACCGTCTGCAGGAGAGGCTAATTGGAGCAAACCGTAAGGACCAGGGACAAGCGGTAGCCCAACGGTACTGGATCGGAGAGCAAAGAGAAGCCAGCACCACTCGGCAGGGCTTACGGAACCCGACCAGGCTAGGAGTCGTCGTAAAACTGGTCAAATCCGTTAGCGAAGGGAACATCCGGGGTTTCCCAGCAGTCAAGACCCGATTGAAGGCAACAGCTCACACCATAAAGGGAAACACAGTCACCGCCAAGGCTACAGTTCCCAGGGCCAGAGCCTGCGGGCAAAAGGGGCTCCCTCAGCATCCATCCAAGCTGGGCAGCGGGTTACCGGTGGGAAGCCATTGGAACCGTAAACACAACACAGGTGGAGGGAAAGGCAGTCACCATCAACCTACCGGGAGAGCTACCGCAGCCGTCTGTGTGACCTGTCCATCCAGCCGTTTGTTTTACCGGAGACTTTGCATTCATCATTGGCTGAATGAGTACCACCGTGCCGTGCGGCACAGTGCTGCCCCCGCGACCCTGCACCTCACCAGGCCCCGTAACCCGCCTGCCATCCATCCCTACCCCTCACCAGGCCCCGAGACAACCAACCCCCCTACCCACGGAGGGGAGAACCAACATCAAAGCTGCTCCCTGTCATCGCTCCCGGGATCCCCGTCCAGAGCAGTGGTGGTGTCACAACCTCACCACAACCGTGGGTGGCGTCACGGACAATATCCCTAAACCAAACCACCCCCTTTCACTCACGGACGAGGAACGCCGCTCGAGTTCCCGGGATCCGGCCCACCACTCGAGCCACCGAGCAGCAGCCGGACCTGAGCATTGGGTGAGCGCAGCGTCCCCTCCTCTGCCCGCGACAACTTCGTGTCACGAACAGGATCTTACCGCTCTGCCGTCTGGTAGAGGTGCGCCTTGTGACCGCCGGAGGTGTCCGGCCGAAAATTTGGAGAAGCCGCCATTTTGGGCGCGAAAAGTCCCGCTTGACCGTCTTCCCGAGCAGTGGAGGCGCGAAAGCCAAAACCCCGCCCCTGTAGAGGAGGAGCCGGAAAAAGACTAAGGGGGACGGAAACAAGATGTCTGCAACCAACGGAGCCGCTGGAGGAGCGGCAGTCGCAGCCGCGGCGGCAAGTAACTAGCGCTGCAGAATGCAGGGACGCCAGGACTCTGCTGAAACACGTTCCTGGATCCAGCCGCAAGATGTGCCAGGAGCTCCAGGCCCACGTCCACTTCATGCTGGCGAAGTGGACGTCGGAGATGAAGGGCCTGGCCGCAATCGTTTGGGCATCCGAAGTGGAGGTGGTCTCAGAGGAGCGGGTAAGCGACCCACGCCCCTATGTCCCCGAGGGAGTGGTCGATACGGCTGAGGGGCCTGGCCTGCTGCCGTCCACCACGCTACCTCCCTCACTGCCCATGCCCGCGGCCAACGCCCCGACCGACCCGTTACCCCTGCCACCGGTAGCGGAGCCCGCTGCGTCTGTGGGAGAGGGCCCAGACCTGGGGCCTCCGGGCTTGACCTTTGTCACCGCCCTGGCACCCATCCCGGCTTCCATCCCGGCTGCGACGGAGATGATGATGGCCCCGGCAGTCCGCCCGGCCGCAGCGGAGGCGATCCTCGACCGGAGGCCAGCACCGCAAGTCCCGTCAACCGCTCCCAGACCCCGGGCCTCGGCTGAGGCATGGCGGGGATGCAGCTGCCAGGAGGCAGAGCAGGCCACGTCACAGCGGGGTCCCTCATTACCGAAGGTACCAGTTGTAGCCGGCACGGAGGGACTCTGGCTGGGCCCATCCCCTACACCACCTGAACCGGAGCAAGCAGAAGGTGCTCCACACTGGGAGCGGCAGCAAAGGCAGCTGTGCTGCGGGATTGCTGATTATGTAAGAAAAGTTAAAGCATGGTAGTAGTTCTCGGTTACCTTGCTGTCGGTCCCCATTGGGACTCTGCTGACGTTCCAAATGGCCCTCAAGGCTACGGAGTCCAGTTGGAGGAGCAGTCGTACCCGCATCATCGGCAGCTGAAAATGGAGTCCTGTGGGACAGTGTCACCCCTGTGTGAGGGTGGCGTTGGGGGCTCGTGCTGTTCGATGGTGGACTGTAGGAAAGCTGCAGGAGGAAGCTGTACCGGAGCCAGGTGTTGTAGACGGCCCCTGGGACCCAGCTAACAGTCCCCGTTGGGACCCTATGGCAAGTCTCCGTTAGGACCCTACAGTTTTGTTTGTGGTAGCCCGTTGGCTACGAAGCACTGTTGTCCCCGTAGGGACCTCTTGAAACCATTGCATAGAAACTGCTACGGACAAGCCCAAGAACTTGCAGGGCAACCACAAACTTAGTGGAGTGTAAACAAAAATGTTGTTGGCTTGATTCCGTGACCGCCTCCGGAGAGGCTGATTTGGGAGGATGGGCCTTGAGGAAAGGGATGGCCCAGGCCCGCCACTACCGTAACCGGTGGCGATCCTCCGGGGGGTTCAAGGGTCCCCCATGGACGTGGGTTCCCTGAAAGAGACAGAACCCGCTCGGGCAGCCTGGTGATGGACTAGGGTCAAGGGGTGCTGCCCATTTGCTTAGGGGCAGCATCAGGGCCAGGTTGTTTGGGTGGAAGAAGAGCGGAAGCCGTAACCATTATTAATAAAAATGTTTCGTAACGTTTAAGTAATGTACCTCCCGTTGTGGGAAGATTGAAAAAGAAAAATGCTTGTTTTACCGTTTTTATCTTTTGCAGTTAAAAAACAAAAATAAAACCGGTGATGGACGGGCAGCCCGCGGACTTTCTGCATTTTACTAAGGGGGAATGTGGCGCCCTGGACAACCCAGGTCGTCACAGGTACTACAACAACACACACCACACCCTGACTAGGCACACCGAAGTCAAACAAAAATCCTTGTTGCCTCCCTCTAGGGGCTGATGTCCACACCAGGGGGTGGGCCAGGCAGTTGGCCCTGCCCACCGAGGAGTTCACAGTCCTGGAGGCGGGAAAAGGGTTCAGTTCAGTTTAGTGGAGTTGAGGAGTACTGAAGTGAAGTGGCAGTAGAGGATACTGACCGTGTCCGGGTGCGTGGCCCGGACACATACAGCAAGGTTGGCAGACGGTGGTGACCGTCTGCAGGAGATGCTAATTGGAGCGAACCGTAAGGACCGGGGACGGGCGGTGGCCCGACAGTACTGGATCGGGGAGCAAAGAGAAGCCAGCACCACTCGGCAGGGCTTACGGACCCCGACCAGGCTAGGAGTCGCCGTAAAACTGGTCAAATCTGTTAGCGAAGGGAACCTCCGGGGTTTCCCAGCAGTCAAGACCTGATTGAAGGAAACAGCTCACACCATAAAGGGAAACACAGTCACCGCCAAGGCTACAGTTCCCAGGGCCAGAGCCTGCGGGCAAAAGGGGCTCCCTCAGCATCCATCCAAGCTGGGGAGCGGGTTACCGATGGGAAGCCATTGGAACCGTAAACATAACACAGGTGCAGGGAAAGGCAGTCACCATCAACCTACCGGGAGAGCTACCGCAGCCGTCTATGGGACCCGCCCATCCAGCCGTTTGTTTTACTGGAGACTTTGCATTCATCATTGGCTGAGTGAGTACCACCGTGCCGTGCGGCACAGCGCTGCCCCCATGACCCTGCACCTCACCAGGCCCCGTAACCTGCCTGCCATCCATCCCTACCCCTCACCGGGCCCCGGGACAACCAACCCCCCTACCCACGGAGGGGAGAACCAACATCAAAGCTGCTCCCTGTCATCGCTCCCGGGATCCCCGTCCAGAGCAGCGGTGGTGTCACAACCTCACCACAACCGTGGGTGGCGTCACGGACATTATCCCTAAACCAAACCACCCGCTTTCACTCACGGGCGAGGAACGCCGCTCGAGTCCCCGGGATGCGGCCCACCGCTTGAGCCACCGAGCAGCAGCAGCAGCAGCCGGACCCGAGCAGTGGGTGAGCGCAGCGTCCCCTCCTCTGCCCACGACACATACACCCGAAAAATTGCTTTATTTGGAACAAAAGACAAAAAAACACCCTCTTTCACCACTTTATTAACCCCTAAATACCTATCCATGTCCGGCGTAATCCACACGACGTCCCACAACACTCTCAGCTCTGCTACATGAAGCTGACAGGAGCAGTCACAGACCACGACGGCTCTCTGCCAGCTCCACCCAGCAACTGAAGTGAGCCGCGCGATCAGTGATGACGTCAGTCAGGTTACTCGTGGCCACCGCTGGATCCTCCAACTGTTACAGCAAGTTGTCCGAATGACTGAAGTGAGCTGCACGATCAGCGATGACATCACAGGTGAGTTGCGATCTCGGGTGGAGGATTCCAGCTGGCCGCGGGTAACCAGAGTGATGGCAGTGCTGATCGCGCTGCTCACTTCAGTCACTCAGGGGATTAATGATCACCGGTGAGTCCTTCATGGGTGACTGCTAATCAGGACACGACACACAGACAGAGCTGCGGTATGACAATGAAGTCAGGTGAAGTTCATCCGATTTCATTCTCATTGCGCGACTCTGTCTGCTGTCAGTGGGCATGTAGCAGAGCTCAATTGCCGTGGGACCGCACTGCAAAAAATGCAAAATGCATATAAAATGCATGCGTTTTGGATGCATTTTTTTTGACAAACGCAGTATTTACAGTTTAGAGGGTGCGTTCTTTTCCGCACTGTTATGAACTCAATGTGCGCACATACCTTAAAAGAAGCCTGCTCCTATCACCAGTGTATTCAACAGGACTTCACCTTATGGGCCATGGTTCCAGCTGGTAGATTATAGAACTGCTCCACTGCCCAATGCTGAGCTCACAAATTCATTTGGAGAACCCAGGGTGGAACAACCCTGTTCACCCTTCCACATACTTCGCTGGGCTCTATCAGGTTCCAAAGCTTGCTGCTTGCACCTTTATTTCTTATTTTGCTCAGTGTTTTTAAAATTGACTTCAAGCACATCTTTTTGTTCCTGCAGGTTGAAGCCACATATACAGATCTGAGGAGATCCGAGATTACAGAAACATATGATCAGTTGAAGGTAATTAAGATTCTGTTATTGTAACGCTATTGTTGACTGCCAAAAGTGGTGTGCTGCTCGTGGGGTTGGACCTGGATGTCCTGAAGTCAAGGAGGTTCTAATCCCTGGAAAACAAGAATGCTGCGGAGACACCATCACATATTTCTCAACGCTGGCAGGAAACTAGCCAGGTCTTTCACCGGGAAGGAACAACCATGGGAAGGGCACTCTCCAGTCAAGGAGACCGCCTATGCCAAACATGGTATCCATCCACAGACAGCTGTTTCAGGGTATTTACCCCTCATCAGTGTGGAGTAGGATGTCCTGAAGTCAAGGAGGTTCTAATCCCTGTAAAGTCAGCAGAAGGGCTAGACTGTGTAACTTGCACCATTTTGTGTTCTTACTGGGAATGTACTATATGCTGTTGGTGACCCAATAAAGTCTTACCCAAGTGTGGTACCCAATTCCTGTGTTTTCTTAGTAGTGTTTTGTCCATGGGCAATATCGAAAGACCCCAGTATCCTCATACTGATGAGAGTTTGCAACTCTTATTTTTCTTTTACTGAACTCCTCTGTCCAGATACATCACCCCATACTGCATCAAAATGGGCTGAGCTTGGATGTGGTCTATAATTAGCCGCAAGGAGGTAAAACAATGACTGATCCAAGAGCTACAAACTCCCTATCACAACAAGCTCACTAATGGGTTCTCAAAACTCATCCAACTATTTTTTGCTTAAAATGCAAGCATTTAAGTAAAAAATATTCTTGAAATCTTGAAATGTTTTTCTTTTTTCAATATCTTTAAAATTTAATTAAATCACACCTTTTTGTTCCTGCAGATGGAACCCACATATACAGATCTTAGGAGATCCGAGATTACAGAAGTATATGATCAGTTGAAGGTAATTATGATTCTATTGTTGTATCTCCTCTATTGTTTACTTTTGTTTACGTTTCTGTTATTTTACCTCTTTAGGTTTCTTTTGCATATTTATATGAATAATCTCGAAAGTTGTTTCTTTTTTCTTTCTGTGACTTTAAAATTGCATTCAGTCACAACTTCTTGTTCCTGCAGGCTGAAGCCACATATACAGATCTGAGGAAATCCAAGATTACAGAAGTATATGATCAGTTGAAGGTAATTATGATTCTGTTGTTGTATCTCTATTGTTTACTTTTGTTTACGTTTCTGTTATTTTTATCCTATATGGGTTTTTTTGCACATTTCTATGAATCTCTATGTTTTATTTTACAGCCTGTGGCCCGTTCAGACACCGATGTTGTGGAATCAGAAGTCAATGCAGCTCATGAATATGAGAATGTCGAGAAACAACATAAATTATAATAAAACCTTCTCATGGAAACATGGGGTTCTTTGTGCTATTTTTGTAAGAGAAAAAGTGTATTTGCATTGATTATTGGTGATTGGAATGCTCTCCGTTAAAAGTCTCATTGCCTTATGGGCTATTCTAAAGCGTAAAATGTGTGCAAACATCTAAAGTCTTATAGAAGATTGGACGTCCCATAATATACAAGAGCCCCTCTGAGCTAGAACAGGTAGTGTCATGAGTTTATCCCACTATAAGGAGACCTTTGACGAGTCTCGGACCAGAAGGTCCCAATGCCTTATTGTTTACAGCTCTATAACTGGCATTTGAATGTATCTACTTTCTTTTAGTACAGCAGGGGTTAAGAACATTTTCCTATCTGGCTGTTCTTTGTAGCCTTAGGCCGGCATCACACGGGACGATCTATCGTGCGAACGTACCCACCCCTGTCGTTTGTGTGTCACGGGCAATTAGTTGCCCATGGCGCACAAAGTTGTTTACCCACGTCACACGCACTTACCTCCCGGACGACGTCGCTGTGGGCAGTGAACATCCTCTTCCTGAAGTGGGAGGGACGTTCGGCGTCAGAGCAACGTCACACAGCGGCCAGCCAATAGAAGCGGAGGGGTGGAGATGAGCGGGACGTAACATCCCGCCCACCTCCTTCCTTCCTCATTGCCGGCGGGATGCAGGTAAACTATGTTCGTCATTCCCGGGGTGTCACACGGAGCGATGTGTGCTCCCTCGGGAACGATGAACAACCGGAGCACAGAAGGAGGACCGAGATTTTGAAAATGAACGACGTGTCAACGAGCAACGATAAGGTGAGTATTTTTGCTCGTTCACAGTCATTCGTAGCTGTCACACACTACGATATGTCTAACAATGCCAGATGTGCGTCACTAATGACGTGACCCCGACGACATATCGCCCGATATATCGTAGCGTGTGACGCCGGCCTCAATCTCAGGTGCAGCTCTTTTGTGACCACTTCCCTTCACTATAAAAAGTCTTACTATCTGATGCCAGTTATAGATTTTCATTCTATTGCAGACCGCATTGGTAAGAGAATGTTTTCTTTTTTGTGTCTTTTTCCTCTGTATGTCTCCCTCACCTTGTGTTTTTTTTATTGCAGTGGTGAGACTAGTGTTCTCACCATCCTTCTCATTAGCCACGGTGAGTTCAGGGCGTGCAAGGGCCGAGGCATGTGATATTGATGGGGAAAAACCCCATATAGGGATTTTAGGGAGCTTAGGGTACAAACTCAGGTGAGTTGAAGCAGGTGTCACCTTATCCCTCTCTCTATCACCTGGGCCTTTCTTCTATACCTTCCTTGTTGTATTTACAGAGAGGGGGGAGCCAGCATTGCCTATGAATGGCATGCAACAAATAAAAAGTGTACAATTCACAAATTCATTCCTACTGTACTATAATGCAAAATGAGATTTTTAGCAAACAATTGATCAATAATTTGAGCCACCCCTGCCACGTCACGGCAAATCTCAACTACTACTCTATATTATATAATTTAATATTGTGCCATACGGCCTCCTAAATATTTTAATAAGCAGAACCATATAAAAGCAACACAGGCATCATTAATTAAGCACCATTTAGTTGGGCCTGCTCCACCTTTATCCATGGCTACTGGTCAGACACTGTGAGGGCCAGTTCTGACATTGTGTTGGTGTATGTGGCCTTGCTGCATATGCTGGCACCTGGACTGCCTTTATTTACAGTTATCTGTCTTTGCAACATGGGAGCGGTTCTGAGATGTCACAGGTATATGTGTTGCTTTTATATGGTTGAAAATTAAAGGGTTAAAAAACTAATAAATATACACACATTTGGTATCACCCCTTTCAAAAATGCCTGATTTATCAAAATATAAAATCATTTACTCTGATCAGTAAACAGCGTAGCGGCAAAAAACTTTCTAAACACCAAAATTACGTTTTTTGGTCTCCACAAATTTGTGCAAAATGCAATAACAGGCGATCAAAACATGGCATGTGCGCAAAAAAGGTAGCGTTAAAAACATCAGCTCAAGACAAAAAAAAAACAACTGTTAATGAGCGCCAGATCCCGAAAAATAAGAACACTGCAGGTTTGGGAAAATGGCACAAAAAATGCGCCACTTTTTTGGGACAAATTTATGAATTTTTTTAACCCCTTATTTAAAATTAAAGCTATACATAACATGTTTGTTGTCTACGAACTCAAACTGATTTGAGGCATCACACCCACACATCAGTTTTACCATATAATGAACACGGTGGCTAAAATATCCCAAAAACAAACATACAATCACAGTTTTTTTGCAATTTTTTTACATTTGGAATTGTTTTGCTGTTTTTCAGTACATTATATGGTAAAACTCATGATTTCATTTAAAAGTAAAACTCGTAATGCAAAAAGTAAGCCCTCATATGGCAAGATTTAAAAAAAAAAAAATCAAAAAGTTACGGCTCTTAGAAGAGGAGCAAAAAAAAAAAAAACTAAACAGAAAAACGGAAAATTGCCTGGGGTGGAAAGGGTTAACAGTTTGTTGTAAATTTTACTCCTGGCATCTGCTAGACGCTGTACCCTACAGCTTTCTCTGTAAAAAGGAGACCAGGAATTCTAAACTCCAAACACGGGTCATCTGCCGATCAAAAGTGGAAGGGAAGGATTTAGAAGGACGTTAACACAACTTTTGTTTCAGAAGGTGGAGAACAATCTTGTTGAGTAAACTAATGTGTTATGCACATGTATGCTCCAACACGGATTAAAAAGGAAATAAAGCCTATCACCCTATTGCTACACCCATACCCTACTGGTTCTTGTATAGACTAGAATTATCTAACCGCACAACTAGAAACCACAGCCCAGATCTGACTCCCTAATAGGCCATCGGGCTGTTTCTCATTCCTCTTCAGGAACCAGTGGGGAGGTCACTATGTACAACTAACTAGAATATGGAAGGTGTACCGAGGTAGACAAACCCAACATAAGGAAACATAAGGCACGTGAACGAGGGGAAAATTAGAATAAGTGCAAGCAAGGGAAAAATTCCTAACAACCCAACAGGGAAGAGAAGAAAGGTATAAATAAGGCAAATAAGAGATCACAGAGAAATACAACACTGGTCCAAGCCTACCAGGCAAAATCCCCTAGCACCAAGGCTGGAACTTCTTAGCAGATATTACCTACAAAGTATACACAGCAGGGAATGCTGGAGTAAGTAGAGTACAAATAGCCCCACCCAGGATGTGATAGGACAAAAACTAAATAAAAAAAATAGAACTCGGGACTATCAAGGATGGAAGCAAAGATAAATGAATCATCAAAATTTGGACAGGGACCGACCTGGTTGTTACTCAGTGGGGAAGGAAACTGACCACACAGCAAGAGACCACCAAGACGAGTCCTGATACCGAGGCATGACATCATGTTAACCTAAATCTTTACTTGTGCATACTTCTAGAATGTATTTATGGAATTTAGAAGTGACGTACGTTTTGGGCAATCAAGTGACCATTTCAGATAAAACAAGCAAATGCCTGTAGCTTGGATCGTGAGCGCCATCATGGGTTACTCCAGAAAAGAGATTATGTGTAGGGTATTTCCATAGTTAATAAACATTTTCTATCCACACGTTTAATAATAATGCATGTTATATTGGTCATGTCAGACCCCCGCCCAAGTCTAAAATGGACATTTTTGCCAATCATAGTTGGATGCAGTTATAGTAAGTTCTGACTGATGATGTGTAGCCCAGTTTCTTTCAAGTATAAGGAAAAAGCACAAATATACGCCAAGTACGTTGTCTGGGACAGACAATTCAATATTACTGGCATGAAGAGTAGAGCAATGTTCCATCTAAATACCCTAAACAACAGCTACAATATAAGTTGAAATAAGAGTTGCATAATTCCTTGTGAACATGAGAATTGTCTGAGTCCCAGAACATAAAGGAAATTTCATAAACTTGTGCAATTTACTTCTGCATTTGGGGTTGATGTAACCTTCCAGTCCTTGAATACATTCAAAAGAGATCAGACACGAGCTGGATGTCCAAAAAGAAGGCAAAGAATTGCGATCTCAATGGAAGTTGAGCATTAAAGAAATAAATTACAAAAGGAGAAGATAATTCAAGGTAAGAAAATAATTTCTCAAGAGCGTAGGAATCGAGGTACAATAAAAAAAATACCAAATCTAATGAGCTACTAAGAACCTACAAGTTACCATTATAGACATTTATAACTTATATATTGTTATTGGGGGTGAGAGGGGCTTGTGCGCAGGTGGGAAACACCAAGAAGGATCCAAAATAATCATAGAAAGGGTTGGACTGGCAAAGTTGCTGAAATTGAAGGAAATGATAAGTAGGACTTTGAAAATTAAAAGACCCACTGGTCCTGGGATTGGGTTTGCCTTGTCCCTCATACCTTGGAAAGAGATGGTTGTAAAGACTGGATAGGAAACATGGAGACAGGAAAGTAAAAATGTAGCTACTACAATCAGAAAAAATACATATCTCGTGTAGGGTCCAATTGGGTAAAAGCCAAGGTAGGAAATAAACTTTTAAAACATTTTTTTTAATTAATTTCTATTAGAACAACAAATTGTAGAAAAAACACTCTCAAATTGATAAAAAAAAGAGATGTTCCTACAACGTGATTGCCAGGGCAAGAGATTATCAAGAGAGTGGAACTAAAGGAAAGAGACTGGTTGTCCATAATAGTCCCTAAACTGTACCTGCCTAGCCATGGAAGTTGGAACCCTAAATATTCGACATGGTGCCCACTCAACGATGGACAACCCTAAATACCCTGGTAGTAATACTAATGTGCAGCACAGGTAGTGAAACACATGAAGGTAACTAGGAATAACTACTTAGAAAATAAACTGGATAAAACAAGAGATTAAATAAGAGATAATCAAATCCTAGGGCAAAAAATTCCACTGTGCAAAGTTTTTAAGGCTATCAGAACCTGGAATATTCAGGACGGGTGTGCATCTCTTAATAAATATATCGGTCCTCACACGTGCGGGAACCAAGTACAAAAATGAAGTATAAATTCACCCTTAGGGTTTTCCTTTGTTTTGCTTACGTGTCTTATTTATTTTACCCCAGGTCCAGGAAATACAATTGCAGAACACAGAATATGCAGTTTACAAGGCTTTGGATTTCTGTGGACTATTTGCCTTTAATTTTGATTATATCTCAGATATGGAGGAGTAAGTATGAGCTTTAATCTTAATCATCTTTTATTGTGAGTAATTGTAGTGTGTCGCCCTGGGCAAGCCAGGGGACACAGGTCACAACACCACCGCACCCCACACTCCAGGTAGGCACATCACAGCTAACCACAAATCCTTGTTGCCTTCCTCCAGAGGTTGATGATGCACACCAGGGGGTGGGCCAGGCGGTTGGCTCCGCCCACCAAGGAGCTCACAGCTCTGGAGGCAGGAAGTAACCAGGCAGATAGCCCCGGGCAGGGGAAGAGATTAGCCCAGGCAGGGCAAGAGTAAACAACAGAGAAGAGCTCAGGGAGAGCTTGAGAGAGGAGTTAAGGAAGGAAAGTAGAAAAGGAGGGAAAAGCAAGTAAAGTGACAGAAGAGAAAGACAGCCTGAAGGGCCCAGCTTTGTGAGGGCCAGAACAGCAAGGTCAGCAACGGCGGTGACTGTCCGGAGGGGGACCGTTTGGAAGTTCCTGGAAGGACCCCGTTGGCTGTGTGCCCGGTGGTCTGGAGCAGTGTTCCGAAGGACAGTCAGCACCAGGGCAGGGGCCTCTCGGACCCCGGCAAGGCTAGGAGTCGCCAAATTTGCCAAATCCGTCAGTGACGGGGACGCAGATCCCCCAACAACCAAGTCCCGATTGACGGCAACAGCCCGACCATTACCGGGGAGACACCGCCACCGCCAGGGCACAAGTTTCCCCAGGGCCAGCGCCTGCGGGCAAAGTGTAGAGCTCTTCCGGCCCAGATTGCAGTCGGGGAGCGGGTAACCGGAGGGAATCCACCGCTACCATCAGACAACACAGGTGCAAGGAAGAGGGACATCACCGTCACCTACCGGGAGTGCAGGTGCAGCCGTCTGTGGGACCGTCCTACCAGCCGTTGGTTTACCGTACAGACTGTGTCCATGTGTCAGGCTGAGTGAGTACCATAGTGCCGCAAGGCACAGCGCTGCCCCCGCGTCCCTGCGCCCTCCAGGCCCTACACTTCACATCTCATCACCGGGCCCCGGGATCACCAACCCCTACCCACGGAGGGGCAACACAACACCTGGCTGCTCCGCATCACCATCCCCGGGACCCCCACACTGAGCAGCGGTGGTGCAATCACCACAACCGTGGGTGGCGTCACGAACTATAACAATCCCCACACCCAACCAACAAACATCCCCTTTCACTCACGGGAGAGGAGTGTCGCTCGAGAAACCCCGGGATCCGGCCCACGGCTCGAGCCACCAGGAGCAGCCGCCGGACCCGAGCAGAAGGGGTGAGCGCGGTGTGCTGACACCCTCCTCCCCGCCCGCGACAACTTGGCGTCACGAACAGGATCTTACCGCTCTGCCGTCAGGTAGAGGTGCGCCTTGTTACCGCCGGAGGCATCCGGCAGAAAAATTTCAGAAGCCGCCATCTTTGGCGCGAAAAGTTCCCGCTCGAGCGTCTTCTCGAGCAGTAGAAGCGCGAAGGCCGAAACTCCGCCCCGAGAGAGGAGGGGCCGGAAAGAGCTAAGGGGGACGCGATGGCGGCTGGACGCATGTAGCTGCGGCTATAAATGCAGGGACGCCAGGACCTTGCAAGAATACCGTTCCTGGAAGCAACCAGTGAAGACACCATGTGGATGCCGTCCCGCGACACCGTACCCCCCGCGCCTGGAACCGCGGCGTGGGTGGAGATCCGGACCGCGCAGCTCTATCAACGGCTGCAGGTCAAGATGCAGCTCCTCATGGAGGAGTGGGAGGCCGACATGGTGGACGTTGTAGCCACCGTGCGGAGACGCGAGGAGGAGGCGGAGAAAGGGAGGGTGAGTGACCCACGTCCCAATGCCCTTGCAGGGCCGGTCATCGCGGCTGTGGGGCCCGGTCCAAGCCCTCTCCCCCCGTTGCCTCCCTCGCCACCCGTCTCGGAGGCCGTGACCCCGCCACTAGGCCCGCTACCACCGCAACCGGTAGCAATACCCAGCCCGTCCGCCCCAGCGGACCGACCTGTAGCCGGAGCCCGCAACAAACCGGAGGCATTACCATGGAAGGCCCCGAAGATTGTGCCAGAGACCGTCCCCGAGCAGTTTCCTGAGCCGGAGCCGACGACCCGCTCCGAGCCGAAGGCCCGGCTGCGGAAAGCCCCTGTGCCCATCCCCCACACCTCGGCTGAGGTGGCGCCGGGTTGTTGCTGCAAGGCAGCGCCCAAGGCCATGACACCGCGGGATACGCTACCCACCTTCCTGACAGTGGGTAACGTGCTGGATGTCCCGCGAGGCTCAACCCGTGCGCCGGAGCAGGTAGCAGCGCCATACTGGGACAGGGAGCCGACAAAGCTGGGCCTGGAGATCGCGGAGAGGGAGAGAAGGAAAGCCGAGCTGGTGGCCCGAGCCATTCGGGAAAAAGAAAACTTGCGGCAAGCGACCTTCCGTGTCCGGGGCCCGTTCTACGAGGGGCAGGTGAGGCGATTTGATATCCGCCGGGGCTACGGATTCATATACGAACCGGGCCTGGAGGCCGAGGTGTTTGTGGCCCGGCGGGACGTGCATGCCCATCTGCCCGAGGAGCATCCTGGCCGCAATCTTATACCGGGGGACATGGTGCGTTACACCTGGCACTGCGGAGAGAGGGGGTGGTTTGCCCTGGATGTAAAGCTGAGGGGCAGCCCGGAGAGCAAGGTGAGCTCTGCATCCCCTCCCTCAGATGAAGCAGAAAAAGGACCGGAGTAGGGCAGCGGATGCCCGTTGCACCGTCCCCGTTGGGACCACCACTGAGTTGCTTGTTTGCTGTGTGTTGTTTGAAAAAGTTTGAAAGTTTGAAATGATAAGAAGAAAATGATTATACCGAGTTTTTCATCAGATTTGCCTTGTGATTTGCAACCGGCAGGAGCCGGCACCGTTGTCCCCGTGGGGACCGTTTAAGTTTTGCATGGGAACTATCCATGGACAAGCCCGTGAACTGGCAGGGCACCACAAACGTTAAGTGGCTTGTAAATATGTTGGGTACCGTTACCGTTTCCGCTATACCGCCTCCGGAGAGGCAGGTTGGAGGGAGGGCCCTGAGCAGAGCAGGCCAGGGCCCAGCCACCAAAGGAACCGGTGGCCACCCTCTGGAGGGGAGGGACAGATCCCGCTCGGGTAACTTGTGCTGGACTGTGGGTCAAGGGGTGCTGCCTGGGTTTTAGGGGCAGCATCAGGGCCAGGTTGCTTGGGTGGGAGAGAGCGGAAACCGTGACCGTACACCGTTGCAACGTTTAAGTAAATGTGCCTCCCGTCTTGGGAAGAGTTTTTGATTAAAAATGTAATTATGTTTTGCTTAACCCTGTTATCCCCTTTTTACAGAAAAATAAAACCGGTGTAGGACGGCAGCCCGCGGACGGTCTGCATTTTGCTAAGGGGGAATGTGTCGCCCTGGGCAAGCCAGGGGACACAGGTCACAACACCACCGCACCCCACACTCCAGGTAGGCACATCACAGCTAACCACAAATCCTTGTTGCCTTCCTCCAGAGGTTGATGATGCACACCAGGGGGTGGGCCAGGCGGTTGGCTCCGCCCACCAAGGAGCTCACAGCTCTGGAGGCAGGAAGTAACCAGGCAGATAGCCCCGGGCAGGGGAAGAGATTAGCCCAGGCAGGGCAAGAGTAAACAACAGAGAAGAGCTCAGGGAGAGCTTGAGAGAGGAGTTAAGGAAGGAAAGTAGAAAAGGAGGGAAAAGCAAGTAAAGTGACAGAAGAGAAAGACAGCCTGAAGGGCCCAGCTTTGTGAGGGCCAGAACAGCAAGGTCAGCAACGGCGGTGACTGTCCGGAGGGGGACCGTTTGGAAGTTCCTGGAAGGACCCCGTTGGCTGTGTGCCCGGTGGTCTGGAGCAGTGTTCCGAAGGACAGTCAGCACCAGGGCAGGGGCCTCTCGGACCCCGGCCAGGCTAGGAGTCGCCAAATTTGCCAAATCCGTCAGTGACGGGGACGCAGATCCCCCAACAACCAAGTCCCGATTGACGGCAACAGCCCGACCATTACCGGGGAGACACCGCCACCGCCAGGGCACAAGTTTCCCCAGGGCCAGCGCCTGCGGGCAAAGTGTAGAGCTCCTCCGGCCCAGATTGCAGTCGGGGAGCGGGTAACCGGAGGGAATCCACCGCTACCATCAGACAACACAGGTGCAAGGAAGAGGGTCATCACCGTCACCTACCGGGAGTGCAGGTGCAGCCGTCTGTGGGACCGTCCTACCAGCCGTTGGTTTACCATACAGACTGTGTCCGTGTGTCAGGCTGAGTGAGTACCATAGTGCCGCAAGGCACAGCGCTGCCCCCGCGTCCCTGCGCCCTCCAGGCCCTACACTTCACATCTCATCACCGGGCCCCGGGATCACCAACCCCTACCCACGGAGGGGCAACACAACACCTGGCTGCTCCGCATCACCATCCCCGGGACCCCCACACTGAGCAGCGGTGGTGCAATCACCACAACCGTGGGTGGCGTCACGAACTATAACAATTTCCACACCCAACCACAAAACCCCCCTTTCACTCACGGGCGAGGAGTGTCGCTCGAGAAACCCCGGGATCCGGCCCACAGCTCGAGCCACCAGGAGCAGCTGCCGGACCCGAGCAGAAGGGGTGAGCGTGGTGTGCTGACACCCTCCTCCCCGCCCGCGACAGTAGCACCAGCATCCCTGCAGGGACACTGACTGACTCACCGCTGCCACCGGGTTGCATCTTCTCCAGCAGCTCAGCAACCACTCATGTGCTTGTCTGTCACCCTCTCCCCCTCAAGGCCTGTGCATGCCACATAGATCATCTGGGAATGTGTGCACACACCAGCCCTCCCATTCAAGGGCTGGCATGCCAGTTCCCAGAAATGCATCTCAGTCTATGGCTGAGAGGTACTATGTATTCAAAGCACCCTTCAATTAGGGGAGGTGCCTAAGCAATATCTCTAGTTAAGTTAGTTGGCCTGTCTTCTAGCTAGTTGTCAGGTCCTGTTATCCCTCTGTCCATCACCTGTACCTGCCTTCCCATACCTATCTTTCCCTGCCGTTCCCACATACTTGTCCATACCTGCATACCTGTCTACCTCAGCCAACCTGCCTGTACCCGCCTGCACCTGTTTCCGTACCTGAGTCCGTCTCCTGTCCTGGGGGTCAGCTGCCACAGTCCCAGTAACAGCCCAGGGAGTGGTACTTGGCGTCCGCCTTGCACTAGGTGCTTAGTTAAGCCCCTTCAACTAAAGGGTATGCCTAGGTCCCCCATGTGATGCAGTGTGTCCACTAATTTTGCTCACTGCCGCTACACCATCTGCGAGCGTTACACCAGTGATAGAAAGGATTTCTGATGTAAGAGATCCTAGTATATAAAACCTCCATTGTGGAATTAGTCTAAAGGGTGCTTTACACGTTGCGACATCGCTACCGATATATCGTTGGGGTCACGATCAACGATGGAAAAATCATTCAAAAATGGTGATCGTCGCTCCTTTCCTTAATATTGTTGCTGCCACAGGTACGATGTTGTTCGTCGTTCCTGCGGCACCACACATCGCTATGTGTGACACCGCAGGAGCGACGAACATCTTCTTACCTGCGTCCACTTGCAATGCAGAAGAAAGAAGGTGGGCAGGATGTTACGTCCCGGTCATCTCCGCCCCTCCGATTCTATTGGCTGGCATCTTAGTGACTTCGCTATGACGCCGAATGCACTTCCCCCTTGAGGGAGGGATTGTTCGGCGGTTACAACGACGTCGCTGACAAGGTATGTGCGTATGACGCTGCCGTAGCGATAATGTTCGCTACGGTATCAAGCACCAAATGTTGCACGAACGACGGGGGCAGGTGCTATCGCTCGACATCGCTTGTAATTGCTAGCAATGTCGCAGGGTGTAAAGTGCCCTTAAGGGTGAAATATCTCAAGAGTTCAGAAATTAAGGTTTAGGGTGTTGGTTGCATCGGCATAAACTGTACTTGCCCTGGAGAACTAACAGGAAAGGGAGCAAGTAATATTTTTTTTTCTTGGCATACAAAATAGTGGCATTGCTTTAACTCTTCCTTCCAAAATAGTCAGTGAAATATGCAAGTCTATGGTCCACTGGTGATTTATGGTTGCACAATTGCTACCAATCCACCTGAGAAACTATTTTCTATCTGTGAAGTTGAATTGATTCTATCCAGGGATCCATGGCTGCACAGACGATTTATGACCCCAATGTTCCCCATTGTTTTCCTCAAGGCTCTGAGGTTGTCTCATAGTCAATACCCACATAAAAGCCAGTAAACATTTGGTGAGCTGTAATCAAATTTGTATGACTCCTTCCCTGCATCCAAATATTGGGGGATAAAAAACTTTTTACCCTCACAATACATTTATGAGCCAAAAGTCAAGTTTGCATATGCTCTCTAAAAGGACACATCTGCAGGTAATTCCCTTCGCTCTCTATATAGACACATCTGCAGGTTTTTCTCACTATCTGACATGAAATCAGAATAAACCTTTCCCATTTTCTATCAATTAGAAACCAAAATTATTTATATTTGCCAAATGCCAGAATAATGAGAGAGAGGGAGAATGTTTTCAGGTATTTTTATTACTTTCTGCAAAGTCAAACGTTTTTCTCCATGTCATTAGTATTTGGTGGAATTGCCCTTACACTGTGTGAATTGAGGGAAACATTATGGATCTCCTTCCACAAGCTTCTCACAATAGTTGGTGAAATTTTGGCCGATTCCTCCTAACAGAACTGGTATAGCCATGTTTGTTAGTCGCTGCTCGCTCCGGCCTTTTCAGCTTTGCACATACATTTTCAATAGGATTGAGCTCAGGGCTTTGTGATGGCCACTCCAAAACATTGACTGTGTTATCCTTAAGCCATTTTGTAACCAGTTTGGCAGTAGCTTGGATTCATTGTTCATTTGGAAGACCCATTTCCACCCAAGCTTTAGATTCTTGGCTGGTGTCTTGAGATTTTGCTTCAGTATTGCCACATAATCTTCTTTCCTCATGATGCCATCTATTTTATGAAGTGCACCGGTCCCTCTTGCAGCAAAGCAACACCACAACATGATGCGGTCGCCCACGTGTTTAACAGTTGGGATGGGGTTCATAGGCTTTAAATCTCCTCCCTTTTTCCTCCAAATGTTACAATGGTCATTATGGCCAATTTTAGTTTCGTCAGACCACAGAACATGTCTCCAAAAATAAAGCTCTGTGTTCCTGTTTGCATTTGTAAACATTAATCTGGCTTTTAGTGTTTCTTTTGGATTAATGGTTTCTTCTTGGCAGAGTGACCTTTCAGCCCATGTTGATACAGTACTGGATTCTGTAATGCTGCCCCCAGGGGGAGCCAGAGCTCTACAGCAGACGACACTACACAGAGCAATGAGAACCAGGAAGGAAATGCACAGCGTTCTCATGTACTGCCTAATCAGCACAGCTGAGAGGCAGAACTGCAGGGTATGTGAGGAATAGTCAGACAGGCTGGGTCAAACACCGTACGGGCAGAAGCAGGACCGGAGGAGCGAGCAGAAGCGAAGTCAAAGTCAGGCTAAGGTCAGTACCGGAGGAAGCAACCGAGTGGGGAAATAGGAGGGGGGACACAGGACAGGAGGGATGACCAGGGGACAGAACACAGACAAGGGCACGGGGGCACAGGAACAGACAGATCAGGATATCACTCACAGGACCAGCAATCACAGGCAAAGCAGAGCTAAGCTTATAGCCGGCGCTGATTCACTGGAAGTGTCAGCTTTTAAGGCATCCAGGGGCCGGAAGTGAGGCCGAGAGAAGGCTCCGCCCCCTAGCCATGTGGATAGGGAGGCGAATCATGACAGATTCACTGTGGATAATGACACAATCTTACCAGGTTCCGGCAGCATCTTGACAAGGTCTTTTCCTTTTGTTCTTGGGTTGATAGGCACATATCTGACCAAAGCACATTCATCTCTGGTACACAGAACTCATCTCCTTCCTGAGCGGTATGATGGCTGGACATTCCCATCTTGTTTGTACTTGCGTATAATTGTTTGTAAAGATGAATGAAGCACATTCAGGTATCTGGAAATTGCACCCAAGGAAGAACCAGACTTGGGCAAGTCCACAATTCTCCTCCTGAGATCTTGGCTGATTTCTTTTGACTTTCCCATGATGCTGCACAAAGAAGCAGTGTGCTTCCGGTTTGCATTACAATACATCCACAAGTGCATTTCTAATTAACTCAGATTTAGCCAATAAACCTATCAAAAACCTCCAAATACATGACATCATCATATGGGCGGTCCCTTATTGTTTAAAGCCATAGTACTCTTAGGTGGGTTTTACACGTTGCGACATCGCTAGCAATTGCTAGCAATGTCCAGCGCGATAGCACCCGCCCCCGTCATACATGCGATATGTGGTGATTGCTGCCTTAGCGAACAATATCACTATGGCAGCTTGACACGCACATACCTGCTCGACGACGTCGCTGTGACTGCCGAACAATCCCTCCTTCAAGGGGGAGGTGCATTCGGTGTCACCGCGACGTCACTAATCGGCCAGCCGATAGAAGCGGAGGGGTGGAGATGAGCGGGACATAACATCCCGCCCACCTTCTCCCTTCCGCATTGTCGTCGGGACGCAGGTAAGGAGATGTTTGTCGCTCCTGCGGCTTTATAAACAACGATGTGTGGAGCTGCAGGAACGACAAACAACATCGTACCTGCGGTCGAACCGACATTATGGAAATGAACGATGTTACACAGATTAGCGATATTGTACGCTTCTGTGCTCGTTCATTGTCGCACCTGGAATTTACACGTTGCGATGACGCTACCGGCGCCGGATGTGCGTCACTAATGACGTGACCCCGATGATATATCGGTAGCGATGTCTCAGCGTTTAAAGCCCGCCTTAGTGTATGAAAACTTAAGACTTTGCAGAAAGTAATACAAATGCCTGGAAACATTCTCTCTCTCTCTCATTATTCTGGCATTTGGCAAATAGAAATAATTTTGGTTCCTAATTGACCTAAAACAGGAAAGGTTTATACTGATTTCATGTCAGATCGTGAGAAAAAACTGCAAATATGTCTTTATAGAGAGAGGAGGAAAAAACCTGCAGATGTGTCTGTATAGAGAGCGGATGGAAAAACCTGCAGATGTGTCTATATAGAGAGCAGAGGGAAACTTCTGGTTTCAACTATATATACCTGTATATACCAAATATATATATATATATATATATATATATTGTAAGGTTGCACCCCGCAACCTGGGCGGTTCCACACACTTGCAGCGGTGCGAGGTAGCTTTAGCAACACAGCTACAGTCTCTTTATAAAAATTCTGGCAGTTTATTTAAAACACTCAACATAAACTGCTTAGCAAAATGTAACAAAGCCTCTCCCGGCTTAAAGGAAAATAGAACACATCCACATACCGTGGGCTTCCAGTTCATTAAATGTCCATAGTGGAGTGAGTCTCACACTCTGCAGAACACACACTGAGTCTCCTAAATCAGACGGACACACCCACAGGTGGAGGTCTGTGATTCTCCAGATCAGCACAGCACACAGGCATTATTAAAGGGAACCTGACCCTTATATACAGAAACAAGCCTTTGTGAAACTACAAGTCCCAACCTCTTCAGTTTAATATCGCAGCGACCTTCTCCACTGCGACATATAGCGACCATTTACCACATTGGTGGTCGCTACCTCACAATATATATATATATATATATATATATATATATATATATATATATATATATATATATATATGTATAATATACTTTTATTCCACTTCACACCTGTTTTTTATTTAATAAAGATGTCAACTCTCAAAATCTTCCTGAATATGAAACACTCATAGATCCAACCATGTGTGGTCGCTACAATGGATAATGGCTTACTTTGTATTTGACCTGCAGATATACCATGAAAGTGAGCCTACATGATAGTGCACGTGCATTATTTCACTTCACATACATGTAAAATAGCCACTGGAATATGCAACCCTACGGTACGCTGATGGACCTTCTGCCAGTCTAGACAAGAAATCACTCTCGTCTATTTGTGAAGTTGACTTGAGGTCTACCCCATGGATGTATAAATGGCATCTGACCACAAGATTACATAGTTACTTAGGTTGAAAAAAGACGTATGTCCATCTAGTTCAACCTTCCTCCACCAATTCTACATTTTCCTCATTGTGTCCCTCAAAGATCTGAGATAGGACGTGTCATAGCCATTGCCACCATAAGACCTAGGAAAGGTTTGGGTCCCTAGATGGGATATGGGGCAGAATGACCATTTGACCCTCCTCAGTACTTCTGGGGGCCAAATAGACTACATTCAACTTCACATCTGCTAATAAAGAAAAAAAAAATATATATATATATTTTATTTTTATTTAACTATATATCTACGTGTTGTTTTACAGATATAAACTGTCAATTATCTGAATATAAAATACTTGTGGCTCCATATGTGCGAGTGCAGCGAGGTCTGTGCGTTCATGTTCCCTGCAACTTTACTGTGCCCAGAAATATAAGTCTAACTACAAACACAAGTGGAATCTGGTATAGAGTATATCTACGATACGGTGAGATTGTGGCTTTCCGAAGAGATACTACATATGACACAAATGGACGTTTCTACCTGATTGGGGATGTGACCAGAGGGGACTGTTCATTTTACATAGAAGAACCTCTGAGTACAGACGGGGGTGCGTATACTTTCAGAATTCGGGATCCTCAGACACAGTTCATCTATACAGACTTCCAGCCCTATGTGGCCGTAACAGGTGAGTGTAACAATATCATGAGTGATGATCTTGCAAAAACACATAAACAATCGAGTACGGCTGGGATTGGTTAATGTCTAGATAGACTCATCATTTATTGTTTTTTCATCAATACAATAGAGCTAGGACCCATCTATTCCTAAACAAACCGTGTACTCTCAGTTATGGCAAGTTCCCCAAGCTAATAAGCTCGACCCCATGTGTCAGTAGAGCCAAATCACTTCTGCAGCTCCCTATTTGCAATCACATAAGTTCCTCTCTTCTCATATGTGTTTCGCCCAATTAGTTGCCTCATCAGGGGAGAGTTTATAAAAAGTCATAAAAATTCCTTATAAGTGTAGTGATGAGCCAGGGAAGCCTCTGGCTCTGTAGTCGTGGCTGTAGTTTTCAGGCTGGTCCCTGGCTTCACCACTACTTCACGGTCGGGAACTGACTTGGTGGGGCAGAGTGTGATGGTGCATTTGCCGGACGATGTACAAACGATCTTCAGGCATAGGTTGCTGGTAACAAACGACATCTTTTATTGTACAGATCAATCCGGCAGTAAAATCAGGCACTTTCGGTGGAGCTGGGGGCAGCCTGCCCTAACGCATCCTCTGGTGGGGATATGCCCGGGGTACTCCACTTCGTCGGGCTCCCACTCTTAGGTTTCACGCACACCAGACCCACACCAGTTGCTTCACACCCTGAGGTTACGTTCCCCTCCTTGCTCTCCGGTGCCCCCTGGTGGTCCCGCTCACACACTCTGCCCCTTGGTGTTCTCAGCCTTCCGTCCCGGATCCAACTGCCCTCACACACACTCACACATTCCCCTACCATACAGCCGGCTCCTCCTCCCCGGTGCCGACAGCCATCCCACCCGGCCACTAGGGGTGCCCTAACACAATACACATGTATATACAAATAAAACATTTTTATTAATAGCATTTCCGGGCTACCTATGTTGGTCTTGGTAGGGGGTAGGCTCACCCACTACATGCCTCCCCTCTTAAAAACCGAGCCTCCCGGCAAGGCTCTATCTATAAACACATAACTGTAAAAATGAACATAGCATGAGAATAACCTTCAGCCCAGTCCACAACAGGTGACCCGTACGAGAAAAAGGGCACCAGTCCAGCGCCCGGTCTTCGGCAGCGCCCGGTGGCTTAGCAGCGCTCCCGGTCTTTACTGGCGCCCGGAGGCTTAACAGCGCTCCCGGTCTTTGCTGGCGCCCGGAGGCTTAACAGCGCTCCCGGTCTTTGCTGGCGCCCGGAGGCTTAGCAGCGCTCCCGGTCTTTGCTGGCGAGCAACAGGCATGCAAAACTTTTACCGAACTGCAAACTCTTCGCCCTGCGGAGGAGTTCCTGGCTCAGTCTGACAGCGAACTCTCTCCGGGCCTTAGCAACTAGAACATAAACTTCTGCCGGTCAATCAACAATACCGGTCTTCATACAAGCCGGCTGAGGTGATCTACTCCGGAGGCCAGGACCGCTTCCATTCGGCCGCCTGGGCATGGATGTAGGCGCCCAGGGACTGCCCAGGTTGTCGGCGGATCCTCCGGAAAGATACAGGAGCGAAAGGGGGCTCCGATGACGTGGCCTCTTCGGTTCCCGGCGGGGGTGATGGAGTCGCTACCCGGGGTGGTTGAGGCACGGGTTGCGGCACGTCCAGGACAATTACCGGACGATTGGTGACGCTTTGATTAACCGCCACCACCGGGGTACCCTTTTCCGGGTCAGCGGTCGGGCCAGACTGCACCTCCGGTGTGACCGCCAAGGTGCGCCTGGAATGGAAGGCATCGGTCGGCATCGGTTTTGGCTGGTTCCGGCGCCGTTCCTGGTGTTCCTCCCATTCCAGCTCCTGTTGCCATTGGGCCGCTTCCCGGGCGGTCGGCATCCGGGTCACTCCAACCGCGAACAGGCCGCGACCTCCCGCCTCGGGTAAGAACTGCACCTTCTCTCCTGGATAAAGTGTGTGAAGCCGCTTCGGTAGACCCTCCACGTCCAGGTACACCCGATTATAAAAATAATCATCTCCGGTACTCGCTTCACGGATAAACCCGTAGCCCTCCTGCTGGTTGAATTTCACCACTATACCAGTGGTGAATTGCAGGGCCAGCTCTTCACCGCCGGGACCGGACATCATTTCCCGGACGATGGTCTCCGCAAGCAGCCGCTCTTGGACGGGGTCTGGTACCGGAGACGGAGCCCTTGGGTACGGTATGAGAGACTGGGTTACAGGGTCCCAAAAGAAGCCCCGGTGGTCTTGTTCCAGCCTCTCGGCAATCACTTCGGCCGGCTCCCGCACGGGGACAGATGGTGCTGCGGCTGTGGTGACGGGCTGAGGCGTCTCCAAGGGGGAATAAGTAATCCCCAGGGGCCGGTTCCCCACCGGTAGCTGAGTGGCATAGGTTGCCCGTACTTCCGTGGTAGTGCCCCCGGTTGCCGCGTCCCAGGTGGTCAGCCAGGTCACCTTCTCCGGACGTGCTGGGCCTCCTGGCATGGTCGGGATATCCAGCAAGGACGCTTCTGCTGCGGCAGCGTGTTTGGGACGCTCCCGGCCTAGGCTAGTCAGGGCCATGGCGGTGGCGAGTTCCTGCTGTTGGCCGGAGGTCTCCATCTCTGTATCTGGCTGTGTCGCTAGTAATGGCGGCGGAGTCGATGCTGAGACTGAAGGAAGTGGAGGCGGGCCTATGTTTCCCGCTCTTGGGCATGCTCCACCCCCAGCCTCACACATCATCTTGACTCCTCAGCGGCGGTTCTTCTTTTTCTTCAAAATACCGCCCACTTCATATTTCTCTCTTCGTGCCCTGGGACTGGCGCCTCCCCTCTTTGGGCGGAGTACTCTGTGCTTCTTCTTCGGCACCGGCCAGCCCCAGGCTCTTCATTTGGCGCCAACTTTTCGCGCCTTTTCTTCCTCAGCTTCACAGACGGCGGCCATCTTGCCGCCATCTTGTGCCCGGTCCAACGCCTTGGGCACTTCTTCCTCCCACCATGGGACTGGAAATCTTCTCTCATAGCCCGGATACGGTGCACTCGGCACCACTTGATCTCCGGCTTCTTGGGTCCCTGGCAGGGAATTCGCATCCTGCCAACTACGCCACATGTAGTGATGAGCCAGGGAAGCCTCTGGCCCTGTAGTCGTGGCTGTAGTTTTCAGGCTGGTCCCTGGCTTCACCACTACTTCACGGTCGGGAACTGACTTGGTGGGGCAGAGTGTGATGGTGCATTTGCCGGACGATGTACAAACGATCTTCAGGCATAGGTTGCTGGTAACAAACGACATCTTTTATTGTACAGATCAATCCGGCAGTAAAATCAGGCACTTTCGGTGGAGCTGGGGGCAGCCTGCCCTAACGCACCCTCTGGTGGGGATATGCCCGGGGTACTCCACTTCGTCGGGCTCCCACTCTTAGGTTTCACGCACACCGGACCCACACCAGTTGCTTCACACCCTGAGGTTACGTTCCCCTCCTTGCTCTCCGGCGCCCCTGGTGGCCCCGCTCACACACTCTGCCCCTTGGTGTTCTCAGCCTTCCGTCCCGGATCCAACTGCCCTCACACACACTCACACATTCCCCTACCATACAGCCGGCTCCTCCTCCCCGGTGGCGACAGCCGTCCCACCCGGCCACTAGGGGTGCCCTAACACAATACACATGTATATACAAATAAAACATTTTTATTAATAGCATTTCCGGGCTAACTATGTTGGTCTTGGTAGGGGGTAGGCTCACCCACTACATAAGTATAATGTCAGTTGTGAAATACCCGGCAGATGACACCCCAACTTCACAATGTCTCCAGTAGTTTGTGCACCTTTGTCTATTTCAGACGCCACCATAGATAATATACAGTATGTATCACTGTTAATCATGTTGCATCATGCACAGCACTTGACAGAAATTACTGAATGATTTTGACGCCCTGGCCTATCAGGTCGTCACAGGGTGTTGCACAATTTTCCTTTCCATGCAGTATCCATCTCCTCCTTGGTTACAGGTGCCACCAAATGGTATTGACCTAAGCAAATAGCTGAATCCAGACAGAAAATTAGGTACTAAAAGGGAGACCTAAAATATAACTTTTATTTCACGTGCTTAATAAAAAGTGAACCTAGGCTCACTAAGAGTAAAACCAGCAAACCACAGACATAAATATGTCCTGTTATGTACAGGGACAAAGAAACAGACCAATAAATTCTTGGCCCTTGGTGATAGGGTACGGCAAATGATGGCCTCAAAGTTGAACTGAGGATACTACCAAAAAGAGGACCCCCACCATAAGAAAGTTAACAATAACTCTGAGACACATCCCTACTCATTCATAGGCTGAATATAACAGACTTGGGGCATGTGTCACAGAAATCAAAGGTATATGTTAACAATTATCCTGGAACATATCCCTCCTCACTCATAGAGCTGAATTCAAAATCAGCATAAGGGCATGTGTCACAGGTATCAAACATGGACCATAGGGAATCATAATCAATTGTCCCATCAAGGAACGATCTTACCCGGTCCAGCTGATGTTTTGGAAGGGCGGCAATTGGGAGGACCACCAATGATGGCTTATCCAGGGGGGGCTGTCCACCAGCTCATCAGATCCCACAATGATAATGCCAGACGGTCACTTCCATATTACGGCAGAAACTCACTCCCAACGCGTTTCATGGAAAACAATCATCAGGGGAGTAGGTGAGTTAAATCATATATGGCCCATATCATCCTATGTGGCCATTTCCATATGCCCAAAGAGATTCGCACTCCTAGGTGCGTCAGTCATACGCCCATTCAATCCCCTGATGATTGTTTTCCATGAAACGCGTTGGGAGTGAGTTTCTGCCGTAATATGGAAGTGACCGTCTGGCATTATCATTGTGGGATCTGATGAGCTGGTGGACAGCCCCCCCTGGATAAGCCATCATTGGTGGTCCTCCCAATTGCCGCCCTTCCAAAACATCAGCTGGACCGGGTAAGATCGTTCCTTGATGGGACAATTGATTATGATTCCCTATGGTCCATGTTTGATACCTGTGACACATGCCCTTATGCTGATTTTGAATTCAGCTCTATGAGTGAGGAGGGATATGTTCCAGGATAATTGTTAACATATACCTTTGATTTCTGTGACACATGCCCCAAGTCTGTTATATTCAGCCTATGAATGAGTAGGGATGTGTCTCAGAGTTATTGTTAACTTTCTTATGGTGGGGGTCCTCTTTTTGGTAGTATCCTCAGTTCAACTTTGAGGCCATCATTTGCCGTACCCTATCACCAAGGGCCAAGAATTTATTGGTCTGTTTCTTTGTCCCTGTACATAACAGGACATATTTATGTCTGTGGTTTGTTGGTTTTACTCTTAGTGAGCCTAGGTTCACTTTTTATTAAGCACGTGAAATAAAAGTTATATTTTAGGTCTCCCTTTTAGTACCTAATTTTCTGTCTGGATTCAGCTATTTGCTTAGGTTGATACTGTGGATCCCTTGGGTATTCTGCTATTTGATTTGTTACCAAATGGTATTGCAAACACCAGCATGCAAATCCAAGTCACACACACCAGTGGGTAGGTCCAATGGAGAAAGGGCCGCCCACCTTAGAGTCAGGCAGACTGGGGGAGAGGTGACTGGTTAGTCGTTGGTTGGGGAGCAAGGAGAGAGGTGGCTCTCAAGTAGCTCTCAGGGGGAGAGCAGGCTGGGGAGTTGGAGCTCCCAGGACAGCGAGGCAGCAGCCCTCAGAGTATGAGGGGCTGAGGGATAGAAGCTCCCGGAAGGTTCTACTAGACAGGAACACACCAAGCACTACCATTGGGAATGGTCACCTGGACGGGCTTCCCTCCTGAGCGGCAGCGGTACTCCAGGACTTTTGGTTTAATTACAGGCTGTGTGTTTACTTGCCTTCCAAAGCAGCACAGCCTCATCCAGGACCACGACTACCAACTGTGAGTTCCCTGCTCCCTGCCTCCCAAACCTACATCCCACGGCTTCCCCTACCATCACCAAGTCCCGGGGCATTCCCCCTACCTGTGGATGGGTTAAACACCTAGCTGCCCACTCCATTGCTACGGGTACTCCCAGCTGCAGCGGTGGTACTCCACCTTACCACACACCACGGGTGGCGTCACGAACTTTAACCATGCAGCCCCATGTAAATACCCCCTTTTTATTTGAGTGGCCGCACAACCCCGACCCCCGGGTCCGGAGACCCCTCGAGCCACCGCGGATCCGGATCCGAGCAGCCCGGCTGCTGACGTGGGGGCGGCACATGTTCCTGAGGCTGGTGACACTGCAGATGAATAATTCCCAATTTTATACTATCAGTGCTGCTAATTGAGGAGAACTCATAGACATAAATATACATTTGCTTCTTATTTCTTAAGTTTGTTTTTCCTTAGAGGGATTGAACTACTACAGTATCAGTAAGTTGGAAAGTCAAAACAATACTATACTAGTCGGGTTCTGCCTGGGAATATGCGTGTTGATTAATTGCAGTCCCGTGACCACTGTTCCTGGCCCAAAAATCTGCAAATCTTTGCAGCACACGGTGCATGCGCTAGGATGCACTGCAGACTTGTCATTCTAGACCAAACAATCCCTTTAACTTTATCATAAATAAAATGCTCATCATTATCCTTAATCTTCCGTAGAGAATCATTTGCAGCACTTGTCGCGGGCGGAGGAGGGGACGCTGCGCTCTCCCACTGCTCGGGTCCAGCTGCTGCTGCCGCTCGGTGGTGGCTCGAGCGGTGGGCCGGATCCCGGAGACTCGAGCGGCGTTCCTCACCCGTGAGTGAAAAGGGGGGGAATTGATTGTGGGGATTTGATATTGTCCGTGACGCCCCCCACGGTTGTGGTGAGGTTGGTGACACCACCGCTGCTCTGGACGGGGATCCCGGGAGCAATGACAGGGAGCAGCCTGGATGTTAGTTCTCCCCTTGGTGGGTAGGTGGTTGTTTGTACCGGGGCCCGGTGAGGGGGTAGGGAGGGATGGCAGGCGGGTTACGGGGCCTGGCGAGGTGCAGGGTCACGGGGGCAGCGCTGTGCCGCACGGCACGGTGGTACTCACTCAGCCAATGATGTGCACAAAGTCTCTGGTAAAACAAACAGCTGGATGGACGGGTCCCACAGACGGCTGCGGGTTTTCTCCTCCCGGCAGGTTGATTGTGACTGCCTTTCCCTGCACCTGTGTAGTGTAGACAGTTCCAATGGGTTCCCACCGGTAACCCGCTCCCCAGCTTGAAGGTTGCTGAAGGAGCCCCTTTTGCCCGCAGGCTCTGGCCCTGGGAACTTTAGCCTTGGCGGTGACTGTGTTTCCCTCTAACGGTTGGACTGTTGCCTTCTGTCGGGTCTTGGCTGCTGGGAAACCCAGGAGGTTCCCTTCGCTAACGGATTTGACAAATTCACGGAGACTCCTAGCCTTGTCTGGGTCCGTAAGCCCCTGCCAGATGGTGCTGGCTTCTCTTTGCGTACCGGTCCGGTACCACCGGGCCACCGCCCGTCCACGGTCCTTACGGCTAGCTCCAATAGGCCTCTCCTGCAGACGGTCACCACCGTCTGCCAACCTTGCTGTTCCGTCCAGGCCACACACCCGGACCACTTTCTGTCTGCTCCTTTACCACTTCACTCTCCTCTCTCTTTCACTTCCAAACTGAAAACTCATTCTTCTTCCCGCCTCCAGGACTGTGAACTCCTCGGTGGGCGGGACCAACTGCCTGGCCCACCCCCTGGTGTGGACATCAGCCCCTGGAGGAAGGCAACAAGGGTTTTTGTCTGACTTAGGTGTGCCTCACCGGCAGTGTGGGGTGTGTTGGTGTAGTGCTTGTGACGTCCTGGCTTGCCCAGGGCGCCACACACTGACTGGAGTCTTTCAGCCATGGACGTCTCCATCGCTGGCTTCCTCCTGTGTGAGGCTTTGACGCCTTTACTGCGATAACTTCAGTTGTTTTTTCTTTGGGGCTCTTTCTACCTTAAAGAGGACCACCCACCAGGATTTTCCTATATAAGCTAAAGCCAGTGCTATACGGGCGCTATCATGCTGATTCTATACATACCATTAGTTGTAAGATCGGATGGATATTTTCTGAAATACATGCAAGTAAAGTTTGTGATATTCACTGATACTCGATTGATAGAAGCTGCAGAATATCTAATAGGTGGGTCGGGTTTTGCTAGTGTGACGCCCTGGCGCCGCCAGGTGGTCACACATAGAATAGGCCCTCGCATAACACCATCCCTCACCAGGTTACATCATGCCAACAAAAACCCTGGTCACCCCTCCAGGGAAGGAAAGACACACCAGTGGGCAGGACCAGGCGGATGTAGAACGCCCACCTAGGGGTCTGGAGAACCCAGAAAAACAATGAGTTCAGTTAAGAAGAGTTTGGAGTTCAGTGGAGAGTGGAGGTGGGAGCTCAAAGTGAGAGCTCAGGGTAACTTTTTACACTGTGAGAGTTTGTGGTTATAGCCACTTCATAACCTATGGTCCATTTATAAAGTGCACGTAACCAGATGCTAAAGAATATTTTAAAAAGGTTCTTGCGGGCACATTCTTGAACGTTACTTAACTTTCAGAAACACAATTTTAAATATTTTAAACTAAACAGATTTTCTCCTAAACCATACTTAAATAGATTTACGCCTTCCAAGGTCAGTGCTTAGCACTTCAGTGCACTGACTCTTGGAGGTTGCATCATGGGCGTCCCCTGGTGGTGATGACTCTGGGGACCTGATAGAAGCGCTGGGGGTGGAGCCCGAGCTCACTAAGGTTTCCCTTGGACACTGTACCACGTCCAAGGCAAACCAGCCTCTCTTTCCCATATGCCTTGTGTACTCTGCAACATCCCCCACATACAAGTCACGACCTAAGTGACTCCGCTGAACGTGGGACTGTACGTCCCGCCGAGACACAAAGTTGCCTTCTTTAACCCCTGCCTCCAGAATAAACCCATACCCCGTTCGGCAGTTACACTCCTCCACTACTCCTCTGTGGAGGGGACCTCGAGACTGGAATCCAGTCCACCAAAGGGACTGCTTTTCCTGCAGGTCCCGGGCCTCCACTTGCTCTCTCTCTGGGATGGGCTTCGCAAGGGGGTGTCTGGCTCTCCCTCGACGCTGCTCTCTGCGGGCTGGTCTCCGCATTACTATCACCTGGTCATCAGCAGGTAACCAGGTCACATACATGCTGGGACTATATGCAACCAGTTTTTCCTGCCTGGCATGGGGTGCTGCAACCTCCTCCGATCGTTGGGAAGACAGCAGCGCTATTGTCGCGAGCGGAGGAGGGGACGCTGCGCTCACCCACTGCTCGGGTCCGGCCGCTGCTGCTGCTGCTCGGTGGTGGCTCGAGCGGTGGGCCGGATCCCGGTGACTCGAGCGGCGTTCCTCGCCCATGAATGAAAGGGGGGTGGTGTGTGGTCTGGGGATATTGTCCGTGACACCACTCACGGTTGTGGTGAGGTTGTGACACCACCGCTGCTCTGGACGGGGATCCCGGGAGCGATGACAGGGAGCAGCTTGGATGTTGGTTCTCCTTTCCATGGGTTGGGGGGTTGGTTGTCCCGGGGCCCGGTGAGGGTTGGAAGGTGACAGGCGGGTTACGGGGCATGGTGAGGTGCAGGGTCGCGGGGGCAGTGCTGTGACACGGTGGTACTCACTCAGCCAGTAATTTACACGGAGTCTCTGGTCAAACAAATGGCTGGATGGATGAGTCCCACAGGCGGCTGCGGTTGTTCTCCTCCTGGTAGGTTGATGGTGACTGCCTTTCCCTGCACCTGTGTTGTGTTTACGGTTCCAATGGCTTCCCACCGGTAACCCGCTCCCCAGCTTGGATGGATGCTGAGGGAGCCCCTTTGCCCGCAGGCTCTGGCCCTGGGAACTGTAGCCTTGGCGGTGACTGTGTTTCCCTTTACGGTGTGAGCTGTTGCCTTCAATCGGGTCTTGACTGCTGGGAAACCCCGGAGGTTCCCTTCGCTAATGGATTTGACCAGTTTTACGGTGACTCCAAGCCTGGTCGGGATCCATAGGCCCTGCCGAATGGTGCTGGCTTCTCTTCACTCCCCGATCCGGTACCGGCGGGCCACCGCCAGGCCCCGGTCCTTACGGTTCACGCCAATCAGCCTCTCCTGCAGACGGTCACCACCCTCTGCCAACCTTGCTGTATGTGCCCAGGCCACGAACCCGGACACGGTCAGGCTGCTCCTCTACCACTTCACTCTCCAAACTCATCTGAATCCTTTTCCCGCCTCCAAGACTGTGAACTCCTCGGTGGGCGGGACCAACCGCCTGGCCCACCCCCTGGTGTGGACATCAGCCCCTGGAGGAAGGCAACAAGGATTTGTGTTTGACCTAGATGTGCCTAGCTGGGTGTGGGGTGTGTTGGTGTAGTACCTGTGATGACCTGGCTTGTCCAGGGCGCCACACTATCTCATGGCCTCCCCCTCTCTCAGAGGGTGCTGCGACCTCCTCCGGTAGGCTGGGAATTAGCAGTGATGGCTGTAAGGCCTCTTCTCCCTCCGTGGTGGAGGGTGCTGCAACCTCTTCCGGTCATTGGGGGAACAGCAGCACGGCCTCATGGCCTCCCTCACTCTCAGAGGGTGCAGCGACCTCCTCTGGTCGGGCGAGTAGCAGCTCTGGGGATGAGCCTTCAGTAGCCAGGCAGGATAAGGAATCCCTCTCCAGCGAAGAGGGTGCCATGACTAGAGATGAGTGATGTTCGAGGTTCGAGGTTCACCAATTTCATTTTCGAGTCATTTTGCAGGGTGTTCGAGATCGAACTCGAACTCAAGCTTTTTGCTAAAAGCTCGACAGTTCGAGTTACGTTCGAGAATGGTTCGATCCCCATAAACGTGGCTTTTTACAGCTACAGTATGCAGGCAGCCATCGCTGGCAGCCTGCGGTAAGCTGGTAACCAAGATAAATATCGGGTATCCAAACAAAGCGCTTTGCTTAGTAACCCGATATTTACCCTTGGCTACGTGTGCAGGGAGCCGACACTTCCCCGCTCGGCTCCGCCCCCTCCTGCACTCGGCTTGTACACACAAACTCACACTCACCTGTCCCTAGCCATGCAGTCCCTGGCACTGAAGTCCTCAGCGCCACATGGCCCCGCTCGGCTCCACCCACCTCGCACTCCACACACACTACCCCACTCGGGTCCACCCACCTCGCACTCCACACACATTACCCGCTTGGCTCCACCCACCTCGCACTCCGCACACATTACCCCACTCGGCTCCACCCACCTCGCACTCCGCACACTTTACCCCGCTTGGCTCCACCCACCTCGCACTCTGCACACATGGCCCTGCTCAGCTCCACCCACCTCGCACTCCGCACACATTGCCCCGCTCGGCTCCACCCACCTTGCACTCCGCACACATTACCCCACTTGGCTTCACCCACCTCGCACTCTGCCGCCCGCACACATGCAAAACAACGGAAATGTGAAGCTAGCCTTAACTGCGGTGATGAAGTCCTGCCCTCCCGATGTCAGCGCTGTCACTGTCATCCATGGCCGCCGCTTGTCACATCTCCTCTCGCTGCCGACCCGAGACTGTCACTAGCGGTGACATCACGGACTCCCGCGATACTTGGTTGTGAAGGCGGCGGTAATTGAACTCAGTGACAGCTCTGCTATCAGGAGCGCAGCGATCACCGCAGGTAATGTACCTCGTTATGCTCCTGACAGCAGCACTTATCATGCCCTGCAGTTACCTGGGCTGACCTATTGATGTTAGCTCAGGTCACTGCATTGCTCTCCCAGCCAATATGGAACATTCTGTTCTTCATTGACTGGGACAGTGACTATGGTATGGATCATCATGGGAACCCCTTGGATAACAGCAGACCTGGATTTGTTTTTCTTTCTAATAAATTGGTGAAAGAGGGAATGTTTTGGGGAGTGTTTTTTCAAATAAAAATGTGTTTGTCGTCTATTTTTTTTTACTACTGACTGTGTTGGTGATGTCGGGTATCTGACATGTGTAATGTCACCTTGATGCCAGGTGACATTACACATCTGGTATTAACCCCATATATTGCCCCGTTTGCCACTGCACCTGGGCACGGGATGAGCTGGGGCGAAGCACCAGGATTGGCGCATCTAATGGATGTGTGACGCCCTGGGCAAGCCAGGGGTGACAGGTCACAACACCACCACACCCCACACCCCAGGTAGGCACATCACAGCTAAACTACAAATCCTTGTTGCCTTCCTCCAGAGGCTGATGATTCACACCAGGGGGTGGGCCAGGCGGTTGGCTCCGCCCACCAAGGAGGTCACAGCTCTGGAGGCGGGAAAACCAGGCAGTCTAGTCAGGGAGGAGGAAGTGGAAGGAGTGGAGGAGTAGTCTAGACAGGGAAAAAGTAAACAGCTAAGTGAAAGTGAAGGAAGAAAAGGAGTAAAGAAAGAAAGCCTGAAGGGTCCAGCTTTGTGTAGGGCCAGATCAGCAAGGTCAGCGACGGCGGTGACTGTCTGGAGGGGGACCGTTTGGAAGTTCCTGGAAGGACCCCGTTGGCTGTGTGCCCGGTGGTCTGGAGCAGTGTTCCGAAGGACAGTCAGCACCAGGGCAGGGGCCTCTCGGACCCCGGCAAGGCTAGGAGTCGCCAAATTTGCCGAATCCGTCGGTGAAGGGGACGTAGATCCCCCAACAACCAAGTCCCGATTGAAGGCAACAGCCCAACCCGAATCGGAGAGACACCGCCACCACCACGGCACCAGTTTCTCAGGGGCAGTGCCTGCGGGCAAAGTGTAGTGCTCCTCCGGCCCAGATTGAAGCCGGGGAGCGGGTAACCGGAGGGAATCCACCGCTACCACAAGTCAACTATAGGTGCAAGGAAGAGGGACATCACCGTCACCTACCGGGAGTGCAGGTGCAGCCGTCTGTGGGACCGTCCAACCAGCCGTTTGGTTTACCGTAAAACTGTGTCCACGTCTCAGGCTGAGTGAGTACCACAGTGCCGCAAGGCACAACGCTGCCCCCGCGTCCCTGCGCCCACCAGGCCCCGCACCTCTCAAACCTTCACCGGGCCCCGGGATCACCAACCCCTGCCCACGGAGGGGCAACACAACACCTGGCTGCTCCGCATCACCATCCCCGGGATCCCCGTATTGAGCAGCGGTGGTGCAATCACCACAACCGTGGGTGGCGTCACGGACAATAATCATCCCCACACCCAACAACTCCCTTTCACTCACGGGCGAGGAGCGCCGCTCGAGAAACCCCCGGGATCCGGCCTACGGCTCGAGCCACCACTGAGCAGCAGCCGCCGGACCCGAGCAGAAGGGGGTGAGCGTAGTGTGCCGACACCCTCCTCCCCGCCCGCGACAGATGCGCCACTTCTGAGGCGGCTGCGGCCTGCTATTTTTAGGCTAGGGAGAGTCCAATAACCATGGACCTCTCTAGTCTGAAAATATCAGACCCCAGCTGTCCGCTTTACGTTGGCTGGTGATCCAATTTTGGGGGGACCCCCACGTGTTTTTTTTTTATTATTATTTATTTAATTTAAAATAACAGCGTGGATTGCCCTCAGTTTTGGATTACCAGCCAAGGTGAAGCTGCCAGCTGTGGTCTGCAGGCTTCAGCCATCTGCTTTACCCTAGCTGGCTATCAAAAATAGGGGGAACCCAACGTTATTTTTTAAAAAAAAAAATTTTTTTTGGCTAAATACAAGGCTAAGCACCCCTTAGTGCCACATGAAAGGCACCAAAGGGTGCAAAATTACAAAATGCAGGAGAGTGGGACATTATGTGTCTTTCTGCCATTATAATGACAGAAAAGACTGATATGAAGTGCACAAGCACAAGAAAATCACCAGAGCGCTCTACGCTGTGAAAAGCAGTAGAAAATGGCACTGGAGTGAACATGTGACCGCCTCATGTAGGTTGAAGATATGGATCCTGGGTAAATTTATGTATTTTCCCTCCTTCAGTTTTTTTGCAGTATGCAAAAAAAACAGAAGGCACATGGATGACAAACAGATGACATACGGACCGTATACGGAACGGAAACGAATGCCACATGGATGCACCCGTGAAAAAAACAGACCGTTTTTTGTGGACTGCAAAAACGGATCGGTCGTGTGAATGTAGCCTTATTCTAATCTGCCGTTTATAAACAGCAGGCAGAAAAAAGTGAATAGCACCCCCCAGCGTCAGAAAATCTCCGGGGTTTCAGGGGATAGCTGAGACCCTGCAGATCATGATTCAGGACGGTTTTTCCGGTCCCCGCTCACGTGATCACAGGTATACACCGTACACCGATGATCACGTTACAGTAAATGACAGCGCCGGTAAAAAATTATTTATCTCCCATCTGGCATGAACAAACATGTCAGATGGGAGATAAATCTCCTCCCCGATCCCCTGGTGTCACCAAAATTCCCCCCCGACCCCCTCCTGGAAATCCAAGATGGCCGCGCGCACAGCAGCGCGCCGGCCGCATTCACCCTACTCCTCTGATTTCTGTTGCATGTGCCATGACACATACGACAGAAAACCCCTCCCCAGTCACCCCCTATAACCCCACCGGTGTTCCCCGGTGACCCCCGTACCTGTGTAGTGTTGATCCCTGCGGCCCCCTCCTTCACAATAGACACTGCCGCATGCACAGAGCGGCTGTCAGCTCAGCTTCCTGTGTTCAGACACAGGGAGTGGTGGTAACCATGCATCTGTAAGCTACTGCAATGCCCTGCTCATGAGGTAGTTGATCAGGAGAGCTATACTACATTTACAAATGGAGGTATTTGCTTTTATAGTTTCCCTGCTGAACGACTACCAAACAGGACAGTCCGTTATATGCCACAAGAAAACATGTCTAAATAGTGAGCTCTGTTGTTTAGTATTCATTCAGCTGGATAACTGGACTTAAAGGGGTATTCCATCTCCAAGATCCTATCCCCAATACATAGTAGGTGGAATAGCAATAATATCAGCAAATACCAATATTTGGAAATGTAGAATAGTTCTCCTGATTAGGCATGCCCTTACCTCATGAGCAGGGCATTGCAGCTTTGGTAGCAACAGTTACGACATGGACTGTGCTGCTGTGGACCCGGGGAGAGTGGGTGCAGATTCATTGCACCCACACTCCTCACATGGAAGGTCTGCACTCCTAGAAAATGGGGGATACGTTCCCTGAGCATGTCCCCCCATATTCTAGACAGTCCAGAGTCATCGTTGGACACCCTTATTTTTTTTCCTTACAATAAATTGGTGAAAGAGGGAATGTTTTGGGGAGTGTTTTTTCAAATAATTTTTTTTGCCTATTTGTTTTGTTAGTACTGACAGTTTGTGATGTCGGGTATCTGATAGACGCCATGACATCACAAACTGCTGGGCTTGATATCAGGTGACCTTACAGCTAGTATCAACCCCATTTATTACCCCGTTTGCCATCGCACCAGGGCACGGGATGAGCTGGGGTGAAGCGCCAGGATTGGTGCATCTAGTGGATGCGCCACTTCTGGGGTGCCTGCAGCCTGCTTTTTTTAGGCTGTGAAGGCCCAATAAGTATGGACTTTCCCACCCTGAGAATACCAGACCACAGCTGTCCGCTGTACCTTGGCTGGTGATCCAATTTGGGGGGACCCTACTTTTTTTAATTATTAATATTTATAAAATAATTATAAAAAAGAGCCTGGGGTGACCTCCACATTGGATCCCCAACCACAGTAAAGCTGTCAGCTGTGGTTTTCAGGCTACAGCCATCTGCTTCACCCTAGCTGGCTATCAAAAATGGGGGGACCCGACGTCATTTTTTTTTAACTATTTTTTTAAATAAAAAAAATTAATGGGCTTCCTTGTATTTTGATTGCCAGCCAAGGTAACGCCAGGCAGATGGGGGTGGCAACCTGTAGCTGTCTGTTTTATCTGCACTGAAAATCAAAAATACCGCGGAGCGCTACGTCATTTTTTTTAAAGATTTATTTTTACAGCACTGTGATGTCAGGCAATCAAAATACAGGGAAGCCTTTTTTTTTTGGTTATTTAAGTAAATAATTAAAAAAAATATATATGGGCTCCCGCTGCATTTTTTGTATTGCTAGCTAAGGGTAATCCAAGCAGCTACTGGCTGCTAACCCCCACTGCTTGGTGTTACCTTCACTGGCAATGGAAAATCCAGGGAAGCATTTTTTTTTTTTTGCCAAAAAACTACAAAAAAAATGACGTGAGCTTTGCCATATTTTTGTTTGCTAGCCAGGTACAGCAGGCAGGTACAGCTGCCCCCAACTGCCTATTTGTACCCGGCTGGGAACTAAAAATATAGGGAAGCCCTTTTTTTAATTATTTCATGAATTTCATGAAATAATTAAAAAAAAAACCCACGTGGGGTTCGCCCCATTTTTGTGTCCAGCCAGGCACAACTAGACAGCTGGGGATTGGATCCGCAGCACAGGTTAGCCCGAGATTTCTGGGCCCCTCTGCTGCGGATTGCAGTTCGCAGCCACCCCAGAAAATGGTGCTTTCATAGAAGCACCATCATCTGGCGCTGTATCCAACTCTTCCAGCTGCCCTGGTGACGGTGGCTTGCTGGGTAATAATGAGTTAATACAAGCAATTTTTAATAACTAGTATTAAGTCAGAGATTCTTAATGTCAGGCACATTTGACCTGGCCATTAAGAATCTCCAATAAAGGGTTAAAAAAAAAGAAACCACACAGAGAAAAAATACTTTAATAGAAATAAATACACAGACACACTTAGAGACTCCATGTTTATTACTCCCTGTCATCCCTCCACGATCCATGGTCTTCTGTCTTCTTTCTCCTTCAGCCCATGCAGCTCTGCTACATTAGCAGCACTGCATGAGAGGAAGACGATGCTGTTCCCCGTGCAGCCAATTCACTCCGTGAGTGATCAGTACTGCTGGCTGTAAGCGGTGACGTCACCGCTGACAGGTGCGTTGCTATAGCAACGGTGATGTCCGGTATTGACCGGCTGTGGCAGCCGATGAATAATGAAACGGGGAAGCAGAACGGGGAGCCGACTGTGTGCCAGAGCATGTCGCCGGTACACGGAGATACACAAACGTGCACCATGTACCGGAGAGATGCAATGACAGGACCGAGCATGATGTCTAGCCATGTGACCAGTCTGTAGCCAATGAGATAATAGACATGTGACTGGTCACATGCTATTTTTACGTCACGATAGGTCCTATCATCAGTACTGGTTACCGGGAGGACGAAGCAATTATCGGAAGGAAAAGCGGCTGGAGAAAGAGTGCAGGACGGATCGTGGGGACAGGTAAGTGTTATGGCAATGTGTATTAACTGTATGTGTACATTTATAATGTGTTTTTATGTGTTTCTGTTTGCCTCCCATTGGTTTCAATGGGGTTCGAGAGGTTCGTCGAACGGCTCGCTGAACCGAACTCGAACGCGGCCTCCGAACCAAGTCGAACTCGAGCCTCTAGAGGTTCGCTCATCTCTAGCTATGACTGCTTCAGGTCGGGACGGCAGCTTGTGGATCAGGTACCTGGCCACCTGGTGAGCCAAAGGCAGAGGCTCTGATTCTCTCTTTATCTGAGGAAGTACCGTGTCCACTTCAGGTCGGGGCGCAGGGATTGTATTCCCAGTCAGCAACTGTGTCAGGTTTCCGGGTTTTCCAGTCCTCTTTTGAAAGAGCTTGCCCTCGGTTAACATGGAGTTTTATGTTCTGTTGCCCTACTTCCTGTCCAGCTGCTTAAAAGGCCGCCTCTAAGCCTAGTCCAGTGCCTGAGTATACTGCTTGCTGTGTGCTCCTGCTTTGCTGCTGCTGCTACTTGATTACCTTTGGATCCTCCTGAAAATCTACCGACCGACTCTGGACCACACCCGGTTTCTTCAAACTGTGCCCGGACTCCGTCTGCCGTCTTTGGTCAGCACGTCTGCCCGGTTTCTTCCGGTTCATAACCATTCTGGACTTTCATCCCGTACGGACACTTCTGGACTTTACCGCTTGCCCCTTGTGTCCCGGCTGCGGCGCATTTAGGCCTTCCGGGGTTGATTGCCGGACAGTCCCTGTATAGGGGTTCGCTCTGGTGGTCTCCCTGGGGGAGTCCGGTGCGTGGCCCCGGGAATCCCCTTCGCTCCGTTTCGGAAAGGTATTTTCATGTGTTTGTTATCCTGTGTATTTCCGTTGTGTATCTACCGTGGTTATCTATCATAAACATCTTGTACCACAAACTCGTCTCTGGCTGTCATTGCCCTAACGCTATCGAAATCCTCAAAACATACAATAGTATTACAAACTGGGGCGCTGTGACCACCTCTGGTCTGGGGGTAGGAGCCGGATCCCCAGTCAGCGACTGGGGCGCTGTGAGCACCTCTGGTCTGGCAACTGGGCCAAGAGGCTTTGCGGCCTGGTCTGGTCTGTCCACGAGCGTCGCCTCTGGTATCACATCACATGTCGCACCGGGTGTCGCACCGGATGTCGCACCAGCTTCGGATGTTAATGCTGGTGGAATCAGCATACCAGGTTGGGCAGGGGCCGCTTTGGACTCATCCGGAGTTGGGCCGGAGACTTCCAGTGGCAGGGTTGCTGTTGCTAACCATGGATCAGGTTGAGCATGGGCGGCGCCTCCTGGCGGGCCCCGCTGCATGGACAGCTGCAAGTTTCGGACTGCCGTTAACATTCTCTCCTTCCAGGCGACTACCTCTCGCCTCCGCTGCTCCTCCATACAATCAGTGATTCTCTCCACTTTTGCCTACAGCTCCTCTGCAGTCATGGGCCTGGTCCAACCCTGCTCTCCTTTGTCACCTTCTGCAGACGCCATCTTGTCTCTACCGTTGCTAATCAGGTTCTGGTCAGGCTTTGGGCTTAGTTTCACTTTTGGTTGTTCTCCTCTCACTGCACTGGGAGGTCCCAGCAGTTCGGAGACAGATCTGCCCCCATCTCTTCTTTTCACTGTGCCAGAGGGCGCTCTCCATCCTGGGAAGGTCACTCCTCTTCGTGGACGGTTACTCCTTTTGCACGGGCTGCAGCCGTTTCTCTGGTGCGTTTTCAGCGGTGGCAAAAAGGCGACGGTTCAAATTTTTCGATCGGATCGTTGAGGCACACTGTCACCTGTCTAAACAGGTCTAGTCCTTGATCCTGTTCATGATGCCAAATGTGAAGCCCATCTGCAGCAGTCACCCCAGGGACATCATTCCACCTTCATGGACGCTACAGGGTCTTCTTTTGGGTATACAAATGGCAACAGGTATGTTGGTATGGTATATATGACTCATAACGCCACTCACGGTTTGCGGTCAGGGATATGGGTGACCTCCACTGCAAATTTAATGAGTGCCTGGGGCTGATGGAGTCTGCAGTCGGATGATGTGGCCTCCCGTGAGTGAGGCAGGCCCCAGGGGCTCAGGTGTGTGGAACAGCAGGTTCCAGAATAACTCAGTCTCAGTCCGGAAAGTCTTTCAACTTGTTTTTACTCACTTTTGCTGTTATCGTGAGGTAACCCATGTGATGCCGAGATAAACCAGGTGGAACCAGGAACTCCTTCAGGCCGATCTGAGGGTATCCATTAACTTGCCTTCCTAGCACTTCTTGTTTCGGATAACCCCTGACTTGAAGTACCGTGGCGGTCTATCCAGGGAAGTCGCTACTGCCTTTTCTCCCCTTGTTGGGCCGTTTTCTGGCAGCGTGGACCAGGTGAGATGGCTTCTGGCTCTGTCTCCTTATGGGTCCCATGTTGCTGCTGAGGCTCGGTCTCTGTGTGGTTGGTGAGGTACCTCTAGTCCCCTCACCGGCAGGTTTAGCAGATCAATAAATGGACGTCTACTCTAGGGACCTGTTTCCCGTGCGTGCCTAGTCACCAGCAGTTCCCGTACTTCACTGCCTCTCTTCAGGTGTCTTTCTGACTGACTCTCTGGTAACCGTTCTCCTCCGCTAACGGCTACTTCACGTGCAGGGTCTGACTAGCGTGTGCACGCGCCTCCGTCTCCTAGCAACCACGCTCCCTGCTACCAGACTGGCTCACTCCCCTTCTTTCCTGACAGCCTCTGCAGCTTAGCTTCCAGCCCCTCCGCTACACCCCTTGAAACAAATTGAAGGCTAGCCTTCTATAGAGACTACCCAAGGGTCCCTTCTAATAGTGTGGGAGACCTGGTTGCTATGTGTGCATACACACCTCATTCTGGCCTTTGGAATTACCTGGAAGCACTGTCCCAGCATTGGTGCAGTACTCAGTGGTGCCTGACCAGGTTAAGGGCGCCACATTTGCAGCTATAAGTCTCCTCACTGCCAGAAAGATTTGTTTGTCAGTCTCTACAAACAGAAATGTTTTGCCCTTAGACCCCACTATAGCTTCTCATACAGTAAGATCAGATCTCATACTTTGCACTGACGAGGGGCAATCACCCCGAAACACCGTGTCTGCAAATTAAGGTTTATATCTAGCATATATCCTAAGTCATATGAAAAGGCTCATAAGAGAGTCACTTTTGACTTTTAGGATTGCTACTTCCAATAGGTGGTGCTAGAGTTCATCTCCTTCCCTCTCTGAAGAGTCACATTGAAGATATAAGCAAACTCATGAAATATAATCTGTATTACTGAGCTATAGATAATTCTCAACATTGAAATTGCAATACCTAAAAGGAAAAGTTGTGGAATTATCGAAATCCTAGGATGGATAACCATGGTAATGAAATGTAAATTATAAAAAAAAATTGAATAGTATAGTTTATCTTACTCAGTCTAGAGTATATGCTGCGTGCAGAAATCCCGGCACTTCTAGCCTCGTAGTATTAGCAAGGATATCAATACCAGTAGGTAACGAAAGAGAACTCAAACATGTATAGTTTCTGTGAATATAGCAACATGTGACATTAAAACTTAACCTTTAATTGGGATCAATAATATCAGTTACAAAGGTGAAAAACCGTGATCCAAACACCAATTTAAAAACCTGAAAATGATGAGGCCAATCTAGGATTATAGCGCCATCACCTTCATTCTCAAAGGGTGAAATTTTAATTCACCCATACCTTATAACACAGGTGAGACGGAGAGTGAGATGTCCTCTATATGTGTCCCCTCCAAAGTTAATAGCTGGGGGGATATTGGATATAATTGACCTGTAACAATGTAGGAGGTCTATATCAAACACCCCAGACAAGGTCTATCATAAATGATTTAAGGCATGTGAAAATACCTGCACAGCTTAAAGATCACACACTGTGAATTCCCAGACCGGGGGACACCTTACTAGACAAATAACAATAAAATTGCGGTATCCAATAAGTGGTAGCTTATGGTGGAAATAATACATGCAGTAACCACTGGATCGATTCATCAACCGGAATTATGGATTATGCAATGATGTTAATAACACATAATTGGAACAATCTCACCCAGATCTTGTATCCCGGTAGGGGTCAAGGTTCTCCTGTGTTGCTGAGATCCATATGTCAGGACGACGGGAGAAGTGGCTTGGTCACTGACCCTGTTAGGGATTAAGCTGACCCTTTTTCCACATAAAACTCCCGCCCTGACAAGGGCAGTCCACAGCTGGCCCTGTTGTGGCTAACCCTAAAGTCCAGACCAGGTGCCTCCCGACGCGTTTCACATCATATGCTCATCAGGGGAGACATATGGCACTTAAGAATAGTGGTGATGGCTCGATGTAGACCTCAACCCTGCGTGGCCTGGTATCATGATACCAGGCCACGCAGGGTTGAGGTCTACATCGAGCCATCACCACTATTCTTAAGTGCCATATGTCTCCCCTGATGAGCATATGATGTGAAACGCGTCGGGAGGCACTTGGTCTGGACTTTAGGGTTAGCCACAACAGGGCCAGCTGTGGACTGCCCTTGTCAGGGCGGGAGTTTTATGTGGAAAAAGGGTCAGCTTAATCCCTAACAGGGTCAGTGACCAAGCCACTTCTCCCGTCGTCCTGACATATGGATCTCAGCAACACAGGAGAACCTTGACCCCTACCGGGATACAAGATCTGGGTGAGATTGTTCCAATTATGTGTTATTAACATCATTGCATAATCCATAATTCCGGTTGATGAATCGATCCAGTGGTTACTGCATGTATTATTTCCACCATAAGCTACCACTTATTGGATACCGCAATTTTATTGTTATTTGTCTAGTAAGGTGTCCCCCGGTCTGGGAATTCACAGTGTGTGATCTTTAAGCTGTGCAGGTATTTTCACATGCCTTAAATCATTTATGATAGACCTTGTCTGGGGTGTTTGATATAGACCTCCTACATTGTTACAGGTTAATTATATCCAATATCCCCCCAGCTATTAACTTTGGAGGGGACACATATAGAGGACATCTCACTCTCCGTCTCACCTGTGTTATAAGGTATGGGTGAATTAAAATTTCACCCTTTGTGAATGAAGGTGATGGCGCTATAATCCTAGATTGGCCTCATCATTTTCAGGTTTTTAAATTGGTGTTTGGATCACGGTTTTTCACCTTTGTAACTGATATTATTGATCCCAATTAAAGGTTAAGTTTTAATGTCACATGTTGCTATATTCACTTCTAGCCTCGGTAGCTATCACTGCACTAAATGGTCTTGGGAAAATGATCAAGATCCACTGCTGGCAGCTTCCATTGCAGTTGCCGACCATTGAGCCTGTTATCACACTATTTTGTATTTTTCTAGATCTCACAGATAAACCTACAATCTCCTCTACAAGGCTGGTGGATGGGGAGGAGGTGACGATGACTTGTACAAGTCCTGGTAGATGCCGGAATATATCCCAACCACATATTTCATGGGAAGGAGCCATGACTGGTACAAGACTGATGGGCTACATTATAACCTATGAAGATGGCAGCAGATCCTTCCACTCCAATATCACATTCACACCGAGGAAGTCACACAACAATTCCCCATTATACTGTAGAGTGAGATTTAAAGACGACTTTTCCACAATAGAGAATCAAACTCTGAATGTCGAATGTAAGTCATAGTCATCACATATCATTATATTGTCCATAATATCAGAGCAGTGGGGAAAGTTGTATATATCAAGTAACAACAACATCCACCGCAGCGTTTTCTTCTGGTTTTAAAATTTTTGCCACTAAAATAATTTGAGGTCTGTCTGCTGGGTAATGTGTTCAATGGAGAAAATTCATGGTTAAGTTTCCTTAATCACATCTTCATCGTAAGAAGAATGCATTGTAATTTGAGACATCTTAATAATTAGAAAAAGGAGAATGGTATAAAATATAGATGACAGCCAGGAATTAGTGATGAGTGATGAAATTATTTGTTATTATAGCACCAATGATTCCACAGTGCTTAACTGCGAAAAGGGGTACACATAATAAAAACAAGTACAATAATCATGAACAATACAAGGTACAGATGGTACAGGAGGAGAGAGGACCCTGCCCGAGAGGTTTCACAGTCTGCAGGGGATGGGTAGAGCTGGTCATGCAGCCATATAGTGGACTAAGGGTTACTGCAGGTTGTAGGCTTGTCATAAGAGGTAAGTCTTCAAGTTCCTTTTGAAGGTTGGTGTAATGCCAGTGTCCTTAAGTACGCCAGCGTCCTGGTGCTTCCTAGCGCTGATGCCCCTGCACTCTCCTCTCCCTCAGCCAAGTAGGAACTCTGATGATATTACCTCCTCTGCTGCCCCTTGTCCTTGCGGTTGAGAACATGTTGTGTGGCCCTCTGTTTTCCCGCATAGCCATTGATGTGTTTCTTGGTCCCCTGTACCTCTCATGGCCGTGGTCCTCTGCTTGCCCACATAGCTGACCTCTTGTGAATGGTCCTTTGTGCTGCTGCATTGGCGCTAACATATATTGTGGACCCCAGTGTGTTTTGGCCCATGACTTCTGCTGAGGTCCCTAGACACCTGACCCTGTGCATGTCACTCAGGATTTCGTGGTCTTCAGTCTAGAGTGACTGCTCACTCTTCCTGTCCTTTAGAGATAAATGCATGCACCTTGCAAAGGTGTCCCCAGCCTATCATACAAGATATTTAAGGCTCTCTCCCTGGTTGGGATTGGTCCAAGCAACTCATTAGATTTCTAGCCTACCATCTGTTACGTCCGGGTGGTGGAAGCACTGGACCGTACACCGATGTCCCCTGAGGAGGCAGCCAGGCTGGTCACCCCGCCAGAGGGTCCTGATGCACGGCAGCCGAAGCACTATAGGTAGCTGGACAGTCCGTAGAGGAGCAGGAAAGGTGGATGATGCTGAACCCACGGAGTTCTGGACGGTAGCCCGGGTGACGAGGCTCAGGGTCCGAGGCCGGGTTGTAGGGTCAGGCGGGATCCGGAACCTGCTGAGCGATGGAACGGGTCCGAACGGAGCCAGGGACTGGAGACTGGCGGAGCTGCAGAGGTGGTGGGGCATCCGCCGAAGTCACTGTCAGGGTCCAGGGATGGACTTGGTTTGGAGCGACTGGCGTGGCAGGACAGGCTCTACGAGACAGGACAGGGTTAATGCAAAGCAAAGCACAGGGCAAAGCAATACGGGGACCTGAACACTAGCTTGCTAAACACGTAGAACAGGCCCCGCCCACCAGGAAAGAGAAACCTTATATACCCTGTACCTGTCTATGCAATATCCTGTTTCTGGGTGCTGGCCCTTTAAGAAAGGGTCAATGACCGCGCGCGCGCCCTAATGCGCATGCGCGAGGCCCGTGTGCCAGAAGCCAGTCCAGGAAGCGGTGAGGAGGAAGCAGGAGCGCCCGGCTAGGAGTCCCACGTCGCAGAGGAGCGCCGGCAGCGGGGAGCTGGACGCATGGAGGCTGCAGGCGGGGACGAGGAGGCCGGGACCGGAGTGGTGAGCAGGGGACGCCGCCGGGGAGCGGGGAGCGGGCCACGGGGACTGGAGAACGGGACCAGGGGACCGGGAAGCGTGACAGTACCCCCTCCCCCACGCCCCCCCCCGCAAGCGGGACAGGAAGGCACGAATCAGAGGAGTGCCAACATTCTCCCGGGGCTCCCAGGACTGATCCTCGGGACCATAACCCGCCCAGTCTACCAGGAAGTATTGCCGACCTCGCACGGTCTTCATGGCCACGATATCCCTTACCGCATAGATGTCATCGTCAGCAATAGGAGGGGGAGCAGTACCGACCTCAGCGGAGAAGGGACCAAGAACAACAGGCTTGAGCAAGGAGACATGGAAGAAGTTGGGTATCCGCATCGTGGCCGGAAGCTGCAGCTTGTAGGAGACTGCATTGATCCTGCTGATGATCTTAAATGGCCCGATGTAGCGAGGACCCAACTTGTACGAGGGTAACTTCAATCGGACATATCTGGATGCAAGCCAGACCAGATCACCTGGGGAGAAACACGGGGGATCCAGGCGCCTCTTGTCCGCATGTCTCTTCATCCGCAATGAAGCACGTTCTAGGGACGACTTGACAGAGTTCCATATGGCTGAAAAGTCCCGAACCAGAGAATCTGCTGCGGGGACGTCGGAAGCCGAGGATCCTGGCAACGGGACAGAAGGCTGCAGTCCATAAACGATCTGAAAGGGAGAGCTGGAGGTGGACTCACTGATGTGCTGGTTATGGGAGAACTCAGCCCAAGGTAGGAGCGTGGACCAATCGTCATGATGGATGTTGACGTAGTGGCGCAGGAAGGAGGTCAGGATTTGATTGACCCGTTCCACTTGGCCATTCGACTGAGGATGGTAGGCCGAAGAAAAGTCCAAGGACACTCCCAGATGTTTGCAGAGAGCCCTCCAGAAGCGCGAGGTAAACTGAGTTCCTCTGTCAGACACAATGTGTGCGGGGAAGCCATGCAATCGGAATATGTGCTGTATGAAGGAGTCAGTTAGCTCCTGGGCAGAGGGCAGCCCTGCCATGGGAACGAAGTGGGCCATCTTTGAGAAGCGATCCACCACAACCCATATGACCGTGTGTCCGGAGGATATGGGTAAGTCCGTAATGAAGTCCATTGCGATATGTTGCCACGGAACGGAAGGAATGGGCAAAGGCAGAAGACGTCCATAGGGTAGGTGCTTGGGTGCTTGGGTGTCTTGTTCCGGGCACAGGATGGACAGGCTGAGACGAAGGTTGCGACGTCTTTACGGAGGGACGGCCACCAGTAGTGACGGACAATCGTACTCCAAGTCTTCTTCTGACCAGCATGGCCGGCGATCTTAGAAGCATGGCCCCAGTGCAGGACTCTCTGTCTGTCAGTATCAGTAGGTTTTCCCAGGGGGAATCTGCGTTAGAGCGTCAGGAGTCACCGGAATGACTTTACTGGGGTTGATGATGGGCTGGAACGTCTCCTCCTCCAACTCCACGGGCACGAAGGATCTGGACAGAGCGTCTGCCCGCACGTTCTTATCCGCAGGCCGGAAATGGAGTTGGAAATCAAATCGAGCAAAGAACAGGGACCAGCGGGCTTGTCGTGGATTCAGTCTTTGGGCAGACCGCAGGTACTCCAGATTCTTGTGGTCCGTGTATATGATTACAGGGTATACAGCTCCCTCCAAGAGGTAGCGCCATTCCTCCAAGGCCAGCTTCACGGCCAGTAGCTCCCGATCCCCAATGGTGTAGTTGCGTTCGGGTGCCGAAAAGCTCTTGGAGAAGAATCCACAAGTGACCATCTTTCCGGAGGGGGAGTTCTGCATCAACACTGCCCCGGCTCCTGAGGAGGAGGCATCCACCTCTAAGGTGAACTGTCGGTTCAATTCAGGGCGATGGAGAACCGGGGAAGAAGCAAACACCTGTTTCAAGGAGCAGAACGCGGCATCGGCCGCCGGGGACCAGTCCTTAGGATTAGCTCCTTTCTTAGTCACTGCAGAGAGAGGTGCAGTCAAGGCAGAGAAATGCGGGATGAATTGACGGTAGTAGTTCGCAAAGCCGAGAAAGCGTTGGATAGCCTTCAGTCCGGAAGGAGGAGGCCAGTTGATGATGGCAGACACTTTCTCTGGGTCCATCTGCAGGCCAGTGTCCGAGATTACATAACCCAGGAAGGGAAGAGACGACTTTTCAAAGATGCATTTCTCGTACTTGGCGTACAGACGGTTCTTTCTAAGCCTCTGGAGAACTAGCTGCACGTTCTCTCTGTGGGTCTGTAGATCCGGAGAGAAGACCAGGATGTCATCCAGATATACCACCACACAGACATAGAGGAGATCTCTGAACACGTCGTTCACCAGTTCTTGGAAGACTGCCGGAGCATTACACAGACCAAAGGGCATGACACAATACTCGTAGTGCCCATCCCGAGTGTTGAATGCGGTTTTCCATTCGTCTCCAGAGCGAATGCGAACCAGGTTATAGGCCCCACGGAGGTCCAACTTGGTGAATACACGGGCTACTCGGAGCCGATCGAATAGTTCGGGGATAAGCGGCAGAGGGTATTTGTTCTTTACGGTGATCTGGTTTAATCCCCAGTAGTCAATGCAAGGGCGCAGGTCACCTTCCTTCTTTTTGACGAAGAAAAACCCTGCTCCGGCAGGGGACGAGGACCTCTGAATGAACCCCTTAGCTAGGCTCTCGGTGATATAGGCAGACATAGCTCGTGTTTCAGCAGGGAACAAGGGGTATATCCGTCCTCGAGGAGGCGTAGTTCCTGGCAGTAACTCAATGGCACAGTCGTAGAGACGATGAGGCGGTAGTACCTCTGACTCCTTTTTATCAAACACGTCCGTGAAGGACCAGTAGGCAGAAGGCAGTCCTGGTAGAGACTCTGGAACCGGAGGGCGTCGGACGGGCTGGATGGATTTCAGACATCTCTCGTGACACGAGGAGCCCCATCGGGTGATTTCACCTGTACTCCAGCTGACCGATGGTTCGTGTGTCCGTAACCATGGAAGTCCCAGCAGGATCTGATGAGACATGCGCGGGAGGACGTAGAAGGTGATCTTCTCGGTGTGCAGAGCACCGATCCGTACTTCCACAGGCTTGGTGATCAGTGAGACGGTGTCAGAGAGGGGTTTCCCATCAACAGAGGCGATCACCAGCGGTTTTTCTAGTGGAAGGACAGGCACCTGGTACTTATCCACCGTGGCCTGCTGGATGAAGTTGCCTGCTGCTCCGGAATCGAGGTACGCCTCTGCCGTGAACCGGGTCTCTTCTGTAGTGACTTGAATAGTCCAGGTAACGGAGTCTGAGAGAGTCCCAGCACCTAGGGTGGCCTCTCCTACCAAGCCTAGGCTTTGGAGTTTCCCGGCTTCTCAGGACAAGAGCGTAGCAGGTGTGTGCCATCACCGCAGTAGAAGCAGAGACCCTTTGCTAGTCGTTCTGCTCGGCGTTGTTCCGACTGCTTCAGGCGGTCAATCTGCATGGGCTCAGAGGTAGACACGCCAGGTGACGCCAACTGGGGAGCGATGGACTTCTGTGGTGGGGAGGAGTGCCGTATCGGACGCCTCTCGCGGGACACTTCTTTGGATCGTTCCTGAAAGCGAAGATCCACTCGAGTCGCTAGGGCAATCAGGGCATCCAGGGTGGACGGCACGTCACGACCAGCCAGCTCATCTTTAATACGACCCGAGAGTCCCTCCCAGAAGGCGGCAGTTAGAGCCTCATTGTTCCACCCGAGTTCCGAAGCCAAGGTGCGAAAACGAATGGCATATTGGCCCACCGTCAGAGTCCCCTGACGTAGCCGGAGGAGAGATGAGGCAGACGCGGAGGCGCGTCCGGGCTCGTCAAAGGTGCCACGAAATGCCTGCAGGAATTCCTGGATGTCCGTGGTTACCGGATCCTCCTTCTCCCACAAGGGGTTCATCCAGGCCAGTGCCTCTCCCTCTAGATGTGACATCATGAACGCGACCTTGGCTTGGTCAGAGGCAAAAAGGTGCGGCAGCAGCTTGAAATGGAGAGAGCATTGGTTGATGAATCCCCTGCAGGTCTTGGGATCTCCGGCATACCGGGGTGGTGAGGCCAAACGAAGTTTGGAAGTTTCCGAGGAGGCTGCCACGGGAGCTGTGGCCGTGGATTGTACAGTGGAAACCTGAGATGCCAAGGATGTGGCCGTCGCTTGTAGCGTGTTCAGGCGGGTATCCACAGAAGACATGAAGTTCAGCATGCGGGTCTGGGTCTCGCGCTGGCGTGTGAGTTCCTGCTGCAAGGCCGCTAGTGCTTCGGCGGGATCCATGGCCTGTTCTAGCTGTTACGTCCGGGTGGTGGAAGCACTGGACCGTACACCGATGTCCCCTGAGGAGGCAGCCAGGCCGGTCACCCCGCCAGAGGGTCCTGATGCACGGCAGCCGAAGCACTATAGGTAGCTGGACAGTCCATAGAGGAGCAGGAAAGGTGGATGATGCTGAACCCACGGAGTGCTGGACGGTAGTCCGGGTGACGAGGCTCATGGTCCGAGGCCAGGTTGTAGGGTCAGGCGGGATCCGGAACCTGCTGAGCGATGGAACGGGTCCGAACGGAGCCAGGGACTGGAGACTGGCGGAGCTGCAGAGGTGGTGGGGCATCCGCCGAAGTCACCGTCAGGGTCCAGGGATGGACTTGGTTCGGAGCGACTGGCGTGGCAGGACAGGCTCTACGAGACAGGACAGGGTTAATGCAAAGCAAAGCACAGGGCAAAGCAATACGGGGACCTGAACACTAGCTTGCTAAACACGTAGAACAGGCCCCGCCCACCAGGAAAGAGAAACCTTATATACCCTGTACCTGTCTATGCAATATCCTGTTTCTGGGTGCTGGCCCTTTAAGAAAGGGTCAATGACCGCGCGCGCGCCCTAATGCGCATGCGCGAGGCCCGTGTGCCAGAAGCCAGTCCAGGAAGCGGTGAGGAGGAAGCAGGAGCGCCCGGCTGGGAGTCCCACGTCGCAGAGGAGCGCCGGGAGCGGGGAGCTGGACGCATGGAGGCTGCAGGCGGGGACGAGGAGGCCGGGACCGGAGTGGTGAGCAGGGGACGCCGCCGGGGAGCGGGGAGCGGGCCACGGGGACCGGAGAACGGGACCAGGGGACCGGGAAGCGTGACACCATCTCTGTGTTGGTCCAGTCTGTTGGTCTGGTCCCCTTGTATCCAGCACCAATCCTGCCTATAACCAGTTCTGTGTATGCTGACATTCCTATACCTGTCCAGCCTGTATTCCTATCTGTGTTCCTGGATCTGTCCAGCCTGTATTCCTGTCTGAGTTTTTGGATCTGTCCAGCCTGTGTACATGTCTGTGTTCTTGGATCGATCCAGCATGTGTTCTGGTACCCAACCTGTTCATGTTCTTGGACCCATCCTGTCTTTGTCCCTGTGCCCTGGTACCCACTTGAATCCTGCACCTGGCCCTAAATCCTGCCTGAAGCCTGTTGACCTGCCTGACGTCCATTGTACTGCCTGAAGTTCGTTGTCCTGTCCGCAGTCCATTGCTCTGCTTTAAGTCCATTGACCTGCCTGAAGTCTGTTGCTCTGTCTGAAGGTTGCCGTTACCTGCCCTGCCTATGTTCCCATACCTACCTCTATCAGATGATGTTTGGTGTCCTGTGTCTGATGTCCTGGGCCTGAAGTCCTGGGCCTGATGTCTGGTGTCCTTCTTGTTGTCCTGTACCTGATTTCTGGTGTCATCAAGACGTTTTTTGTTATGATGTCACACGATGACATGTGATGTTTGAGGAGGGGTATTGTTCACAAGAGCAATTTGTGCCTGTCTTTCTCATCAAGCGGTGCATTTTAGGAGTTGGCCACCACACAGACAATCCCTTCTTAAATAATATATTCCAAAATCTATAATAACTCTATATATTCACCTCCCATACAGATGCTCTTCCATTGATGTTGGCGCCTGGTCTCACAAGGATAGCATGACATTTTTGTGTAACATGAGCCCTGCAGCCAATTAGTTGCTGCTAATGGATTGCTGAGCTTTTACATCCTTTGTAAGTCCAAGGTTTGTCCAAAAGAAGTGAAAGGACAACAACCCAATAGCAACTTATGATCGACTGCAGGGTTCGAATTGAAGAATAATGTTAGGAGAGCCTTGGGAGACTCGATGCCGACATGACGCCAGTCCGGGAAGTAAAAAATGATGTTTTCAATTTACATTGATTATTTCAGAATGGAAGACTCAATAAGCCCCGTACACATCAGATGGTTGGCCAGACGTTTAAAAATTGGAGGGTTCAGATGATAAATATGTATGGAGGCTTTTATGATTTATCATAGATGGTTGAAGAAATGGCTCAGGGTTGGGATTAACAAAAATGCTCTTGTTTACGAAACCCCTCCCATTGACCTATAATAAAGTTTCCAGACTTTTTCTAAGACTTCTTTGTTTATTTTTCCCTAGTTTCCCCATCTATCAATATAACCATTGAAGGTAAATTACTGTTGTGATGTCAAGTCCATGTAGTAGAGCCCAAATAAGGAAATGCGGATGTATAATTGCAAATATACAGTCTGAGAAGCTGTGTGACTACTTTAGGAGATGCTGTAATACCGGACATTTTGGTTGTCAGTTTACCTTGAGAAATTCAAGGAAAAGTTCATTTGATTTCCAAAAACCCAATGATATAAAATAAATATCCTAAACATCTGGTATATTTGGATCCCAGCTTGAGTCTAGGACAGTGTCCCATGCACAGTGCCAGGAATAGAAAGGTGGACGATCACGGTTTTGGCTTCCTCCATTCATGCATATGAGAGTTCTCACAATTGTAGAGCACATCGGATAGATCTGGATATTAGACAGAGCTCTCTGCGATTTTCGGATCTACCATGCAAATGACTTTAGACAGCAGAGCATGTGCGACCATTTCTATTCCCAACAGCATGTATTGGATCCCATTCTCGAGATAGATGTCATCCCAGCAGCCATTTTTGGCAGATCGCTTGGATATGAAGTAGATGTACTAGATTGGAAAACCGCCTAAAATGATCACAGTCATATCAACATTTTTTGGATAAAGCAATGGTACTTGAAAATGTAACAAGCTTTATAATATATCCTGTTAAGGAAATCTGCTTCTTTCACCACTTATGAGCAATTTCTTCTACTTTCGTTACCTCTTGAATTTATCAATCATACTGAAAAACATCTACAACACTGCATCTTCATAAAAAATAAATTTTATTGATCCATTAAAATCCAATAAAACGGACAAGACGCGTTTTGGGGACACCCTTGTTCACAATCCGGAAGATTCCTGAATTTTTGTGCTAACCTCTTGGCTGGAGATTTTGCGTGCACCATCTAAAAGTACTTCCAAGTGCACACGGTGAGCTGGATTTAGGAGGATTCCTCCACCTGCTTGTGTGTGAATAACATCTACAGCATATTCTCTCTGAGTTAAAACAAGATGAGCTCCCGGTTTATTAAAGGATCAGTTTAAGACAAGATACATAGATATAATAGGAAGGAAGGAAGGAAGGAAGGAAGGGAGGAAGGAAGGAAGGAAGGACTTTGTTATATTTATTCATTTCTCTCTCGTAGGTGTTGACACCGATGATCCGACCACCGTGATCGTGAAGGACGGAGATTCAGTAACTCTGAACTGCATTGTAGACAGTAACCCCAATGCTTCCGTCACTTGGTATAAAGAAGACATGGTGGTTCACCGGAACATAAATGACCAGATTGTCACCCTTCAACTCATCAACATTACTGAAAGTGATGCCGGGAAATATCAGTGTTCTGCAATGAATGAACATGGAGTCACACTCAGAAGCATGCAAATCATACATCAAAGTGAGTATAAAGTATTAGCCTTACATATGATCAGCCTGTAAAAGAGTCAATTTTGGATGTTTGACCTTTGATCCTTAAAGAACTGTTCTTATGTTATCTCTTATGTTGATGCGACAAGTGTTTTATTCCATTTTCCCATGTAAATATTTTGATGTGTTGGTCCCATAGGGCTCTGCACACATTTATCTACCAACTTTTAATCAATGCCGACTCTATTTCACTGATTAGCCTAATAACTGAGCCTGAACATGGAAGGCAGTATAAAAAGTTGATAGTGTTGCAGTATTCCTGTGTTTGACACACATATTAAAGGTTCAGTGCCTACAATTAAATGGAATTAAGCAGCACAAATGCATATACATAAAATAGAATAACATTGTATAATAAAGAAAAACCTTACAGACTCTTCCCTGGTAATCCCTACCTCAAGAGTGTGCTATGGAGGAAGATTTTCTAGCGTTCTGACCGTACCCATGGCAGTACCTTATAATCCAAACTGTAAGGACAAACCATTTATAGAAAAACATAAAACTCCATATTTACAGCCCCTCTGATATGATTTTGATTGCACAGTTCACATTTGAATCTGTTCTATAGGTAGCTATTCACATACAGAAGGATCGAAATACATCATCATTATTTCAACATGTGGAGCAATCTGTCTACTGCTACTTGGATTGGTTGTGTATGCTTGTTGGAGGTAATGTACATTATTGCTCAACATGTATTCAGAAGATCGAAATCCTAAGTATTCCACATCGTTGTGCCCCTGTGACCTCTTTATCTGTCCATTGTTTGGTTTATGAAACCCATCTATAAATTGCATATTGGGACATTGTAAGTCTGAGATTGGAGACCAGCTACAAAGAGCATCACTTCTTCTGGAGGATCCGGCATCTATATATCTTACATAGACAACCCTAAAATTTATTTATACACAAAGTGTAATACTTTGTTTCCCCTGTGGTGGCGCTGCAGGCAAAGTGAACACTTGTTGCCAAGATCTTCTAAAAATCAAAAGTGATTGTTGCAAGATTTTCGAAAATGTAACAATAATTGTACTTTTGGTAAAGATTCCCTTTTTTCTTCTAAAAGTGTAATAATTGTAACATATGTATTGTTTTCATAGAAGAAGACTAAAGAATTCGAGAGACACTGAGGTATGTGAGCTTATAAGATAATGAAGACAACCCAATACAATTTGACTCGTTGGCGTATATGAGTGTTAAAGAGAGGGGTCTACCTCTACAGCAAATCATTGCCATGAAAGAGAAGTTCTTGCTCTTGACGTTCTAAACTCATCCAACTATTACATGATTGGCCCTTTATTACTTGGTTTCAGAAGATTATTGGGCTAGAGAACTAAAGTAGGAAAAATTAAACATTTTTGAGATGACATTTTTCAGATATAGATGTTCTAGAATTGGGATGAATTCTGGTTGTTGGTGTTTTTTAAGGTTTCCCTTTATGTACTTTTCAACTTTAGAACACAGGAAAGTCAATGTATATTAAATGTTTGTTGATACCTTTATTTCTTTAAATATATTTGGGGCTAAAAATAAGTTTTGCTATTGGGTTTGTTTAAAATTTTGCCTAAATGTGCATAAAAAGATGAAAATTCAGATTGAGTGCATATTGGAAAGCTGGAACCACAGCCAACATGGCAGTCAATTTGTTTCTGATGCTAATCACCCTTAACCATTACGTCATTGTGACGGCTCAGCATCAATAACGAATATCTAGCCACTTGTTTGGAGGTGAATTATTCTTAATTATGCCAGAGGTATTGTTTCTTTGTTTGGTGAGTCAAGGGACAAAATCCATTGTTTCATACAGGACTGGCCGGTGCCCTTTTTGTATGGTAACTTCTTGAATGCTTGCTGATTGTGGGTTGCATCAGCCTCCTGCAGTGTAGAGGACAATTGAACTATGAACAGCCATAATTATCTTCCCTTAATCCTATGAGACACAATGCCCTGAAATGGGAGCTGAGGAACATAAAAAGGAGCCTGCTCCTATCACTTATGTATACTACAAGACTTCACTCTATGGGCCATGGGTCCAGCTGGTAGATTATAGAACTGCTCCACTGCCCAATGCTGAGCCCACAAATTTGTTTGGAGAACGCAGGTTGTCCCGGTTACCTGTCCACATACTTTGCTGGGCTCGGTCAGGTTCCAAAGCTTGCTGCTACCTCTTTACCTCTTCTCAGTGGGTATCCACCAAAACTGGGGTGCTGTTAGTTAGGGTAGTTGGTGCTAGATGTCCCGAAGTCAAGGAGATTATAATTACTGGAAATTCAGCAGAAGGGTTAGACTCTTGTCACTTGCACCATCTTGTGTTTTTGCTGGGAATGTACTAAATTGTAAAAAAATCCACAAAAGAATAGTCCAGCACTAATGCTTAACACATATCTAGCTCCACTTATAAATCTCCAAAAGAAAAAGTCAAAGTCTATTTATTACCAGATTCAAGCAGGGAGGTGCGCCACCTGGCAATCAGCACAACAATTCAAATCCAACGAGGAAAGAAAGAAAACTAGTGGCACTCACCCTCAAGGGGATATGGGGTATGTCTGAGACATACGGTACGTCTGGGACAAAGGTAACCATTTAGCGCATTTTGGCGCTTTGTTGGGAGCCGACAAAGCAGCGAGGTGCGCAAAATGGCTACCCTGCATCTCAGACATTCACCTCATCCCCCTCCTGTATGTGTTCATCGTTGGCTGAAATAAAAGAGTTTTACTAAGGGTGTGTGCCACCTGTTTTCTTTCTTTCCTCGTTGGATGTACTATGTTCTGTTGACTGTTGGCGACCCAATAAAGTCTTACCGGAGTGTGGTACCCAAACCCTGAGTTTTTTGTGAGGGATGAGCACCGACCTGTGCAGTCTTTCTAAAGACAGCCCGGTCAGCGGAAGAGAGCCCCCATTGACCCTTGTATCTCCACAGTCATCATTAAAGGTGTTTCCCACCAGAAACACATTAATTGCTGTGTTAGCTGTGGTTACAGCTTTTCAATGTGAACTTGATCTTAATTGTAACCTTTCTATATACATTTGGGTTTTGAATTTTATTTTTATTAATTAGCCAAAAGAGCTAAAAAAAGACTGATCCAAGAGTTACAAACGTCCAATCGCAACAAGCTCACTAATGGGTTCTCGAAACACATCCAACTGGTTTTTGCTTAACATACAAGCATTTAAGTAAAAATATATTCTTGAAAGTTGTTTATTTTTTTTCTTTCAGTGTCTTTAAAATTTAATTTAATCACTATTTTTTATTCCTGCAGATGGAAGCCACATATACAGATCTGAAAATATCCGAGATTACAGAAACGTATGACCAGTTGAAGGTAATTATGATTCTGTTGTTGTATCTCTATTGTTTACTGGTGTTTATGATTCTATTATATGGGTTTTTTTGCATACTTATATGAATTTCTATGTTTTATTTTACAGACTGTGGCCCGTTCAGACACCGATGTTGTGGAATCAGGTGTCAATGCAGATAATGATTATGAGAATGTCGAGAAACAACATAAATTATAATAAAACCTTCTGATGGAAACATGGGGTTCATTTCATTGTGTTATTTTTCTAAGAGAAAAATTGTATTTGCATTGAATATTGGAATGATCTCCATTAAATGTCTCATTGTCTTATGTCTTATGTTGCAAAGCATAAAATGTGATGAAAACCTCCAAAGTCTTATAGAAGATTGGACGTTCCATAATGCACAGGAGCCCTTCTGAGCTAGGACAGGTAGTGTGAAGAGTTTATCCCACTCTAAGGAGACCTCTGGCGAGTCTGGGACCAGAAGATCCCAACGCCTTATTGTTTGCAGGTCTACAACTGATATTTTAATGTATCTACTTTCTTTTAGTATAACAGGGGTTAAGGACTCTTTCCTATCTGGCTGTTCTTTGTAACCTTAATTTCAGGTGCAGCTCTTTTGTGACCACTCCCTTTTGCTATAAAAAGTCTTACCATCTGATGCCAGTTATAGATCTTCCTTCTATTGCTGACCCCATTGGTAAGAGAGTGTTTTCCTTTTTGTGTATTTTTCCTCTGTCTGTCTCCCTTACCTTGTGTTGTTTTATTGCAGTGGTGAGACTAGTGTTCACACCAGCCATCTCATTAGCCAGGGTGAGTTCAGGGCATGCAAGAGCCTAGGCATGTGATGGTGACGGTAGAAAAACCCATATAGGGACTTCAGGGAGCTTAGGGTACAGACCCAGGTGAGTTGAAGCAGGTGTCACCTTTCCCCTCTCTCTATTACCAGGGCCTTTCTTCTATATGTTCCTTGTTGTCACCCTTGTGTTGTGCTGCACATTGAGCATCTGTACCCTCTGACATGACAGGTATTCAAATGAAAACTAAATAAAATAGGGTGAAGGGGGTCCTAAGGTCAATCTAAAAAAAATAGTAATGTAGTCATGTGACCATAACTGCCCCTTTATGTATCACTGCTTCTTAGACATTAGTACATTGGAGCCAACATCAATGTGGTTGTGCATTTTTGAAAACTTATTTTGCAATACTTAATAATGATTGTAAAGCAATTCTCTATTCAAGACCCTTAAGGCCCTGTCACACACAGATAAATCTGCGGCAGATCTGTGGTTGCAGTGAAATAGACCGTATCTAGTGCTGGCAACAGCAATTTTATGGAATCTTTTCATAATTTTTTTAGACCCTCTTTTGCAAGGCCACCAGAGACAACAAGTCTGACACATAGTCAACGGCTGGAGAGGATGATACAGGAGTATCTCCAAATGAACATCGATGCCATGACTGTGCAACTGGAGACTTGCTCCTTTTGGGCTTCAAATCTAGAAAAATGGCCAGAGCTCTCCAGTTACGCCTTGGAGATTTTGTCGTGTCCAGCTGCCAGCGTTGTCTCTGATTTTGTCTTCAGTGCTGCTGGGTGTGTGCTGACAGATAAGCGCACGCGTCTGTCCAGTGACAATGTGGACAGACTGACGTTCATCAAAATGAACAAGTCATGGATCCAGAAGGAATTTACTACCCCTGTGTCATCCTGGGGAGAGTAAATGCTTGTGGATTTGGAATGTGCTTGATGCAAATCAAAACATCCTGTTTGCAACTAGGGCACAAGTGCTGCCACTGATGGGGTGGGTGTCTGTGTGGGGCCCAATTTTTGGAAAAAAAGGGAGACTCCGCTTGGAGTAACCCTTGCTTACATTGTTTTTAAAAGAAGCCAAGATGAACAGAGCTGGGATCAGGAAAGACTTTGCTACCTACCCCGGAGTCATCCTGGGGACGGTTAAGTATGGCGTATTTTTGAATGTGCTTGATGCAAATCTAGCTGTGAAGTGTACAACTGGGGCACAACTGCTGCCACTGAAGGGGTGGGTGTGTGTGTGGCACAATTTTTGGAAAAAAGGGAGACTCCGCTTGGAGTAACCCTTGCTTGCTGTGTTTTTTAAATGGAGCCAAGATGAACATAGCTGGGATCAGGAAAGACTTTGCTACCTAACCCGGGGTCATTCTGGGGACGGTTAAGTATGGCGTATTTTTGAATGTGCTTGATGCAAATCTAGCTGTGAAGTGTGCAACTGGGGCACAAACGCTGCCACTGAAGGGGTGGGTGTGTGTGTGGCCCAATTTTTGGAAAAAAGGGAGACTCCGCTTGGAGTCACCTTGCGGTGTTTTACATGATTTTAGAAGGGCGTGCCATGCCTATATCTGTGTCCTCCTCTTTTTCCTTGTCCTGCTCTTTTGTTTTCACATGAGTATATGTCCTTGTCACTTTCCCATGTGTTTGTGTTGTGTTGTGAGTTGTTTGTCACCTTTCGGACACCTTTGAGGGTGTTTTCTAGGTGTTTTTATGTGTTTGTGAATGCCTGCCATTGTTTCCTATGCGGTTCGAGTTCGGTTCGTCGAACATTCGACGAACCGAACTCGAACGGGACCTCCGTTCGGCAAACCGACCTCAAGCCGAACCGGGACCGGTTCGCTCATCTCTAGTGTTAACATGAAGAGATGGAACAAAAAACATAATGGAAATTGATGCCTGCTAAATAATACAATAATCAGAACCCCATTTATTGGTCATTGGTCGTTATGTCCAATTGTTAGCAAAAAAACATCTCTGCTGAGAACACCTCTTTAACTGGTTGATTAACACCTCAATGGAAGCCTTAAGCGGGCTTTACACGCTGCGACATCGCTAGGGATGTCGCGAGCGATAGCACCCGCCCACGTCGGTGGCGCGTCACGGGGTGATCGCTGCCGTAGCGAACAATATCGTTACGGCAGCGTCACACGCAATTACCTCTTCACCGACGTCGCAGTGTCCGCCGAATAATCTCTCCTTTAAGGGGGAGGTTCGTTCGGCGTCACAGCAGCATTACTAAGCGGCCGCTCAATAGAAGCGGAGGGGCGGAGTTGAGCGGGCGGAACATCCCGCCCACCTCCTTCTTTCCTCATTGCAGGCGGCCGCAGGTACTGTGATGTTCCTCGTTCCTGCGGTGTCCCATATAGCGATGTGTGCTGCCGCAGGAACGACGAACAACCTGCGTCCTGCAACAGCAACAATAATTGGGATTAGAACGACGTGTCAACGATCAACGATTAGGTGAGTAATTTTGATCGTTAACGGTCGTTCGTGCGTTTCACACGCAACAACGTCGCTAACGAGGCCGGATGTGCGTCACAAATTCTGTGACCCCAACGACATCTTGTTAGTGATGTCGTTGCGTGTAAAGCCCACTTTATTCTCACTTTCCATCAAGGTGTGAAACAAGGTAATAAGATGGGGTGTACTCTTTAAATGGGCCATCTAATATATGTAGACATAATGGGGCTGATTAATTAAGACTGGCATATCACATGTTCATGCTATGCTAGTCTTGTTGGGAACCAAGACACCTAAGTACTTAAGAGGCACATTTTAAGACTTGCTTGTTTTTAAAAGACTTTAGCAATTTTAGCTAGATCTGAAAATAGCGGATTGTTGGGGTGGCGGGTGTTGGACCTTTACTGGTTTGATACTAATGAACTATGCTAAGAAATCAAAGAAGTGGAAAATGTCTTAAACCTCTTCACGACACACGACGTACTTGGTACGTCATGTCTCATGTCGGAGGAATCACCATCGGTTGCTGTGGTGGGTAAGTGGTGAGTCTTGCACATGTAAGCTGATTTGAACAGTTGACATGTGGCGCTATCAGGCGCGAGTAGATATGCAATCCACCCACGCCTGTTAACTCCTTAGATCGCACTGACAAAATGTGAGCGCAATCTAAATGCCCGTCGCAGTAAGAGCGCATTCACCTGCCACCATCAGAAGTCACGTGACGTGATCACATGGAGCCGATGTTTGGGTCATGTGATGACTCTTGTAGCTATCATGAGTCAGTTCCTCTTACAGCCGGCAGAGCGCCGTCTGTAATAGGAGAGTAACATTTCAGCAGATCAGAGCTGTGCAGCTGTGACCTACAGAAATTAACCAGCAATCAGACTGCTGATCCTTATAGCCCCTAGGGGGACTAGAAAAATAAAAAAAAGTTAAAAAAAAGTTTTAAAAAAATATAAAAACTTGAAAGTTCAAATCAGCCTCCATTCACCCCATTAAAAATTAAAAGAATAAAAAACTAAAAAATATACACACATTTGGTATCATCGCATTCAGAAACACCTGATCTATCAAAATAAAAAATTATTTGGGGGTGGAGCTAGCCGAAGGAGTGATAAGAAGCAGGGAGACGGAGCTCCCGCTTACCTGACGAGATAAGGAGACACAGAGACCGACCTTCAGGAGCAGGAGACAGGCGATGGTGCCCAGGAGAGGGCGGACAGCGGAGGCAGCGGCAGCGGAGACAGAAGAAGCGGGAATTCCCCATTATTTCAGCTCCCAGACTGAGCGGCAGACCAGCAGTCCCCTAATCAAGATGGCGGCGGCAGGAGGATATGGAGGCCTCACAGGACCTGGACGCCAATGCTGGTAGGGATACTGTGCCCCCGACCATTGAGCCCCAAATTCCCCAAACGGAGTCCCACAGGGAGACCAGAAAACAGGCAAGACAAGCTCCACAAAACACTCCAGACAGGGAAGGCCAGATTCCCAGCACAAAGGCCCCAGAGGCTGCAAATGCAGGGGGGGAGTATCACTGTCACTGCCACTGCTGCTGCTGTTGCAGAACTTTCTCATAAGCAATCACATAATAGCATGGCACAGCAGAGTCCTGGAGGGGGGCCCTGACCTCAACGACATGCCAAAGGAGGGAATGGGAGCCCAGCTCTGAATGCAACTCAGAGAGAGGATGACACTTGGGACTGGAAGGAACACATAAGAGCTATACCTACAAGAGGGAGATGGATTGCCTGCTGGGGTAGCTGAAAGCATCACACAAACAGGAGATGTACAACCTGCAGTCAGAAATTAAGCAAGTGGATCAGAAGATGACTGAAATAGAAGAAGCACCAGAGCAAATATTCTCCCAAATAGACACTTATCACCAAGTGTTGTCAGATCATTCCTTACAAATACAGGACATTCTAACCCACTTGGATGACATAGAAAATCGTCACCGCCGTAACAATCTTCGCATAAGGGGGCTGAAGGAATCAGTGGAAGCAGCACAGCTGGAGGAATGGGCTCAAAAATACTTCAACAATCTCCTCCAGAGAGCACATCGATATAGATCGGATCCACAGGGCACTGGGCCCTAAACCGTCAGACCCTGCCCGCCCAAGAGATGTAATTTATAGAATCCATTTCTATAGAGAGAAATAAGCTATCCTCAAGAGCTGCAGGGATAATGGGGCGGGCTCACACCAAGGGACTCCCCTACTGGTTCTCCCAGATCTGGCACGCAGAACCTTACAGCTGCGCAGGGCCCTGAGACCATTGCTTTCCGCTTTACGAGACAAACATATCCCATACAGATGGGGGTACCCTTTCCAGTTGTCAGCAAGGAAAAACAGGAAAACGGCAACTCTCAAGGGCCTAGGAGATCTTCCAAATTTTTTGGGGACTTTTGAGCTGCCCATGATTAATCTACCAAACTGGCCAACACCAAAAACACCGGCACCTCTTACTCCAAGAGAGCAGTGGAATCAAGTTCAAACCAAGAGAGGCAGAAGATCCTCACAGTCTGGCTGTCGCTGATGTGACTTGTGCGGCCAAGTTTGGTTGATGGAGTTGAAAAGGGGGATCAGGGTCATCCCCTTATATTTTTTTTTTCCCACAATATGCTCACCGATGTTGACCTTACACTTGTTATTTGTCTCTCCAACAGAGAGATAACACGTAATACACTTGTCTTCTCCTGTTTATAGAGAGCTCATATTATATCAGAATTTCGTTCCAATCATTAATTGAGCCCCTATTTTCAAAATGCTATGTTTCCTGACTGATATGTTGTTATATAAGGATGCTCTATTAGTCTCTGTGTCCCATATAGTTTCAAATTGGGGTGTCTCGGGCCTTCCCATTCACAATGTGCCTGGGCGGGAGGAATTTTAGATACCCCATAGTATGTGCGCTGGTCCGGGAGGTGGGGGCTCCAACCTGTTGCTGGAGGCTTCTCTTACCTCTTCTAGGGTTGCAGCATTTTGCTGTACTTGACAAAAGTCAATATAGTTGTTTGAGAATTTTTTCTTGAACTAATCCACGGGTTAACATTTCTCTTCCTTTGTTAACCTCTACTTTCTCTTCTTTCACTACCTTCTTTTCTCCTCTTCTTCCTCTTTACACTTTTACTAAATATTCTCTATACCATGGTGTAACCTTCTGCACGTATAATGCTAAGGGCTTAAACAAGCCGGAAAAAAAGAGCCAGATCATGTACCGTTTTCATAAACAGAATATTAAAATTGTTATGTTACAGGAGACATACTTCAGATCAGGTGGTGTTCCAGCTGTAAAACAAAAAACTATCCAACATGGTTCCATTGCCCCCACCCAGACCATAAGGCATGTGGGGTCTCGGTGGCTTTCCATCGGTCCTTTCAACAGACTAGAATTACCTAACCGCACAACTAGAAACCACAGCCCGGACCTGACTCCCTAATAGGCCATCGGGCTGTTTCTTATTCCTTCTCAGGAACCAGTGGGGAGATCACAATGCACAACTAACTAGAATAAGGAAGGTGTAAAAGGGTAGACAGAAACTCAACATGAGGGAACATAAAGCACATGTACAAGGTGAAAAGGAGAATAATAAATGCAAGCAAGTGAAAAATTCCTACCATCCTAACAGGGAAGAGAATAAAGGTATAGGTAAGGCAAATAAGGGCGCTCTCACACATCTGGCTTTTTGCCGGTTTGATGGATGCGGCGCACCCCAGTACAGTTTGATACAGTACAGTGGCAGCGCCACAACTTCCGGGTCACATCTCCGGTCACATAACAGCACGTGACCGGAGCTTGTTGCGCGATCATTGTACTGTATACACTGCACGGGAACGCGCCGGATCCGACAAAGTGAAGAAAAGCTGGATGTGTGAAAGCGTCCTAAGAGACCACAGCTTTCGTGTGAACCGGTCTTGACCTCCTCCTTACCCGGGATGGAATACCACAACTCTGGCTGAGGTGCAGAACCTCTGTGGCGACTGAAGCCTCAGGGGCGCCATAATGTCACATGGGAGGAGGAACACAGGATTCTTCCTCCCCCTCATACTCAGACAACATTGTTCACAGCAGTGACCTGGGAGTCAGAAATGCTTACAGGGGTCTTCCCCATGGTGAGCACTGTTGTTATACATCTGTGACATTTTTAGGGTTTCTGCAGACTGCCGGGGCTGCCACCGGAAAAATGCTTGAGTTTCCCATAGGTTAACATTGGGCTCAGTGCTCGGGTAGTGCACCGAGCATTTCAATATGCTCGACCCGAGCATCGAGAATCCAAGCATTTTACTGACTGCTCTCTCATCCCTAGAGACAGACACCAGGAATTCTAAGCTCCACACACCAGTCATCTGCAGGCCAAAAATGGAAGAGAAGGAATTAGAAGAAAGTTGACACAACCTTTGTTTCAGAAGATACAGAATAGCTTCTTGAGTGAGCTAATGCTAAACTAAAGCTTTTCTTGTGCAGAATTTTAGAATATTTTTTTTTTTTTAGAGGTTGGAAGAGATTTTGCTTTTTTTGGGCATCGAGTGACCACTTTAGATGAAACAAGCAAATGCCCACAGTTTGCATCATGAGAGCCATCATGGGTTACTCTTGAGAAGAGATTGTGTATCTTGGCTATTTCCACAGTCAATATTAATTTCCTATCTACAAGTTTGATACATGTTAGAATGGTGATTAGAGATGCGGGAACAGTTTGGAAGTTTTGTTTGGAAGGTACAGTCGAACCTTAAAAAAGTTTGGTTTGTGACCCCCGACTTGACTCGAACCTCAATGGAAGTCTGTAATTGGGCAGATCGTGGCTCCAACCACATGCTTCAAGCCATAAGCAGAACACTTTCAGGGAAGGGTGGGTGATGTTTTTCAAATTTATTTTTGTGTGTGCACACTATATCAGATCACAGTGATTTTACCCCCAGTGCGAGCCGATCAAACACTGCACACGGCTTGCGCAGGGCTGAGCATCACCCATCTCCAAGCACAGCGCTGCTCTCTAAAGTAGTTTTCACTTTTAACTCACTCGAACTTCGAACACGAACTTTGCTTTTTTGGTAGTCGGTTTCCAAACCTGAACTCTGAACATCAAACCTCGGCTTTGCTCATCTCTAATGGTAATGTCAGTTCCCTACTAGAGATTAGTGCAGCTCAATTGTACCTCTACTGGTTCGGACTTCGCCTGAATCTCAATGGAAGTCACTGATTGGCAGTTCGAGTCTCTGCCAACATGCAGCCAGATATAAGCAGAACAATTCCGGGATTGGGTGGGAGGGTTTTTTCCACTTTTTTGGGGGGTGCACACTACATCTGATCACGCTGTTGTTACCCCCAGTGCAAGCCGTTCAAACACTTCAAACGGCTTGCACCGGGCTGAGCCCTGGGCATACCCGAGCACATCGATGCTCATGTGAGTGGTCAGCATTAGTAAAGCATCCAAACTACGAACCCCAACCCCATTATTTTTTAAAGTCAGTGTTCGGCCCGAAAACCGAACACCAAGCATCGGGTTCACTCTATTCCTTATCCTTACCCACCTCTAAAATGGGAACCATGAGCAATCACAGTGGGTTATAGTTGTATGGAGTTTTGACTGTTGATGTCTAGGGGGCACTTTGCACACAACGACATCGCAAGTCGATGCTTGCGATGCCGAGCACGATAGTCCCCGCCCCGTCGCAGCAGCGATATCTTGTGATAGCAGCCGTAGCGAACATTATCGCTACGGCAGCTTCACATGGACTCACCTGCCTTGCGACGTCGATCTAGCCGGCGACCCGCCTCCTTATTAAGGGGGCGGGTCGTGCGCCATCATAGCGATGTCTGTCACACGGCAAGCGGCCAATAGAAGCGGAGTGGCAGAGATGAGCGGGACGTAAACATCCCGCCCACCTCTGTCCTTCCGCATAGCCGGCGTGAGCTGCAGGACGCAGGTAGGAGATGTTCCTCGCTCCTGCGGCTTCACACACAGTGATGTGTGCTGCCGCAGGAACGAGGAACAACATCGTACCTGTCGCAGTCGCGTAATTATGGAATTCCCAGACACTACACCGATGATACGATTACAACGATTTTGCGCTCGTTAATCGTATCATCTAGGATTTACACAATACGATGTCGAGTGTGACGCCGGATGTGCCTCACTTTTGACATGACCCCTCCGACATTGCACCTGCAATGTCATAGTGTGCAAAGTGCCCCTAAGTCCAGCTTCAACCAAGTGTATGGGGAATGCAAAAATGACCTAGTACACTGTCTGGGACACACTCAATTATAATAGTACTGGAATGGAGAAAAGAGCAATGTTGCATGTAAAGACTGTATGTGTGGAACCCCAGTGGTCCTGGGAGCCACAGTGGCGTTGTTCTCATCACTGGGAGCAATGCCATGCTTGTAAACAGTGGGGAAATTTCTGCCAGGTACACTAACATGCAACATCACTTCCTTCTCCGGACTAGTAGGAGGAGCTCATAACCTGTGTTGAAGGGAGCCTCTCTGGACATAGTGACTTGGAGGAGGGAATAGGGAGAAACAGGAAGCTAGACCTCAGAACAGTAGTACGGAGCAAAGAGAACAGTCGCTGTCTGAGAGCTGCTGCCCAGCTCTCAAGGACCGAGCGCATAGAGCGAGATACCGCCATTCCTCTCTACTGTGTGCTAACGACCCTGTAGCAATGCCGGAGGGCAGATGATTCTACCTTTTCTGGCCCATTTGAAATTTGTAGGCGAAGTGGCAAGAAAGAGCCCGGGGTCGCTGCTTCAGAGTGGGCCACAGTACCGTCTCGTGCTACCCGTCAGACGGAAGAGAACAACACACACAGAAAGAGAGATGCTGTGCAGCTTCAGACCACAGCGACCTACACCTGCGCACAGAAGGAGGCTTACAACTACCAGGCAGAGAGAATCCCCCTGCTGCTTCCAGGATGACCGGGCCACTAACTCCTGGACTACACCGAGTACAAGTAAAAGGAGACTCCAACCTGTGTCATCCAGTTCTTGTCGTCGCCCTCAGTCCTGCACCCCCAACGTATTACTCCATTCTACCATCATCATATCCGTGGGGCTTAGCTTCACCTTCGGGAAACAAGACCACCGTAGCTGCAGTGACATCTGCCCAAGAGGACAATGACAGCAGCAGCGGCTGTTACTTGGCCTTGTACAACAGGTGTCATCACGATAAGAGACTTTCCTCACCGTCACCCCATCCTCCATCACCTCCATCCTTCCCATCACCTTCACCTTTCCATCCCTGTATGCCTCGGGGTCACAAAACCAGGTCAAGCCAACCCGTGACAACGCAGAGGATCATGCCCGGCATGGCTCGGAGTCCGATTAACCGCCTCGACTTCAGAGCGTTGCATAAGCATCAGCTACAATGTAAGGTAAAGTTGGCTTTACAACATTCCTTGTGGTCATGACTCATGAACACTGGATTAATAATAGAATACCTAGGAAATTTCATAAATTTGTGCAATTTACTTCTGCATTTGGGGTAGATGTAACTATCCAGTCCTTGAATAAATTCAGTAGACATCAGACACGAGCTGGATGTCCGAGAAGAAGGCAAAAGTTTGCCGTTCTCAATGGAAGTTGAGCATTAAAGAAACAGAAATCACAAGAGGATAAGATAATTCAAGGTAAGAAAATAATTTCTCAAGATCATAGGAATCGAGGCACTGTTAAAAAGACAATATCTAATGAGCTACTAAAAACCTATGAGTTACTATTGTAGATATTGATAACTTAAATATTGGTATTGGGGGGGTTAGAGGGGCGTGTGCTCAGGTGTTGGGTGTAAGGGAAACACCCACAAGGATCCAAAATAATCATAGAAAGGGTTGGACTGTCAAAGTTGCCGCAGTTGAAGGAAATGATAAGTATGACTTTGAGAATGAAAAGACCCACTGCTCCTGGGATTGGGTTTTCCTTGTCCCTCATACCTTAGAAAGAGATGGCTGTAAATAGTGGATAGGAGACATGGAGACAGCAAAGTAAAAATTTAGCTGTTACAACCCAAAAAAATATATATCTCGTGTAGGGTCCAATTTGGTAAAGACTAAGATAGAAAATAAACTTCTAAAAATAAGTTTTATTAAATTCTACTAGAACACCAATTTGTAGAAAAAAAAAAAACACTCTCAGATTGATAAAAAGAGGGATGTACTTATTACTATGGGATTGTAAGTGCCAGAACATTTCAAAAGAGTTGGGTTAAAGGATATAGACTGATTGTCCCTAATAGTCCCTAAACTGTACCTGCCTAGCCATGGAGGTTGGAACCCTAAATAGGCGCCCCACTCAACGATGGACAACCCTAAATACCATGGTACGCGTCGACTCTAACCCTAATGTGCAGCACAGGTAGTGAAGCATATTAAGGTGCCTTGGATTAACTACTTGTAAAATATACTGGATAAAACAATAGATTAAATAAGAAATAATCAAATACTAAGACTAAAAAATCCACGATACAGAGTTTTTAAGGCTATCAGAACCCGGAATACGCAGGACGGGTGGGCATCTCTTAATAAATATATTGGCCCCACACCTGCAGGAATGAAGTACAATAATGAAGTATAAATTCACTCTTAGGGTTTTCCTTAGTTTTTCTTACATGTCTTATTTATTTTATCCCAGGCCCAGGAAATACAATTGCAGAACACAGAATATGCAGTTTACAAGTCTTTGGATTTCTGTGGACTATTTGCCTTTAATTTTGATTACATCTCAGATATGGAGCAGTAAGTATGAGCTTTAATCTTAGTAATCTTTTATTGTGACCAATTGTAGCACCATTGTCCCTGCAGGGACACCAACTGACTCACCGCCACTGCCAAATTGTGTCCTTTCTAAAGCTCCGCATCCGCCCATGTCCTCATCTTCCTCTCTCTCCCCACGGGGCCTGTGTTCACCACGCAAGCTCTGTGAGAATGCACTTATGGTGCACGTGTGCACACTGGCTCTTCTTTTTAAAGGTAGCCTGCCATTTCCCTGAAACGCCTCCCAGCTTATGATTGAGAAGTGCTATGCATTTAAGGCACCCTCCCATTAGGGCAGATGCTTGCACAACATCTCTAGTTAGTCTGTCTGTCTGCTAGCTAGCTGTCAGGTCTCATTATCACTGTGTCCTTCACCTGTACCTGCCTTCCCATACCTATTTGTGCCTGTCATGCCCATCATACTTGTCTGTACCCGCCTACCTGACTGCTTCAGCCAGTACCTATGTCTGTACCCTGGGTCTGTCACCTTTCCTGGAGTCAGCTGCCACAGTCCTGGTCACATACCTGGAAGTTGTACCTGGTGTGTGCCTTGTGGTAAGCGCTTAGTTAAGCTCTCCAACTAAAGGGTAAGCCCGGGTCCCCCCTTTGGTCCAGGAGGTCCACTACTCCCGCTAGCTGCCTCTACACTGGCTGCACTCATTGCACCAGTGATAGTGAGAAGCTAAGTCTAGTACACTGATCCCTATGGTCTGTCTTACTGGTGGACACAGATGGAAGAATACCACTCTGCAAGAACAGTAATTGGTCTCTTTACAGTCCAATAACTCATTATAATGCATAATTTTACCTAATTTAGAAGTAGAATTTGGCCTCACTGACCTACTGGACACCTGCTACTAAAAAACAACAGGGAATGGGAGGAAGTATGTACAAACGAAGTGTGAAGAAAGGATTTCTAGTGTAAGAGATCCCAGTTTATAAAACCACCATTGTGGGAAATGTACTTATAGCATAAGTCAAAGGGTAAACATCCTCAAGAGTTCAGAAATTGAGGTTTATGGTGTTGGTTGCATGGTCAGAACAATAGATAGTGGCTTAAACTGTACTTTTCTGGAGACCTAACAGGAAGGGGAGCAAGTAATGAGAATTTTTTTTATTGGCCTACAAGATAGTGGCATTGCGTTAACTATTGCATGTAAAATAGCCACTGAAATATGCAAGAAATCAATCCATAGATATCCGTAAATTTAGTGTGTGTGAAAATGAGAAATAACACAGGGAAGAAGTATTGAACGCATGAAGAAAAAGAGATGCAAAAAGCCATGAAAAGTCCTGACACCAGCTGATATCTATCAGTAATTAGAAAGCAATTTAGTGAAAAAATAATGTCAGCTGGTTCAACTGATGACCTATGAAAAGGTGTCTCATTAACAAGGTGGCACACAAGAAACATCTCATGATGGGTAAAACCAGTGAGCTGTCTAAAGACCTTTTTAACCTTATTTTTGCAATACATACTGATGGCATTGGTTACAGAAGAATTTCAAAACTACTGATGGTTCCAGTGATCACTGTTGGGGCCATAATCTAGAAGTGGAAGGAACATAATTTGAACCATAAACGTACTATGCCCAGATACTCCTCGTATGATTTCAGACAAATGAGTCAAAATAGTTATCAGAAGAGTTGTCCAATATCCAATTACCACCTGTGGAGAGCTACAGAAAGACCTGGAATCAGCAGGGACAACTGTTTCACAGAAAACAAAAAGAAATGCACTCCACCTTCATGGCCTGTATACACGCTCCTGTATACACGCTCCTGTATACACGCTCCTGTATGCACGCTCCTGTATGCACGCTCCTGTATGCATGCTCACCACGCAAGACTCCACTGCTGAACCAAAAGCATATTCAAGTGCAATTAAAGTTTGCTCAACAACATTCAGACAAGCCTGTGAAATATTGGGAGAATATAGTCTGGTCAGAAGAGGCAAAAAAGATCCGGCACCCACAAATAAAAATCACACCTTTATTGAATCTGTTAACCGATTTCATTGTTTTAACCGATTCAATAAAGGTGTGATTTTTATTTGCAGATGCCGGACACAAATCTTCTTTGCCTTATCCATAGATCCAAGAACCAGCCTGTAGTTTCGAGCACCACAGCTGCATTGCACTAAGCAATTGGTTGGAACTGTTTCAACTTCACTTGTTGAAAATTTGGTCATAAGAGACCAAAACTGAACTCTTTGGAGGCCATAATACACACCATGTTTGGAGGCCAAAAGGCAAATCACCCCAAAACCGCCAACAGTGAAGTGTGGAGGTGGGAACATCACGGTATGGGGCTGTTTTTCAGGACACAGCACTAGCAAGCTTCATATAATTAAAGGAAGGATTAATAGACAAATGTACAGAGGCATTCCTGATAAAAATCTGCTGCCATCTACCAGGATGATGATGACGATGATGATGATGATGATGAAACGAGGGAGGACATTCCAGCAAGACAATGACCCCAAACACACAGCCGAGGAGAGAGAAAATAAATCTGCTAGAACGGCCAAGCCGATCACCGGAGCTTAATCCAATAGAAAATGTATGGGAGGAACTAAAGCTCAGAGTTCATAGAAGGAGCCCGGACCTGCAGGATGTGAGGAGCGTGTGTGTGGAAGAATGGCACAAAATCACCTGAGCAATGCAGGCGACTAGTGTCTCTATGCAGGAGGTGTCTGGAAGCTTCATCATAAACAAAGGATTTTGGACGAAGTATTAAATACATTTCAGTAGCGAGTTCAATACTTTTTCACTGTGTCATTTCTCATTATTACACGTAATGTATAGACAGCTATGGTTTAATTTCTTTGCCTGTGTGGATCAGATGGATTGTGTGGAAGAATCGACCAAGATCCACCTGAGCAATGCAGGCGATTAGCGACTCCATACAGGATGTGAAGAGTGTTTGTGTGGAAGAATGGGCCAAAATCCACCTGAGCAATGCAGGCGACTAGCATCTCCATACAGGATGTGACGAGTGTGTGTAAGAATGGGCCAAAATCTACCTGAGCAATGCAGGCGACTAGTGTCTTCATACAGGATGTGAGGAGTGTGTGCGGAAGAATGGGCCAAAATCCACCCAAGCAATGGAGGTGACTAGTGTCTCCATACAGGATGTGAGGAGCTTGTGCGGAAGAATGGGCCAAAATCCACCTGAGCAATGCAGTCGACTAGCGTCTCCATACAGGATGTGAGGAGTGTGTGCGGAAGAATGGACCAAAATCCACCTGAGCAATGCAGTCGACTAGTGTCTCCATACAGGATGTGAAGAGTGTGTGCGGAAGAATGGGCCAAAATCCACCTGAGCAATGCAGTCGACTAGCGTCTCCATACAAGATGTGAGGAGTGTTTGTGTGTAAGAATGGGCCAAAATCCACCTGAGCAATGCAGTCGACTAGTGTCTCCATACAGGATGTGAAGAGTGTTTGTGTGGAAGAATGGACCAACATCCACCTGAGCAATGCAGGTGACTAGCATCTCCATACAAGATGTGAGAAGTGTTTGTGTGTAAGAATGGGCCAAAATTCACCTGAGCAATGCAGGCGACTAATGTCTCCATACAGGAGGCGTCTTCAAGTTTCATCACCAACAAGCTTTTGTGCGAAGTTTTCTTTACATTTCAGTAAGCATGCTCTATACATTTTCCCTGTGTCATTTCTCATCTCAAATAACTTAATTTAAGGACATCTATGATGTCATTTCTTTCCCTGTGTGTATTGGATGTATTGTTACCAACATCCGGTGAGAAATTAATTTGAATATTACGTTTAGAAATATATTTACTTAGAAAATTGTTGACGTGTTCAATACTGATTTCACCTGATATATTTACATTATACTTTTAGTCAACTACATCTCTATGTATTTTCTTTAAATTAAGATGTCAACTGTCAAAATGTTCCTGTATATGAAACACTCATAGATCCATATGTGGTCGCTACAATGGATAATGGATAAGTTGTATTTGATCTGCAGAACTAACATGTAAGGGAGGATACATGATAATGAACGTGAATTAATTCTCATAAATCTATAATAGCCACCGGAATAGGCAACCCTACGGGACACTGTTAATTTATGGTGGACCATCTGCCAGCCTAGATGAGAAATTACTCTCGTACACTTCTAAAGTTGACTTGAGCCTATCCCTTGGTTGTATAAATGTTGTCTGACCACAAGGTTCCTCATTGTTTTTCTCAAATAGGATGTGTCATCATAGCCATTGCCCCCTTAAGACCTACCAAACTTTTGGAACCTTATGTGGTATATGGAGCAGAAGGACCTTTTGACCTTTCTCAATACTCCTGAGAAACAAAATGACTAAATTACTGCTAATTAAAAACTAAATATTTGTTTTATTTAACTACATATCTATGTGTTCTTTTTTTTAAAGATATAAACTGTCAATCGTCTGAACATAAAATATTCGTGGCTCCACATGTGGAAGTACAGCGAGGTCTATGTGCTGATGTTCCCTGCACCTTTACTGTGCCCACAAGTGTAAGACTGAATAGAAACATGACTGGATCCTGGTACAGATTACCTGAACGACCCGGTCAGATTGTGACTTTCCGAAGAGATTCTACAATTTACTCAAATGGACGTTTCCATCTGACTGGGGATGTGACCAGAGGAGACTGTTCATTTTACATAGAAGAACCTCTGAGTACAGACGAGGGTGCGTATACTTTCAGAATTCGGGATCCTCAGACACTGACACAGTACACCTATACGAATATCCGGCCCTATGTGAACGTAACAGGTGAGTGTATCAATATCATGAGTGATGATCTTGCAAAAACACATAAACAATAGAGTATGGCTGGGTTGGGTAATATCTAGGTAGACATGTCATTCCTTGTTTTTTTCTTCAATACCAAAGAGCTAGGACCCCGTCTATTCCTACACAATTCCTGTATTATCAGTATAAGGTGTGTACCCCAAGCTAATAAGCTCTACCCCCCATGTTAGCAGAGCTTAATCCCTATGCAATCATATAGGTTCCTCTCTTCTATGTGTTTCACCCAATTAGTTGGCTCATTGGGGAGAGTTCATAAAAAGTCATAAAAAGTCCCAATAAGTACTGTATAATGTCAGTTGTGAAATACCCAATAGCTATATGCAAGAGTGAATATGTGAAAAATGGAATCTGCATTACTGCCATGAACATATGAATCAAGAGAAATGTAGCTACTGAATTGATCAATGCAATAGAGCCCCAACACTACGCCAAAGTATTTCTCTACGTTGGGGTCCCTAGCTTGTGTGTGTCCTCTCATGCAGTTAAAAAACCTACCGTGTATGGGAAGCTGAGACCCAGGCTATTTATGCGTATTATATGGATTGGCAATAGGTGTGGTTGGGGAGGGTTCACAAACGAAAAAATACTAACAAATAGGAATAACGTTTGGAACACCATTCTAAGTCCGAACTGGGTGCACAAACCTAAAAAAACATCACTATGGGGAGATAAGGTATGCACACCAGTGACTATGTAAGGGGAATACATGAAATAGCAGAAACTGCTGTGTGAATACTGACTTGAAAAATCCAATAGCTATATGCAAGAGTGAATATGTGAAAAATGGAATCTGCATTACTGCCATGAACATATGAATTGGATTCTTCAAGTCAGTATTCACACAGCAGTTTCTGCTATTTCATGTATTCCCCTTCATAGTCACTGGTGTGCATACCTTATCTCCCCATAGTGATGTTTTTTTAGGTTTTTGCACCCAGTTCGGACTTAGAATGGTGTTCCAAACGTTATTCCTATTTGTTAGTATTTTTTCGTTTGTGAACCCTCCCCAACCACACCTATTGCCAATCCATATCATGCGCATAAATAGCCTGGGTCTCAGCTTCCCATACACGGTAGGTTTTTTAACTGCATGAGAGGACACACACAAGCTAGGGACCCCAACGTAGAGAAATACTTTGGCGTAGTGTTGGGGCTCTATTGCATTGATCAATTCAGTAGCTAAATTTCTCTTGATTCATATGTTCATGGCAGTAATGCAGATTCCATTTTTCATAGTTTCATTCTTACATATAGCTATTGGATTTTTCATGTCAGTATTCACACAGCAGTTTCTGCTATTCCATGTATTCCCCTTACATAGTCACTGGTGTGCATACCTTATCTCCCCATAGTTGTGAAATACCCGGCAGATGATACTGTGGGACCAAGGGTGCAGGGGGTTAACCTTACTCGTCACCGGGCCGGGTAATGTCGAGTCCAGGGATGTCACAAGTGGCCTGCCCGATTTCGTGCCCCGAGGTGCCCACAATAAATGGGGTAATAGGGGGTTGGGATAGATGATGTTTGTCACGATGCGACTTGTGGTACATGGCCAGGGAGTAGCCGCCGCTGCTGTTGCTGTCCTCAGGTGAGGAAGGTAATAGCATCAGAGATGGTGTTGCTCCCCACAGGTGGAGCCGGCCCTGGGGAGGACGATGAGGGGAGTAGTAGTGGCGGGGGCCATGGGCGCCGAGGCGTGGGGCACCTGTAATAAGAGTCCGAGTTGGCTGCTGCGGTTCCAGGTGTCTTTACTCACAGTTCTTTAAAGTAATCCGGTCGCTGCCGTAGTAGCACTGCTCACCACTTGGATAGGCCCCGCCGACCTCGAATAAGTTGGAAAAATGTTCTTTGTAAGAGTTGCCCCTCTAGTAGTGAGGAACCTGGGCTGCTACTAGTCCCAGGCCTCGTGAAGGAAAAAGATGAAGAGAAGATGGTGGTGTTGTGTCACCAGAACTAATATCCCGGGAAGACTGACTGAAGGTTGTGTGAGTTGCTACTACTTTAACCCCAAGTGGAACCTGCCCCCCAGGTGGTTATCCTAGTGTCGGTTGTCGGGAAGTCCCACGCTTCGTGATAGCCAACCCCCCTGCCTACCCTAGCACAGCTCCCCAGTGAGAAGGCTCCTAAGCTGTATGTAAAGTGTGAATGTGGATCACCGGTGATTAACCCCCTCCTTAACTGAGGTGAATATCGCACTTTGAATAAGGTGCAATACTCTGTGGCGACTGGAGCCTCAGGGGTGCCATAATATCCCAACTTTAAAATGTCTCCAATAGTTTGGGCACCTTGGGCTAGTTCAGATGCACAATTATTCTTACTTACGTTATGCCATGCACAGCACTTTTCAGCAATTACACACTGTTCATAAGTAGATGGCATTAAAATATTTTGAGGTCTGTCTATTGGGTAAAGTGTTCAATTGAAAAAATAAGAGTTACATTTCCATAATCTCAATCTCATTTTAAGATGGAGAGATTCTTAATAATCAGAAGGAGAATGATGATATGAGAGAACAAGCTTCAAAACCCCAAGGTTTAGGTTCGGAGTTCGAGCGAGTAACGAGTATGAACCACTCAATCGAGCATCGCTGTGCTTGTTTATGAGTGATGCTCATCCCTGTGCGAGCCGCGTGCAGTGTTTCATTGGCTCACATTTGTGGTTAAATCAGCGTGATCAGATGTAGTGTACTCACACAAAAACACCCCAAAATTAAAAAAAATATAAACCCCGCCTCCCTGAAGTGTTTTGCTAATGACCCACAAGCAAAACACTTTCGGGGCAGGGTGGGCGGGGTTTTTATTTATTTATTTTTTGGGAATTTTTCTTCGCATCTGATCACGCTGATTTAACCACAAATGTGAGCCGATCAAACACTGCACGCAGCTCGCACAGGGCTGAGCATCACTCACACCCAGCACAGCGATGCTCGCATGAGTGGTTCACTCGCTTTTTTTTTTTACAATGTAACAAACTGTTGATTTGGCCACCCTTGACATTTTTGCTTCATTGCTAATAGATTTCTTCTTCTTTTCAAGTTATTGATGCTCTATTTCTGATAGATACCACATTTGTTTATTATTATTATTATTATCTTTGTATGTGATTACCGCGACATTACCGATGACGTACCATTATGCCATTGGTCGTGAAAGTGTCAAACAAAATTTAAAAAATATCTTTTTCTTATATTATTCAGTTTGGAGCATGAGCCATGTACAGAAATCCTGGTACTTACAGTTGCTCTCTCTGAGGTTATTAATGATCGTCTGAGTAATTATCAAGATCCACTGCTGGCAGCTTCCATTGCAATTGTTGATCATTGAACCGGTTGTCAAATTATTTTGTATTTGTCTAGATCTCACAGATAAACCTACAATCTCCTCTACAAGGCTGGTGGATGGGGAGGAGGTGACGATGACTTGTACAAGTCCTGGCAGATGCTGGCGTATAGCACCACCAAATATTTCATGGGAAGGAGCCATGACTGGTACAAGACTGATGGACTATAATATACACTATGAAAATCTGAGCAGATCCTTTCACTCCAAGATTACATTCACTCCAAGGAAGTCACACAACAATACCCCATTATTCTGTAGAGTGACTTTCCAACAAAATGTGTCCACAATAGAGATACAAACTCTGAATGTTGAGTGTAAGTCATATTGATCACATATCATCCGTAATGTCAGGGCTGCGGGAAAAGTTGTATATTTCAAGTAACTACACCATCCACCTTTTTCTTCCAGTCCTAAAATTTTTGGCACTAAAATATTTTGAGGTCTGTCTATTGGGTAATGTGTTCAATTGAGAAAATAAGAGTTACATTTTCATAATCTCAATCTCATTTTAAGATGGAGAGATTCTGAATAATCAGAAGGAGAATGGTAAACATCAAAAAGAAAAATTAAATTTTCCCTAAAAAAATACAGAAAAATTCACAGCAACTAAGGGCAACAGTGTGCACCTGCCCCGGCCACAGGATCAAATGCATAAACAGGATGCAGGAAAAAACCCATCTTTATTAAGGGTTTCGCTGCATCTTGTTAGTGCATTTGATCCTGTGGCCGAGGCAGGTGAACACTGTTGCCCTTTGTTGCTGTGAATTTTTCAGAAGGAGAATGGTATAGAATATAGGTGATAGCCAGGAAATAGAATTGATTAAACTGAATTTATTATTGTTTTGCAGGTTGTAGACTTGTCGGAAGAGGTGGGCCTTCAGGTTCCTTTTGAAGGTTTCCACGGTAGGCGAGAGTCTGATATGTTGGGGCAGAGAGTTCCAGAGTATGGGGGAGGCATGGGATAAATCTCTATGTGATTGTAGGAAGAGGAGATGAGAGAGGAGTAGAGAAGGAGATCTTGTGAGGATCTGAGGTTGCGTGCAGATAGGTACCGGGAGACTAAGTCACAGATGTAAGGAGGAGACAGGTTGTGGGTGGCTTTGTATGTCATGGTTAAGGTTTTGACCTTTAGTCTTTGGGCAATGGGAAGCCAGTGAAGGGATTGGTAGAGAGGAGAGGTTGGGGAAAAGCGAGGGAAAAGGTGGATTAATCGGGCCGCAGAGTTTAGGGAACATTGGAGGAGTGTGAGCATGTTAGTATGGAGGCCACAGAGCAGGAGGTTGCAGTAGTTGAGGCAGGAGAATTTACCTAAAATTCTTCTATTCAGGAAAATCCAATTTTCGTCTATTTGCTTTGCTGAAAACCATCAGAACTCTAAAGGTCTGAGAAAGGGTTAAAAATTATACTCATTGTTATGGTTCGCCTCCCCGTCCACATGGCTAGGGGGCGGAGCCTTCTCCCGGGCCTCACTTCCGGAGCCTGGATGCCTTAAAAGCTAACATTTCCAGTGAACCAGCACCGGCTATAACCTTAGCGCTGCTTTGCCTGTGATTGCTGGTCCTGTGAGTGATATCCTGATCCTCCTGTGCCTGTGCCCCATGCCCATGTCTGTGTTCCGTCCCCTGGTCGTCCCTCCAGTCCTCTGTCCCTCCAGTCCTCTGTCCCCTCTCCTACCTCCCCACTCGGTATCTTCCTCTGGTACTGACCTTGGCCTGACCTTGACTCCGCTTTTGCTATTTTCTCCGGTCCTCCTTCTGCCCGTACTGTGCTTGACCCGGCTCGCCTGACTATTCCTTGCACCCCCCGCAGCTCAGCTCCCCAGCTGTGCTGTGAGGCAGTGTACGAGAACACTGTGTATTTACTTCCTGGCTCTCGTTGCTCCGTTTAGTGTCTTCTGCTGCAGAGCTCTGGCTCCCCCTGGTGGCAGCTTGACACTCACCCCATCCAGGCATGCTTACTGCCCATCCACTCCACACTTCACTACAGTTTTAATTTGTCATCTCCTTCCATGTCCCAACATCTTTGTGCTGACTACAGCAAAAAACATAATGACGTTGCTTTTATGGAAAATGTAATAACAGGTCAGGAACCCCTAGGCTGGCACTTGGGACCTCTTGGTGGTAGGTTTCATGGTAGCCACGTCCAAGCCCTGATCTTACTCCACTTCTCCCCTATCCTTGGGGCATGCTGGGAAAACCAATAACAAAACCCCACAAAATGACACGGACAAGGGAGAATGGATACTCATACACACTGCACTAAAAACACACAGGAGAGACAATAAGAGTAATGAAAAAAGGAATGAAGTAATGTACAACAGGGGAATGTTCACATCGCTCAATATCGCAACAAAGATCACCATCAAAAGGTTCACCAACAAGACCGGTATCATTGGAGCTAAAGCTGAAGCTATAATTGGTACTGTTTAGTAAGATCCAGGATCTTATATAGGAAGTAGATGACTTTGATTGGCAATTGGCAACCTGACCTCCTAGCAGAGTTCCCCAGGATTTAAATACTATATTCCCCAATGTAAAATAACTTACTATATGCTCACCTCCTGTACAGATGCTTTTCCAACGATGTTAGCACCTGGTCTCCCAAGCCTCGCATGACATTTTTGTGCAACGTGAGCCCTGCAGACAATGTGTTGCTGCTAATGGATTGCTACGCTTTTACTTCCTTTGGAAGTCCAAGGTTTGTGGCACAGCAGTGCAATAGCAGCCTATGATCGACTGTAGGGCTCAAATGGAAGGATAATGTTATGAGAGCCTTGGGAGACCCGGTGCCCACATGATGCCGGTTTATTTTTTACATTTTACATTGATGTTTTCTGAATGGAAGACTCAGTAGGCCCAGTACACATCAGATGGTTGGCCAGATGTTTCAAAATCGATGGGTTCAAATGATAAATGTATATGGGGGCCTTTAGGATTTTTCATAGGTGGGTGAAGAAATGTCTCACGGTTGAGATTAACAAAAATTCTCATGTTTAAGAGATCCCGCCCATTGACCTATATTACAGTATATGGAAAGCAGCATATTATTATAGTTACATTTTAAATAAAGTTTTCAGACTTTTTAAGACTTTCTTTGTTTATTTTTCCCTAGATTCTCCGTCTATCGAAATAACCATTGAAGGTAAATTACTGTTGTGATGTCATGTCCATGTAGTAGAGCCCCAATAAGGAAATACGGATGTTATTTGCAAATATACACTCCCAGAAGATGTGTGACTACTCCAGGAGAAACTTTAATACTGGAGATTTTGGTTGTCAGTTTACCTTAAGAAATTCAAAAAAATTTAAGGAATTCAAGAAAAAGTTCCCTTGATTTCCAAAAACCCAATGATGTAAAAGAAATGCCCTAAACAGCTGGTGTATCCGGATTCCTGCTTGAGTCTAGGATAAGGTCCCATTGGCAGTGCCAGGAATGGAAAGGTTGGCGCTCACGGCTTTGGCTTCCTCCGTTCATATATATGAGAGTTCTGACAATTGTAGACCACATCCGATAAATGTGGAATCAGACTGAGCTGTCTACAATTGTATTGAGACAGCCAAGCATGTGTGGCCATCTCTATTCCCAACAGCATGCACTGGAGTCCCATTCTTGAGATAGATGTCATCCTAGCAAACATTTATGTCAAATCGCTTGGATATGAAATACTGTAGATGTACTAGATGGGAATGTTGGGGGAGACCTCCGGGTCTTTCAGGGTCTTGGAGGAGGATTCCAGATCAGCACTGCACAGACTTATATGAATCAGAAAAATGACCCCACAGAGACATATTTGGAAGAAGCACAGTAGAGGTCTTCTGACCATTGTATTCAAAGCATAGCATTCTTATACAGTTTTCTGCATTGTCTCTTAACCAACCAATTAACTTGGGTCTAGCTCATTCTTTTATTTGGACAGTCTTTCCTGTACAGCAACATTCCTTAGTAAAGCATTCACATGTGTCTGTGCATAGACGAAAGTCTATGGATAGAACAATGTCAGTTACTTATTCATGAAACTACAGATGAGTATCTCTTCCATTCAAGAATGTCAGTTACTTATTCATGAAACTACAGACAAGTATCTGTTCTATTCAAGAATTTCAGTTACTTATTCATGAAACTACAGACAAGTATCTGTTCTATTCAAGAATGTCAGTTACTTATTCATGAAACTACAGACAAGTATCTGTTGTATTCAAGAATGTCAGTTACTTATTCATGAAACTACAGACAAGTATCTGTTCTATTCAAGAATGTTAGTTACTTATTCATGAAACTAAAAACTTATTCTACTTAGCCCTAAGCATAATTAGTTTTGGTTATTCATTCCGTTAATATTTTAATTAGCTATATGACATAAAGCATTCAAAGGACAGATCATCTTATTATATTACACTGGACAAATGATTCATAGCCTAGGCCTTCACAGGAAAAGAAGCTTAAATTATCACAGTCATTTCAACATACTTTGAATAAATCAATAGTACTAAAAATTGTAAGAAGCTTTATAATATATACTGTTAAGGAAGTCTGCTTCTTTCACCACTTATGAGCCATTTCTTCTACTTTCTTTACTTCTTTAATTCATCATTTTTACTGAATAACATCTATATTTTGTCTGAGTTAAAACAAGATGAGCTACTGCTTTTTTAAGGAATCAGATTAAAACAAGATGGAAGAAAGGAAGGACTTTATTACATTTATTTCATATCTCTCTCTTAGGGGTTGACACCAATGATCCGACCGCTGTGATTGTGGAGGACGGAGATTCTGTATCTCTGAACTGTATTGTAGACAGTAACCCAAATGCTTCCATCACTTGGTATAAGGAAGATGTGGTGGTTCACTGGAACATAAGTGACCAGATTGTCACCATTCAACTCATCAACATTACCGAAAGTGATGCCGGGAAATATCAGTGTTCTGCAATGAATGAACATGGGGTCACACACAAAAGCATTCAAATCATACATCAAAGTGAGTATAAAATATTATACTTCTATATGATCAGCCTTTAAAAGAGTCAATTTTGCATATGGAGCCTGCACATGGAAGATAGTATAAAAAGTTGATAGTGTTTCAGTATTCCTGTGTTTGAGACACATATTATAGGTTCAGTGCCTACAATGAAATGGAATTAAGCAACACAAATGTATATGAATAACATAACATAGAATAACATGGTATAACAAAGAAAAGACTTACAGACTGTTCCCTGGTAATCTCTAGCTCAAGAGTATGTTATGAAAGAAGCTTGCCTAGCGTTCTGACCGTACCCATGGCGGTACCTTATAATCCAAACTGTAAGGTTGAACCATTTATACAAAGTATATAAAAGTCCATATTTGCAGCCTCTCTTATATGATTTTGATTGCACAATTCAAATTTGATTCTGTCCTATAGGTATCTATTCACATACAGTAGGATCGAAATACATCATCCTTTTATCAACATTTGGAGTAATCTGCCTACTGTTGCTTGGATTAGTTGCATATTCTTTTTGGAGGTGATGTAAATTATTACTCAACATGTATTTAGAAGATTGAAATCCTAAGTATGACACATCGTTGTGCCCCTGTGACCTCTTTATCTCTCCATTGTCTGGTCCTTGGAACCCATTTCTAAATTCCATATTGGGACCTTGTGAGTCCGAGATTTGAGACCAGCTATAAAGAGCATCACTTGTTCTGAAGCATCCAGCATCTACAAATCTTACATAGACAACCCTAAAATTTATTGATACATAAACTGTAATGCTTTGTTTCCCCTGTGGTGGTGCTGCAGGAAAAGTGAAAACTTGTTGCCAGGATCCTCTGAAGATCAAAAGGGATTTTCGCAAGATTTAAAAAAAATGTAACAATAACTTTTGGTAAAGATTCCCTTTTTTTTCTTCAAAAAAGCTTAATAATTGTAACATATTTATTGTTTTCATAGAAGAAGACTAAAGAATTCGAGAAACAGTGAGGTAAGTGAGCAAATACGATAATGAAGACAACCCAATACAATTTGACTCGTTGTATTATATGAGTGCTAAAGAGAGGGTCTCCTTCTGCAGCAAAACGGTTGCAAGAAAGAGAAGTTCTTGCTCTTGTAGTTCTCAGCTCAACCAACTATTACATGATTGGCCATTTATTGCCACGTATCAGAAGATTATTGGGCAAAAGAAGCAAAGTAGTAAAAATGTAACATTTTGAGATGATATTTTTCAGATATAAATTTTCTACAATTGGGATGAATTCTGGTTTTTGGTGTTTTTTAAGGTTTCCCTTTATTTAATTTTCAACTTTAGACATAGGAAAGTCAATTTATATCAAGTACCTACTGTAAAGCTGTAACCACAGCTAACATGGCAATCAGCCCATTTCTGGTGCTAAACACCCTTAGTCATAACGTTATTGTGACAAATTAGCGTCAATTGCGAATATCTAGCCACTTGTGTGGGGTAAATTATTCTTAATTATACCAGTTATATTGTTTCTTTGTTTGGTGAGACAAGGGACAAAGGCCACTGTTTCATGCTGGACTGGCCGCTGACATTATTGCAATGCCTGCTGATTGCGGGTTGCATTGTTGGGGGAGACCGCTAAGGGGTCTTCAGGGTCACAGAGATGGATTCCAAATCAAATATGCGCAGATATAAATGATTCAGACAATATGACATATTCACTGTTTGATCAGAAGCTAGTTTCTGGCTTATGTATTGAAAATCATGATTACACAATACATTTGACCTTGGAGCAAGAACAAGGAGTCAACATCCCACATCCCACATCCCAGCTGGTGTGAACCAACAGATTATGAATTCTCTCAGTATGTTATGAATACTTCTTTGTTCATTGTTCATTTTGGCTCCATCATCTTTGTTAACACACTGCTGAACACACATCTTAGAATCATATTATGAAGCTTCTATGCGATTGTCATATAGATACAGAGATTATTATGCAATTATATCTACACTTTGATTATTTACACACACAGATCATCTTATTACATCTGGACAAACGGCCTATAGTCCAGGCCTACCCTCACAGCATCAGCCTCCTGCGGTGTATAGAACAATTGAACTATTGAACAATGAGAGAACAGCCATAATTATCTTCTCTCAATCCCCTGAGACACAATGCCCTGAAATGGGAGCTGAGGGATATTAAAAGGAGCCTTCTCCAATTACTAGTGTATTCTACAGGACTTCACCATATGTGCCATGGTTCCAGCTGGTAGATTATACAACTGCTCCACTGCCCACCTGCTGAGCCCAAAAATGTGGAACAACCCGGTCACTTTTCCACATACTTTGCTGGGCTCTACCAGGTTCCAAAGCTTGCTGCTTTCTCCTGTCTTTCTTAATTCTCTCAGTGTCTTTAAAATTGAATTCAATCACATCTTTTTGTTCCTGCAGGCTGAAGCCACATCTGACATCACAGATCTGAGGAGATCCGAGATTACAGAAATATATGATCAGTTAAAGGTAATTAAGATTCTGTTGTTGTAACGCTCTTGTTGACTGCCAAAAGTGGTGTGCTGCTCGGTGGAGTTGGACCTGCATGTCCTGAAGACAAGGAGGTTCTAAACTCTGGAAAGTCAGCAGAAGGGCTAGACTCTGTCACTTGCATCATCTTGTATTCTTACTGGGAATGTACGAAATGCTGCTGGTGACCCAATAAAGTCTTAACCGAGTGTGGTACCCAAATCCTGTGTTTTCTGAGTAGTGTTCTGTCCACAGGGAATAATAAAATACCCCAATAGCCTCATACTGATGAGAGTTTGTAACTCTTATTTTTCTTTTACTGAACTCCTCTGTGCAGATATGTGAAGCCCACCAGCAGCGGTCGCCCCAGGGAGATCACTCCACCTGCAGGGACGCCACAGGGTCTTCACTTGGGGATATCAGGCAACAGGTAGGTTGATTTTGTGTATTTGTCTGGGAGTCATGACGCCACTCACGGTTTGCGGTCAGGGATATGGGTGACCACACTGATGAAACGAGCGTCTGGGGCTGACGGAGTCTGCAGCCGGGTGGTATGGCCTCCCGTGAGTGAGGCTGGCCCCAGGGGCTCGGGTGTGGGGAACAACAGGTCCCAGGATATCTCAGTCTCAGTCCGGAAAGTCTTTCAACTGCTCTTTACTGACTTTTAGTTGTTTCCGTGAGATAACACGGGCGATGCTGAGATTAAACCAGGTGGAACCTTGAACTCCTTTAGGACGGTCTGAGGGTAACCATTAACTCGCCTTCCTAGCACTTCTTGTTTCTGATAACCCCTGACTTGAAGTGCAGTGGGGTTCATCCAGGGAAGTCGCTGCTGCCTTTTCTCCCCTTTTTGTCCCATTTGCCGGCAGCGTGGACCTGGTGAGATGGCTTCTGGCACTGTCTCCTTATGGGTCCCTGCGTTGCTGCTGAGGCTCGGACTCTATTTTGTTGGTGAGGTATCTCTGGTCCCCTCACCTGTTCCCCGTGCATGTCTAGTCACCAGCAGTCCCCGTACTCGACCACCTCTCTTCAGGTGTCTTTCAGACTGACTAACAGGTAACCGTTCTCCCCCGCTAACAGCTACTACTACTACACATGCAGGGTCTCACTAGTCTCCGCGCGCTTCTCTTCCCCTAGCAACTGCTGCGCTTCACTAGCAGACTGGTTCACTCCTCCTCTTTCCTGACAGCTTCTGCAACCTAGCTTCCAGCCCCTCCACTACACCTCTTGACAAGAATTGAAGGCCAGACTCCTCTAGGGACTGCCCAAGGGTCCCATCTAATGATGTTGGAGACCTGGTTGCTATGTGTCTGTGCGTACACACCTCATTCTGGCCTTTGGAATTTCCTGGAAGCACTGTCCCAGCATGGGTGCAGTACTCAGTGGTGCCTGACCAGGTCAGGGGCGCCACATTCCACCTTGGTTATCAACAGCACGTTCTCGGGCTGCAAAGACAAGAAAATTAATACAACTTTTCCCACACAGGGGAGTTATTTACATTTTAAACATACCAGGTACCATATCACCACCACCCACCACCCACAAGTCCTGGTCCCACTCAGAAACTTTCAGGAGTAAGGTCACCGGTCCCTTTGGTGACCAGGTCTGGGCCATCTGTATCCCAGACCTTTCCTCCAATCTTCCTCTCCTGAGGATGGCGGTGCAGGGTAGGCCCCATAAAGAGGTGTACCAGCTTCCTCGTGTTGGAGAGCAGGCCCCATCAACAGGCGTGCTCCCTGGTGTTGGTGGGCGGTCTGAGGGTAACCATTAACTCGCCTTCCTAGCACTTCCTGTTTCGGATAACCCCTGACTTGAAGTACCGTGGGGTTCATCCAGGGAAGTCGCTACTGCCTTTTCTCCCTTTTTTGTCCCATTTGCCAGCAGCGTGGACCTGGTGAGATGGCTTCTGGCACTGTCTCCTTATGGGTCCCTGCGTTGTTGCTGAGGCTCGGACTCTGTTTGGTTGGTGAGGTATCTCTGGTCCCCTCACCTGTTCCCCATGCGTGCCTAGTCACCAGCAGTCCCAGTACTCGACCGCCTCTCTTCAGGTGTCTTTCAGACTGACTAACAGGTAACCGTTCTCCCCCGCTAACAGATTCTACACGTGCAGGGTCTCACTAGTCTCAGAGTGAGTGCCTCTCTTCCCCTAGCAACTGCTGCGCTTCACTAGCAGACTGGTTCACTCCTCCTCTTTTCTGACAGCCTCTGCAATCCAGCTTCCAGCCCCACCACTACACCCCTTGACAAGAATTGAAGGCCAGACTCCTCTAGGGACTGCCCAAGGGTCCCATCTAATGGTGTTGGAGACCTGGTTGCTATGTGTCTGTGCGTACACACCTCATTCTGGCCTTTGGAATTTCCTGGAAGCACTGTCCAAGCATGGGTGCAGTACTCAATGGTGCCTGACCAGGTCAGGGGCGCCACATTCTGCCTTGGTTATCAACAGCAAGTCTTCGGGCTGCAAGGACAAGAAAATTAATACAACTTTTCCCACACAGGGGAGTTATTTACATTTTAAACATACCAGGTACCATATGACCACCACCCACCACCCACAAGTCCTGGTCCCACTCAGAAACTTTCAGGAGATAGGTCACCGGTCCCTTTGGTGACCAGGTCTGGGCCATCTGTATCCCAGACCTTTTCTACAATCTTCCTCTCCTGAGGATGGCGGTGTAGGGTAGGCCCCATAAACAGGTGTACCAGCTTCCTCGTGTTGGAGAGCAGGCCCCATCAACAGGCGTGCCCCCTTGTGTTGGAGGGCAGGCCCCATAAACAGGCGTGCCCCCTTGTGTTGGAGGGCAGGTCCCATAAACAGGCGTGCCACCTTGGTGGTGCAGAGCCATGCCCCTCAACAGGCAGACTCTGGGGTTGGTACCTCTGAGGAAACTTTTTACCCTGCGAGAGTTTATGGTTATAGCCAGGCACATTTTTCCTAAAACGTTACTTCAAGCTTACAACACTGTAAACTTTACTTTCTTTATTTTCATTTTATACTAAATAAAATTACATCTCCCAAGACCAGTGCTTGGCACTTCAGTGCACTGACCCTTGGAATTTGGGTTTTGGGCGTCCCCTGGTGGCGATGGCAATGGGGACCTGGTTGGAGCGGTGGGGATAGAACCTGGGCTCACCACAGTTTCCTTTGGACACTGCACCACATCCAAGACAAACCAGCCTCTTTCTCCCTTATGCCTGGTGAACTCCCACCACATCCCCCATATGCAAGCACGACCAGGGTGACCCCTTTGCAGATGTGACTGCACGTCCCACTGAGACACAAAGATGCCTTCTTTAACCCCTGCCTCCACAATAAACCCATACCCCGTTTGGCAGTTAAATTTTTCCACTAACCCACGGTGGAGGGGACCTCTGGCCTGGTGCCTGGCCCGCCGCAGGGACGGCTTTTCCTGCAGGTCCCTGGCCTCCACTTGCTCTCTCTCTGGGGTGGACTTCTCAAGGGGGTGTCTTGCTCTCACACGACGCTGCTCTCTGTGGGCTGGTCTTCGCGTTAACATCACCTGGTCATCAGCAGGCAACCAAGTGACAGACATGCTGGGACTCTAGGCAAACAGCTCCTCCTGCCAGGGGGGGGGAGACAGCAGTGCGGCCTCCTGGCCTCCCTCTCTTGCAGAGGGTGCTGTGGCCTCCTCCGGTGGGCCAGAGAACAGCAGTGATGGTGGCTGGCCCTCTTTTCCCTCCCTGGCGGAGGTTGCTGTGACCTCTTCCGGTCCTTGGAGGGACAGCAGCGCGACCTCATGGCCTCCCTCTCTCGCAGAGTGTGCTACGACCTCCTCCGGTTGGTTGAATGGCAGCTTTTTGATTAGGTACCTCTCCACCAGGTGTGCTGGGAACCGAGCATCCAGTACCTTCTTTAATGGAGCCAGTTCCTTGTCCGTTTCTGGACAGAGCGCAGGTGTTGGTTCCTCAGTCAGCGACTGGGGCGTTGTAACCGCTTCTGGTCCGGGGGCAGGAGGTGGTTCCCCAATCCCCAGTCAGTGACTGGGGCACTGTGACTGCTCATGGTCGGGCAACTGGGACACCGGGCTTTGCGGCCTGGTCTGGTCTGGCCTCAGGCGTCGCATCGGGCATTGCACCGGACATCGCACCGGCTTCTGATAACAATGCCGGTGGGGTTGGCATACCAGGTGGAACAGGGGCAACTTCAGACTCACCCGGCGTTGGGCCGGAGACATCCTATGGTGGGGCATTGGTCACTGACGGTGGTTTTGGCTCATCATGGGCGGCGCCTCCAGGCGGGCCTTGCTGCATGGACAACCGCAGGTATCTAATCGCCCCCAGCATTCTGGTTCTCCAGGCGGCCACCTCTCTTCTCCACTGCTCCTCCATACAGTCAGCGATTCTGTTGATTTCTGCCTCCAGCTCCTCCGCTGTCATGGGACTGGTCCAACCCTGTTCTCCCTTGTCCCCTTCCGCTGACGCCATCTTATCTCTGTGGTTGCCCATCAGGTTCTGGTCAAGCTGTAGGCTTAGGGGCACTTTGCACACTACGATATCGCACTTGCGATGTCTATGGGGTCAAATCGAAAGTAACGCACATCCGGCGTCGCAGGCGATATCGTAGTGTGTAAATCCTTTTTGATACGATTAACGAGCGCAAAAGCGTCGTAATCGTATCATCGGTGTAGCGTCGGTCATTTCTATAATTTGAAATGACCGATGTTACGATGTTGTTTCTCGTTCCTGCGGCAGCGCACATCGCTGTGTGTGAAGCCGTAGGAGCGAGGAACATCTCCTACCTGCATCCCAGCCGCCAATGCGGAAGGAAGGATGTGGGTGGGATGTTTACGTCCCGCTCATCTCCGCCCCTCCGCTCCTATTGGCCGCCTGCTGTGTGACGTCGCTATGACGCCGCACGACCCGCCCCCTTAATAAGGAGGCGGGTCGCCGGCCAGAACGACGTCGCAGGACAGGTGAGTGCATGTGAAGCTGCCGTAGCGATAATGTTTGCTATGGCAGCTATCACTATATATCGCACCTGCGACGGGGGCGGGGACTATCGCTGCAGTGTTGGTAACATATTGTTACCGATGTCGCAGTGTGCAAAGTGCCCCTTAGTTTCATTTCTGGTTGTTCTCCTCCCACTGGACTGGGACGTCCCCGCAGTCCGGGGACAGATCCACCCCCAACTTCTCCTTCCACAGTGTCAGAACGCTCCAGTGATCCTGGGATGGACAAACCCCTTCGTGGGCGGATAATTTTCTTCTGCGTGGGCTGTAGCTTTTGAAATCGCGCGCTTTCCACGGTGACAAAATGGCGGTGGTTCAAATTTTTCGATCGGACCGCTAAGGCGCACTGTAACCTGTCTAAACAGGTCTAGTCCTTGATCCTGTTCGTGAAGCCCACCAGCAGCGGTCACCCCAGGGACATCACTCCACCTGCAGGGACGCCACAGGGTCTACACTTGGGGATATCAGGCAACAGGTAGGTTGATTTTGTGTATTTTTCTAGGAGTCGTGACGCCACTCACGGTTTGCGGTCAGGGATAAGGGTGACCGCCACTGCATGGGTGCAGTACTCAGTGGTGCATGACCAGGTCAGGGGCGCCACATTCCACCTTGGTTATCAACAGCACGTTTTCGGGCTGCAAAGACAAGAAAATTAATACAACTTTTCCCACACAGGGGAGTTATTTACATTTTAAACATACCAGGTACCATATCACCACCACCCACCACCCACAAGTCCTGGTCCCACTCAGAAACTTTCAGGAGGGAGGTCACCGGTCCCTTTGGTGACCAGTTCTGTGCCATCTGTATCCCAGACCTTTCCTCCAATCTTTCTCTCCTGAGTATGGCGGTGTAGGGTAGGCCCCATAAACAGGTGTACCAGCTTCCTCGTGTTGGAGAGCAGGCCCCATCAACAGGCGTGCTCCCTGGTGTTGGTGGGCGGTCTGAGGGTAACCATTAACTCACCTTCCTAGCACTTCCTGTTTCGGATAACCCCTGACTTGAAGTACCGTGGGTTTCATCCAGGGAAGTTGCTACTGCCTTTTCTCCCCTTTTTGTCCCATTTGCCGGCAGCGTGGACCTGGTGAGATGGCTTCTGGCACTGTCTCCTTATGGGTCCCTGCGTTGTTGCTGAGGCTCGGACTCTGTTTGGTTGGTTGAGGTATCTCTGGTCCCCTCACCTGTTCCCCATGCGTGCCTAGTCACCAGCAGTCCCAGTACTCGACCGCCTCTCTTCAGGTGTCTTTCAGACTGACTAACAGGTAACCGTTCTCCCCCGCTAACAGCTTCTACACGTGCAGGGTCTCACTAGTCTCAGAGTGCCTCTCTTCCCCTAGCAACTGCTGCGCTTCACTAGCAGACTGGTTCACTCCTCCTCTTTTCTGACAGCCTCTGCAACCTAGCTTCCAGCCCCTCCACTACACCCCTTGACAAGAATTGAAGGCCAGACTCCTCTAGGGACTGCCCAAGGGTCCCATCTAATGGTGTTGGAGACCTGGTTGCTATGTGTCTGTGCGTACACACCTCATTCTGGCCTTTGGAATTTCCTGGAAGCACTGTCCCAGCATGGGTGCAGTACTCAGTGGTGCCTGACCAGGTCAGGGGCGCCACATTCCGCCTTGGTTATCAACAGCACGTCTTCAGGCTGCAAAGACAAGAAAAGTAATACAACTTTTCCCACACAGGGGAGTTATTTACATTTTAAACATACCAGGTACCATATGACCACCACCCACCACCCACAAGTCCTGGTCCCACTCAGAAACTTTCAGGAGATAGGTCACCGGTCCCTTTGGTGACCAGGTCTGGGCCATCTGTATCCCAGACCTTTTCTACAATCTTCCTCTCCTGAGGATGGCAGTGTAGGGTAGGCCCCATAAACAGGTGTACCAGCTTCCTCGTGTTGGAGAGCAGGCCCCATCAACAGGCGTGCCCCCTTGTGTTGGAGGGCAGGCCCCATAAACAGGCGTGCCCCCTTGTGTTGGAGGTCAGATCCCATAAACAGGCGTCCCCCTTGGTGGTGCAGAGCCATGCCCCTCAACAGGCAGACTCTGGGGTTGGTACCTCTGAGGTAACTTTTTACACTGCGAGAGTTTGTGGTTATAGTCAGGCACATTTTTCCTTAAACGTTACTTCAACCTTAAAACACTGTAAACTTTACTTTCTTTATTTTCATTTTATACTAAATAAAATTACATCTCCCAAGACCAGTGCTTGGCACTTCAGTGCACTGACCCTTGGAATTTGGGTTTTGGGCGTCCCCTGGTGGCGATGGCAATGGGGACCTGGTTGGAGCGGTGGGGATAGAACCTGGGCTCACCACAGTTTCCTTTGGACACTGCACCACATCCAAGGCAAACCAGCCTCTTTCTCCCTTATGCCTGGTGAACTCCCACCACATCCCCCATATGCAAGCACGACCAGGGTGACCCCTTTGCAGATGTGACTGCACGTCCCACCGAGACACAAAGATGCCTTCTTTAACCCTGCCTCCACAATAAACCCATACCCCGTTTGGCAGTTAAATTTTTCCACTAACCCACGGTGGAGGGGACCTCTGGCCTTGTGCCTGGCCCGCCGCAGGGACGGCTTTTCCTGCAGGTCCCTGGCCTCCACTTGCTCTCTCTCTGGGGTGGACTTCTCAAGGGGGTGTCTTGCTCTCACACGACGCTGCTCTCTGTGGGCTGGTCTTCGCGTTATCATCACCTGGTCATCAGCAGGCAACCAAGTGACAGACATGCTGGGACTCTAGGCAAACAGCTCCACCTGCCAGGGGGGGGGAGACAGCAGTGCGGCCTCCTGGCCTCCCTCTCTTGCAGAGGGTGCTGTGGCCTCCTCCGGTGGGCCAGAGAACAGCAGTGATGGTGGCTGGCCCTCTTCTACCTCCCTGGCGGAGGTTGCTGTGACCTCTTCCGGTCCTTGGAGGGACAGCAGCGCGACCTCATGGCCTCCCTCTCTCGCAGAGTGTGCTACGACCTACTCCGGTTGGTTGAATGGCAGCTTTTTGATTAGGTACCTCTCCACCAGGTGTGCTGGGAACCGAGCATCCAGTACCTTCTTTAATGGAGCCAGTTCCTTGTCCGTTTCAGGACAGAGCGCAGGTGTTGGTTCCTCAGTCAGCGACTGGGGCGTTGTAACCGCTTCTGGTCCGGGGGCAGGAGGTGGTTCCCCAGTCAGTGACTGGGGCACTGTGACTGCTCATGGTCGGGCAACTGGGACACCGGGCTTTGCGGCCTGATCTGGTCTGGCCTCGGGCGTCGCATCGGGCATTGCACCGGACATCGCACCGGACATCGCACCGGCTTCTGCTAACAATGCCGGTGGGGTTGGCATACCAGGTGGAACAGGGGCAACTTCAGACTCACCCGGCGTTGGGCCGGAGACATCCTATGGTCGGGCATTGGTCACTGACGGTGGTTTTGGCTCATCATGGGCGGCGCCTCCAGGCGGGCCTTGCTGCACGGACAACCGCAGGCATCTAATCGCCCCCAGCATTCTGGTTCTCCAGGCGGCCACCTCTCTTCTCCACTGCTCCTCCATACAGTCAGCGATTCTGTTGATTTCTGCCTCCAGCTCCTCCGCTGTCATGGGACTGGTCCAACCCTGTTCTCCCTTGTCCCCATCCGCTGACGCCATCTTATCTCTGTGGTTGCCCATCAGGTTCTGGTCAAGCTGTAGGCTTAGGGGCACTTTGCACACTACGATATCGCACTTGCGATGTCGATGGGGTCAAATCGAAAGTGACGCACATCCGGCGTCGCAGTTGATATCGTAGTGTGTAAATCCTTTTTGATACGATTAACGAGCGCAAAAGCGTCGTAATCGTATCATCGGTGTAGCGTCGGTCATTTCCATAATTTGGAAATGACCGATGTTACGATGTTGTTTCTCGTTCCTGCGGCAGCGCACATCGCTGTGTGTGAAGCCGTAGGAGCGAGGAACATCTCCTACCTGCGTCCCAGCCGCCAATGAGGAAGGAAGGATGTGGGTGGGATGTTTACGTCCCGCTCATCTCCGCCCCTCCGCTCCTCTTGGCCGCCTGCTGTGTGACATCGCTGTGACGCCGCACAACCCGCCCCCTTAATAAGGAGGCGGGTCGCCGGCCAGAACGACGTCGCAGGGCAAGTGAGTGCATGTGTAGCTGCCGTAGCGATAATGTTCGCTATGGCAGCTATCACTATATATCGCACCTGCGACGGGGGCGGGGACTGTCGCTGCAGTGTCGGTAACATATTGTTACCGATGTCGCAGTGTGCAAAGTGCCCCTTAGTTTCGTTTCTGGTTGTTCTCCTCCCACTGGACTGGGACGTCCCCGCAGTCCGGGGACAGATCCACCCCCAACTTCTCCTTCCACAGTGTCAGAACGCTCCGGTGATCCTGGGATCGACAAACCCCTTCGTGGGCGGTTAATTTTCTTCTGCGTGGGCTGTAGCTTTTGAAATCGCGCGCTTTCCACGGTGACAAAATGGCGGTTGTTCAAATTTTTCGATCGGACCGCTAAGGCGCACTGTAACCTGTCTAAACAGGTCTAGTCCTTGATCCTGTTTGTGAAGCCCACCCGCAGCGGTCACCCCAGGGACATCACTCCACCTGCAGGGACGCCACAGGGTCTACACTTGGGGATATCAGGCAACAGGTAGGTTGATTTTGTGTATTTGTCTAGGAGTCATGAAGCCACTCACGGTTTGCGGTCAGGGATATGAGTGACCGCCACTGCAGATTTAACGAGCGTCTGGGGCTGATGGAGTCTGCAGCTGGGTGGTATGGCCTCCCGTGAGTGAGGCTGGCCCCAGGGGCTCGGGTGTGTGGAACAACAGGTCCCAGAATAACTCAGTCTTAGTCCAGAAAGTCTTTCAACTGCTCTTTACTGACTTTTAGTTGTTTCCGTGAAATAACCCGGGTGATGCTGAGATTAAACCAGGTGGAACCAGGAACTCCTTTAGGCTGATCTGAGGGTAACCATTAACTTGCCTTCCTAGCGCTTCTTGTTTTGGATAACCCCTGACTTGAAGTACCGTGGGGTTCATCCAGGGAAGTCGCTACTGCCTTTTTTCCCCTTTTTGTCCCATTTGCCGGCAGCGTGGACCTGGTGAGATGGCTTCTGGCACTGTCTCCTTATGGGTCCCTGCGTTGCTGCTGAGGCTCGGACTCTGTTTGGTTGGTGAGGTATCTCTGATCCCCTCACCGGCAGGTTTTAGCAGCTAGTTAAAATTGAGGCTACTCTAGGGACCTGTTCCCCGTGTGTGCCTAGTCACCAGCAGTCCCCATACTCGACCACCTCTCTTCAGGTGTCTTTCAGACTGACTAACAGGTAACCATTCTCCCCCGCTAACAGCTACTACACGTGCAGGGTCTCACTAGTCTCCGCGCGCCTCTCTTCCCCTAGCAACTGCTGCGCTTCACTAGCAGACTGGCTCACTCCTCCTCTTTTCTGACAGCCTCTGCAACCTAGCTTCCAGCCTCTCCACTAAACCCCTTGACAAGAATTGAAGGCCAGACTCCTCTAGGACTGCCCAAGGGTCCCATCTAATGGTATTGGAGACCTGGTTGCTTTGTGTCTGTGCGTACACACCTCATTCTGGCCTTTGGAATTTCCTGGAAGCACTGTCCCAGCATGGGTGCAGTACCCAGTGGTGCCTGACCACGTCAGGGGCGCCACAGATACATCACCCCATACTGCATCAAAGTTGGGCTAAGCTTGGATGTGGTCTTTAACTAGCCGCAAGGAGCAAAACAAAGAATGATCCAAGAGCTACAAACTCCCTATCATAACAAGCTCACTAATGGGTTCTTGAAACTCATCCAACTGTTTTTCGCTTAAAATACAAGCATTTAAGTAAAATATGTTATTGAAATGTTTTTCTTTTTTTTAATATCTTTAAAATTTAATTCAATCACAACTTATTGTTTCTGCAGATGGAACCCACATATACAGATCTGAGGAGATCCGAGATTACAGAAGTATATGATCAGTTGAAGGTAATTATAATTCTATTGTTGTATCTCTACACTGTGTGCGGAATTATTAGGCAAATGAGTATATTGATCACATGATTTTTTTTATTCATGTTGTCCTACTCCAAGCTGTAAAAGCTTGAGTGCCAACTACCAATTAAGTAAATCAGGTGATGTGCATCTCTGTAATGAGGAGGGGTGCGGTGTAATGACATCAACACCCTATATAAGGTGTGCTTAATTATTAGGGAATTTCCTTTCCTTTGGCAAAATGGGTCAGAAGAGAGATTTGACAGGCTCTGCAAAGTCCAAAATTGTGAGATGTCTTGCAGAGGGACGCAGCAGTCTTGAAATTGCCAAACTGATCACCGAACAATCAAGCGTTTCATGCAAATAGCCAACAGGGTCGCAAGAAGCGTGTTGGGCAAAAAAGGCGCAAAATAACTGCCCATGAATTGAGGAAAATCAAGTGTGAAGCTGCCAAGATGCCATTTGCCACCAGTTTGGCCATATTTCAGAGCTGCAACGTTACTGGAGTATCAAAAAGCACAAGGTGTGCCATACTCAGGGACATGGCCAAGGTAAGGAAGGCTGAAAAACCACCACCTCTGAACAAGAAACATGAGATAAATCCTCAAGACTGGGCCAAGACATATCTAAAGACTGATTTTTCAAAGGTTTTATGGACTGATGAAGTGAGAGTAACTCTTTATAGGCCAGATGGAAGGGCCAGAGGCTGGATCAGTAAAGGGCAGAGAGCTCCACTCCGACTCAGATGCCAGCAAGGTGGAGGTGGGTACTGGTATGGGCTGGTATCATCAAAGATGAACTTGTGGGACCTTTTCGGGTTGAGGATGGAGTGAAGCTCAACTCCCAGACCTACTGCCAGTTTCTGGAAGACAACTTCTTCAAGCAGTGGTAGAGGAAGAAGTCGGTATCATTCAAGAAAAACATGATTTTCATGCAGGACAAAGCTGCATCACATGCATCCAACTACTCCGCAGCATGGCTGGCAAGTAAAGGTCTAAAAGATGAAAAAATAATGACATGGCCCCCTTGTTCACCTGATCTGAACCCCATAGAGAACCTGTGGTCCCTCATAAAATGTGAGATCTACAGGGAGGGAAAACAGTGCACGTCTGGGAACAGTGTCTGGAGGCTGTGGTGGCTGCTGCACGCAATGTGGATGGTAAATAGATCAAACAACTGACCGAATCTATGGATGGTCGGCTGCTGGGTGTAATCATAAAGGAAGGGGGCTATATTGGTCACTAATTTTTTTGGGTTTTGTTTTTGCATGTCAGAAATGTTTATTTCTAAATTTTGTGCAGTTATATTGGTTTACCTGGTGAAAATAAACAAGTGAGATGGGAATAGATTTGGTTTTTATTAAGTTGCCTAATAATTCTGCACAGTAATAGTTACCTGCACAAACAGATCCTCCTAAGATAGCCAAATCTAAAAAAAAAAAAACACACCAACTTCCAAAAATATTAAGCTTTGATATTTATGAGTCTTTTGGGTTGATTGAGAACATAGTTGTTGATCAATAATAAAAAAAATCCTCTAAAATACAACTTGTCTAATAATTCTGCACATGGTGTATTGTTTACTGGTGTTTACGTTTCTGTTATTTTACCTCTTTATGTTTGTTTTGAATATTTATATGAATAATCTCGAAAGTTGTTTCTTTTTTTTCTCTCTGTTACTTTAAAATTGCATTCAATCACAACTTATTGTTCAGACATCGAGAATCTCAATTGAAGTATTTGAAGTATCGGTCCCTAGGCTAGACTTAACAACGTGGAGGAAGTACCGTATTTTTCGTTTTATAAGACGCACTGGATTATAAGACGCACCTCAAAGTTGGAGAAAAAAAAAGGTGAAAAAAAAAAAAAAATGGGATCCGTTTTATAATCTGGTGATGTCTTACCAGGGAGAGAGGGTAGAAGCAGAGCAGGAGTCACAGAAGGCAGAGGTGGTACTGGAGTAAGTTGATGCTGGCAATGGTACAGAGGGAGGCCCAGATACTCACTGCGGTCTCTGCTCTGTGCGGGGCTGGTGATGCGCTCTGCTCTGTGCGGGGCCCGGTGACGCTGCTCTGTGCGGGGCTGGTGATGCCGCTCTGCTCTGTGCGGGGGCGGTGAGTCACCGGCCATTCTGAAGATGTCGGCGGTCAACGGTGAGGGCTTCAAATAACGGCGGTTGGAGTCGGCAAGAGGTTGAGCTGAGAGCTCCATCTGCGCAGGCGCTGACTCTAGACACCATTATTTGAATCCCTGACCGCCGACCTCTGAAATCTTCAGAATAACCTCCGTCCGCACAGAACAGCCGCGCGCCGAGCAGAACAGAGCAGCCGCGCGCCGAGCAGAACAGAGCAGCCGTGCACCGAGCAGAACAGAGCAGACCCTCGCCAAGCAGAACAGAGAAGTCGCACGCTGAGCAGAACAGAGCAGCCATGGGCCGAGCAGAACAGAGCAGCCGCATGCTGAGCAGAACAGAGCAGCCATGGGCCGAGCAGAACAGAGCAGAGAAGAGCAGAGTGGCGCCGCCTGGTGCACACAACTGCGCCGTACTGACCAGCGCCGGCAGCACCCGGTAAGCTACATTTGGATTTTAAGACGCACCCCTCAATTTCCTACAACATTTTTGGGAGGAAAAGTGCGTCTTATAATCCAAAAAATACAGTATAATACTGTATAAACAGTTTTAATAATATTTCATGTAATAACAGCTTATTACCTTTCCAAACAATTAGTCATAAATTTAATTTCCCTTTAAACGAACTGGCAAATTGGACACTCCTTAACCAGTACTTAATTAAAAACAAAAAGTTAACTTTTTCACTACCAGTAGATTTGTTGGATATTTTATTCAACCCACAAAATAAATTACAGTATTTTTCGAGTTATAAGACGCACTTTTCCTCCCAAAATTTTAGGAGGAAAATGAGGGGTGCGTCTTAAAATCCGAATATAGCTTTACCTGGGGGTCCTGTCTGTGCGTCAATCGAATGGCTGGGTGCCTGTGGCTGCGTGCGAGCGGCAGTCAGGGGCCTGTGCAAGTTTCAGTCGGGTGCTCGTGTCTGCGTGCGGGTGGCAGCTGGGTGCCTGTGTGCGGGCGACAGCCGGGTGCCTTTTGGTGCCGGCTGCCTCTCTGTGCGGGTGGGCGGGCGGCTGTGCAGCAGGTTTCCCAGTGTGTCCGCGGTCTGTTTCAAATGGTGGCGCCGGGAGCGTGAGTGTGCGCAGATGGAGCCCTTGGATGAGAGGTCCATCTGCGCATGCGCCGCTCCAGGTGCCATGATTTGAACCGGGACCGCGGACACTGGGACATTCACCGCAGCAGCCTGCTGCACTACTCACCCGTCCGCCACCACCACGGACCCCGCCGCGCCAGCCACCACGGACACCGCTGCGCCTGCCACCATGGACCCCGCCGCACATGCCACCACGGACCCTGCCGCACCTGCTACCACGGACCCCGCCGCGCCTACCACCACGGACGCCGCTGCCACTGACCCGCCGCGCCTGCAAGCACAACCTCTGACTCCTGTGACCCCGCTTCAGCACCACTGCTGCCCCTCTCCGGTAAAACAACACCGGAGTATAAGACGGACCCCATTTTTATTTTTTTACCTTTTTTTATGTCTAAATTTGGGGTGCGTCTTATAATCCGGTGCGTCTTAGAAAGCAAAAAATACGGTATATTGGAAAACTAGCAACATTTATGCTATTATTAATGAAGACCTCCAATTTGATAAAGATCAAATATTCTGAACTGGGAGAAAGATCTTGGTCAGACTTTTCAATTGGAACAGCGGCAAAAATCATTGAATCTTCCTGCGCCACGTTGGAAGAAACTTGTTTTAAAGTGCTTTCATGCTGCTATTTAACGCCTCAAAAGCTACACAAAATTTCCGTATCTAACTCTCCTTCGTGCTGGAGAGAGTGTGGAGAAAATGGGTCTATTTTGCATATTTTTTGGAGTTGTCCAGCTTTAAAAAAGATGTGGAAAGATGTGCGTGATCTCGTAATAATAAAAGTTCCATCACAGAGTTTCATTCTTTCCCCCCAAGAGTTTAAAGACCCATGCGGACACATAATTTTCCATATTCTACTCATGTTAAAACATCTTATTGCTTTAAAATGGAAACCAGTAGAGGCACCTTCCATAATAAAAATTATTGAACGGATATCATCACATATTTCGTATGAGTATAGTTTTGCATTGAAAGAAACAAACGTTTTGAGATGGTCTTTATGGACGGAAACATTTATGCCTAGTCTGCATATAACTTACCCTCCTGACATGTAATGATTATTATTTCTCATGTATATTATTTTTTTCATTGTTCCAAGTCCGTTGGTGACAAAACGATTGATGTTAATACTTTTGAAGCATTGGCCATAAAGGCGACACTTAACTGTTGGTTTTTCCTTTTTCCTTTATCTCTATTCCTGTTCCCCCTTTCCCTAATTCCTCCCTTATTCCTTGTATTTCTTGTATTAAAATTTGTAAAATATTAATAAAAAGATGCAAATGCAACTTATTGTTCCTGCAGATGGAACCCACATATACAGATCTGAGGAAATCCGAGATTACAGAAGTATATGATCAGTTGAAGGTAATGGTTCTTCTCCTGTTGTAACTCTATTGTTTACTTATGTTTACGTTTCTGTTATTTTACCTCTTTAGGTTTCTTTTGCATATTTATATGAATAATCTCGAAAGTTGTTTCTTTTTTCTGTCTGTGACTTTAAAATTGCATTCAATCACAACTTATTGTTCCTACAGATGGAACCCACATATACAGATCTGAGGAAATCCGAGATTACAGAAGTATATGATCAGTTGAAGGTAATGGTTCTTCTCCTGTTGTAACTCTATTGTTTACTTATGTTTACGTTTCTGTTATTTTACCTCTTTAGGTTTCTTTTGCATATTTATATGAATAATCTCGAAAGTTGTTTCTTTTTTCTTTCTGTGACTTTAAAATTGCATTCAATCACAACTTATTGTTCCTACAGATGGAACCCACATATACAGATCTGAGGAAATCCGAGATTACAGAAGTATATGATCAGTTGAAGGTAATGGTTCTTCTGCTGATGTAACTCTATTGTTTACTTATGTTTACATTTCTGTTATTTTACCTCTTTAGGTTTCTTTTGCATATTTATATGAATAATCTCGAAAGTTGTTTCTTTTTTCTTTCTGTGACTTTAAAATTGCATTCAATCACAATTTATTGGTCCTACAGATGGAACCCACATATACAGATCTGAGGAGATCCGAGATTACAGAAGAATATGATCAGTTGAAGGTAATGTTTCTTCTGCTGTTGTAACTCTATTGTTTACTTATTTTTATGTGTCGCCCAGGGATAGGGGTTACTCAGATCCGGGCCAAGGGGTCATTTCTGTGAGTATCACGGTGGTGTGACCCGGTCTGTGATCCCAGGCTCCACAGCAAAAAGGGGATTAGGTAAAGGAGATTGTCCGTGACACCACCTGTGGGTTGCGGTGATGAAATGGTGGCACCGCCGCTGCCTCTGGGGACCATACCCGGGACTGATGGTGTGGGGCAGCAAGGTGAAATCCCCTCCACGGGTAGGGGAGGTGTAGTCCCGGGGCCCAGTTGGGAGTTGTGGTGGTGGCAGGGATTGCAGGGAGTAGTACACTCACAGTTCGGTTATCATGGTGCTGGATGAAGCTGGATTGATGTGGAGGGTCAGGAACACAGATGGAAGAAATACTCTAGTATATATATAAATAGTCTTTTGTAAACCAAATTGCTGGTAACTGGTGCCCACAGATGCTGTGAGGATGGGTCCCACACCCGTGTGTGTAATTCAGGTGTTGTTCTCCTGCCTGATGTTTGTGTCTGCTCCGTGCACAGGTCCGGATAGGGCCCCAACAGCTGGCACCGGCGGGCCACTACCCTGCCCTGATCCACTTTGGTTCCCCACAAGCGGCTGGCCTATTCCAGAGGCCCTTACTGTCACTTTTCCTAGCTCCCCACTGGAGCTCCTTCCGGACTTCTCTCCTCCTGCAGACTACCTAAAGCTCAAACTCTGCTCTGCTCTTTCTAAGCTCCTTTCACCCCCCCCATTTTCCTGGGGAGGGAGTGAGTAGGGCCTGATTGGCTGGTGTGTTTCTGTGTGGGAAACTTCCCAAGGGAGAGTGAGATCTGCACCAAAAAGATGGATGCAGACCTCTGTGACACCCTGGTTTTGCCAGGGCGGCACATTTACGTTTACGTTATTTTAACTCTTTATGTTTGTTTTGCATATTTATTTGAATAATCTCGAAAGTTGTTTCTTTTTTTTCTCTCTGTGACTTTAAAATTGCATTCAATCACAACTTCTTGTTCCTGCAGGCTGAAGCCACATATACAGATCTGAGGAGATCCGAGATTACAGAAATATATGAACAGTTGGAGGTAATTATAATTCTATTGTTGTATCTCTATTGTTTACTGATGTTTACGTTTCTGTTATTTTCATTCTATATGGGTTTTTTTGAACATTTCTATGAATTTCTATGTTTTATTTTACAGCCTGTGGCCCATTCAGACACCGATGTTGTGAGTGTGTGTGCAGCTCATGGATATGAGAATGTCGAGAAACAACATAAATTATAATAAACCTTCTGATGGAAACATGGGCTTCATTTCATTGTGTTATTTTTCTAAGAGAAAATTTGTATTTGCATTGATTATTGGCATACTGGACTAATCTCTGTTAAATGTCTCATTGCCCTATGGGCTGTTCTAAAGTGTAAATTGTGTTGAAAAGTGAAGTCTAAAGGTGGCTTTAGACGCTACGATATCATTAATGTTTTGTCGTCGGGGTCACGTTGTTAGTGACGCACATCTGGCGTCATTAACGATATCGCAGCGTGTTACAGTGACCTTAAGCGACCTCAAAAATGGTGAAAATCGTTCACCATGGAAAGGTCGTCCCAAACTCAAAAATCGGTAAGGGTTGCTTATCCAGGTGGTTCATCGCTCATGCGGCAGCACACATCGCTATGTGTGACACCGCAGGAGCGAGGAACGTCTCCTTACCTGCCGTCTGCCACAATGCGGAAGGAAGGAGGTGGGCGGGATGTTACGTCCTGCTCATCTCCGCCCCTCCGCTTTGATTGACCGGCCGCTTAGTGACGTTGCGGTGACGTCGCTGTGATGCCGTACGTCCCTCCACCTTGAAGGAGGGATTGTTCGGCAGTCACAGCGACGCCGCCGACCAGGTAAGTATGTGTGATGCTGCCGTAGCGATAATGTTCGCTACGGCAGCGATCACAAACAATCGCATGCACAACGGGGGCGGGTACTTACACGCTCGTTATCGCTACAAATTGCTAGCGATATCGCTACCGTGTAAAGCCCCCTTTATAGAAGATTGGACATTCCCTAATGCACAAGAGCCCCTCTGAGCCAGGAGAGTAAAGGCCTCTTTACACACTGAGACTTTCTAGCGATCCCACCAGCGATCCCAACCTGGCCAGGATTGCTGGAAAGTCTCTAACAGTCTCTGGTGAGCTGTCAAACAGGCAGATCTGGCCAACGACGCAGCAGCGATCCGGACCTGCAGAACGACCTCGCTGGTCATTGGAGACGTGTCACACAGCAACTATTTGATGACTCACACCTATGTTAGGGGCGTGGTGTTTGGCGCTGAAGCCACCTAGGTGTCCTTTTTACACGCCCCCCCCTGAGCTCCAATTGGTGATCGCTAGTGCATTCTTATTGGCGACCCCAAGCTTGGAAAGATTGGCAAAAGTGGCGCTTGTATATCCTTTGTTCCTGAAGTTGCTTAGCGGATCTTTGTAGAGTTCTCTGTGCAGCGACTCCAAACTGGTATATCGATACAGCATCAATAGAGCGTCAATCCAATGATGCTTACCGTATAGGCTTTATAGTATTGCAGACTGGAGAACTCTCTAATGACCCACAAACCAGCACGCTCAGGAACAAGGGAGCTTTGAAACAAAGGACGGAAGCGCTATAGTTGCCTTCTTTTCAGTGAAAGCCGCCCAATCAGAATGTAAAAGCGACCACCAATCGGAGGTAAGGGGGCGGGAAAGGGAACGCTATAGAACGCCTACGGGTGGGTTCTAAGTCGCTAACAATTTTGTTGTAACGGTGTCAAACACACCGATGCATGCTGTGCAGCGGGAAACAAAGGACCAAAAAATGTTCCTGAATGATTTGTAGCGATCAGCGACCTCACAGCGGGGGCCAGGTCGCTGATGCGTGTCACACACTGCGATATCGCTGGGGAGGTCGCTATTACGTCACAAAACCGGTGACGTTACAGCGATATTGCTAGCGATGTTGCAGTGTGTAAAGGGGCCCGTAGTGTCATATGTTTATCCCACTCTAAGTAGACCTCTGGCGAGTCTGGGACCAGAAGATCACAACGCCTTATTGTTTACAGGTCTACAACTGGTATTTGAATGCATCTTCTTTTTTTTAGTATAGCAGGGGTTAAGGACTCTTTCCTATTTTGCTGTTCTTTGTAGCCTTAATCTCAGGTGCAGCTCTTTTGTGACCACTCCCTTTTGCTATAAAAATTCTTACCATCTGATGCTGGTTATAGATTTTCATTCTGTTGCTGACCACTTTGGAAAGAGAGTGTTTTCATTTTTCTGTCTCCCTTACCTTGTGATGTATTATTGCATTGGTGAGACTAGTGTTCTCACTGGCCTACTCACTAGCCAGGGTGAGTTCAGGGCATGCGAGGGCCTAAGTATGTTATGCCAACAGGGGAAAGGACCCATATAGGGACATTGGGGAGTTTAGGGTACAGACTCGGGTGAGTTGCAGGAGGTGTCACTTCTCCCCTCTCCCTACTGCCTGGCACTTCTTTCTATACTATCCATGTTGTAACTTTTGTGTTCCACACTGAACATCTGTATGCTCTAGCATGACAGGTATAGAATGAAAAACTAAAGGCAATAGGGTGAAGGGGGTCTTGGGGTCAATATTTTAAAAAAATAGTAATGTGGCCATGACAGCCCCTTTATGCATCACTGCTTCTCAGACATTAATACATTGGAGTCAATATCAATGTGGATGTCCATCTTTGAAAACTTATTTCGAAATACTTAATAATGATACTAAAGGTCTTCTCTATTCAAGACCCTTACTGTTAGCACCAAGAGAGGAACAAAACAAATGATGCCATTTTGGTGCCTGTTAAAGAAAACAATAATCAGAACCCCATCTTTTGGACATTGGTCCAATTGTTAGCAAAATCGCCTCTGCTGAGAACACCTCTTTAAATTGCTGATTAACATCTCAATGGATATTATTTTCCCTTCCTGTCAAGGTGTGAAAAAAGGCAACAAAATGGGGTGTACTCTTTTAATGGGTCAGCTTATATATGTATACACAATGACACAATGGGGCTGATTAATTAAGGCTGGCGTATCACATGTTTATGCTATGCCAGTTTGTTGGGGACCAAGGCCCCTAATTCCTTAAGAGGCATATGTAACTTAATAAATTAACTGTATTTTCTGAGTTGCGTGTGCCTCTAGGCACCACAATAGAAATGTTTCAGTGCGGGGCTACAATTGCATTTCTGGAGTACAAAAAGCAGAACTTTTATTTAATTGGATTAATTGGATGGGTGGATGACGTCACGCCCCATCCCACCCCAGCTCCTCCCCACGCTCCATGCATTTTGAAGAAGCTGATTTAAACTCATGTGAAAACACCAAAAGTTGCAAAATTATTGCGCAACTCCACATTGCACACAAAGACTTGCTTGTTTCTCAAAGAAGTTTGCAATGTTAGCTAGATCTGATAAAAACGGATCGTTGGGGTGGTGGATGTTGGACCTTTACCAGTTTGATACAAATGAACTATCCTAAAAAATCAGAGAAGTTTAAAATACCTTAAACCTCTTAACAATACATGATGTACTGGGTAATGGTCAAGGGAATCAACGCCGGCTGCAGCAGTGAGCTGGCGGTGAGTCGCACACATGTCAGATAATTTGAACAGCTGAAATGTGTGCCTCGCAGGTGCAGGTGGATCAACAATCCACCTGCGCCTGTTAACCTCTTAGATTGTGCTGTCAAAATGTGACAGCGCGATGTAAATGCCCGCAGCAATAAGTACGCATGCACCAGCCGCTAACAGAAGTTATGTGACGGGATCATGTGGAGCCAAAGGTTGCCATGATAGTACAGGGTCAAGTGATGACTCCTGTAGCTATCATGGCTCATGTCCTCTTACCGCCGTCAGAGCGCTCTCTGTAATAGCAGAGCAGCATTTCAGCAGATCAGAGCTGTGCAGCTGTGATCTACGGAAATGAATAAGTGATCAGACTGTTGATCCTTATGGCCCCCTAGGGGGGGCTAGTAAAATAAAAAAAGTTTAAAACTTTTTTTAAAAATATAAAAAAAAAAAAACCTAAAAGTTCAAATCCCCCCCATTCGCCCCATTGAAAATTAAAGGAGTAAAAAAATTAAAAACCATACAGATATTTGATATCGCCGTGTTCAGAAATGCCCTATGCATGGACAGAAAGCTAAGAAAGAGATACATACATAGAAAAAGACACATACACAGAAAGAGACACACAGAAAGAGATACACTGAAAGACACACACAGAAAGAGACACACACACACACATTGTTAGTATAAGACAGCTTATGTGTCGATTAAAATAATTTTGGTGGTAAAAGGGAGAGTGAGAGAGAAAGATAGGGAGAGTGGGAGAGTGGAGGAGAATGAGAGATAGAGTGGGAGAGAGAGAGAAAGTGGGAGAGATGGAAAGGGACTGAGACAGAAAGACTTGTTCCGGCGTCACACGAGTTGATCTATCGTGCGATTGCACGAGCAATCGTACCCGCCCCCGTCGTTTGTGCGTCACGGGAAATTAGTTGCCCGTGGCACACAAAGTCATTAACCCCCATCACACGTACTTACCTCCCGGACGACGTCGCTGTGGGAGGCGAACATCCTCTTCCTGAAGGGTGAGGGGCGTTCGGCGTCACCGCGACGTCACACAGCGGCCGGGCAATAGAAGCGGAGAGGCGGAGATGAGCAGGACGTAAACATCCCGCCCACCTCCTTCCTTCTGCATTGCCGGCGGGACGCAGGTAAGCTGTGTTCGTCGCTCCCGGGGTGTCACACGGAGCGATGTGTGCTGCCACGGGAGCGACGAGCGGCGTGCAGAAGGAGGAACGACATTATGAAAATGAACGACGTGTCAACGAGCAACGATAAGGTGAGTCTTTTTGCTCGTTCACAGTCGTTCGGAGGTGTCACACACTACAACATCTCTAACGATGCCGTGACCCCGAAGACATATCGCCCGATATGTCGTACCGTGTGATGCCGGCATTAGTTACTCTCTGGTGACTGGTAAGGGTTGTAGTGGTCAGACTCCCACTTATTGGACAAGATTCAGTGTATTGACTATTGAGGTTAAATTTATCCAAAGTTTCAAAATGTCACATAATTTATTTAGAGCAGTGATGTGGCAATAAGATATATAATAGTAGCACAACTAATCAGACTGTGACTCAACTATGACTGGGTAAAAGATTAAACAGAGGAGCGCATGTGAAGGATTTATGGGATGCCGGTAACGTGAAGGGATTAAAGCCGCTCTCCTGATGTGGTTGTGCAGACCTTGCACAACCACGGTATAGTGCGTAAGTGTAGTAGTTAGTGATGAGCGAGCATGCTTGTAACTACTCGGTACTCGCACGAGTATCGCTGTACTCGGGCTGCTCGGCGGGGACCGAGTAATCTCGCGATACTCGTGCTGTACTCGTGGTCTTCATTTCTGCATGTTGGCGCTCTTTTGAGAGCCAGCCCTCATGCAGGGATTGGCTGGCAGACCACTGCAATGCCACAGCCCTGTTAGCTGTGGAATTGCAGTGATTGGCCGGCCTGCAAAGCGTGACCGAGCCTTTATACCGGCCGGCGCGCTGTGCTCTGCTCACAGCTATCCAGACAGTGAGTGCAGGGAGAGTGTCGCTGATTCAGGGAAAGCTTTGCGGCCCTTTATAGCTTTTTCAGTTGCAGGGCTGCAAACAGTGTGACCAAAAGTCCTTATCAGGACTATTCTAGTTGTATACAGGCAGGCAGGGTATAGCCAGGTCGGAGTACAGTAGCAGAGTCCTTCTCAGGACTATTGTTGCTATATACAGGCAGGGTATAGCCAGGTCTGAATACAGGCTAGTGACCAGAAGAGTCCTTGTCAGGACTATTGTACCAGTATACAGGCAGGCAGGCAGGCAGGCAGGGTATATATAGCCATTCCTAGTGGTGACCGTATACCAGCCTTCATCATATCTGGGGCTGGTGTACACAGTCTAAAACAGTCCAGATAGTGTCTGACTTGTCTGTAATTGTCGCTCCCCAAAAAAACCTGTTAGGTTCTTAGTGCGTCCGTGCTTGGTTTTTAAAACCGCACGTGTGTGCCTGTCGGTGGCAGCGTACAGGTGCACTTGTGTGCAATTTCCACAAACTTTGATATAACGCACAAGTAGTGAATACACGTCAGCACAGCATTGCAAAATGCGCAAGGGCATTGGCAAGGAACAAGGAAGTGGACGTGATGGTGGTGCAGGCAGAGGCCGAGGTCGTGGGCAAGCTCTAATTTCGCCACAACAAAGGGCCACATCTAGTCGCTCGCACGTCCTGTCCCAAATTCTTGGGGACCGCAGCAGTACACCGCTCTTGAACCAAGACCAGTGTCAACAGGTTGTTAGTTGGATAGCAGATAATGCTTCCAGTCAGATTGGCACCACCACAAACACTCTGTCTTCCACACGGTCAAGTGTCAGTAGCCGTGATACTGCACCGCACATTTCAGAACCTGATCCTCCTTCCTACCACCAGGCTGAGTACACGTCCTCGGACATTAATGATCCCACACTTGGACACTCGGAAGAGCTGTTCACGTTTCCATTCACACATTCTGGCCTCTCGCCAGCTCATGTTGAAGTGGGTCATGAGGAGATCGTCTGTACAGATGGCCAAATATTTGAGCAGCCACGTTCTCACGAAGTTGGCAACGTGTCTCAACAAGTGGTGGACGATGATGAGACACAATTGTCAGGAAGTCAGGAGGAGGAGCAGGGTGCGAAAGAGGAAGACGACGTGGTGGATGATCCAGTAACTGACCCAACCTGGCAGGAGGATATGCAGAGCGAGGACAGCAGTGCACAGGGGGAGGGAGGCGTAGCATCACAACAGGCAGTAAGAAGCAGGGTGGTGGCCCCAGGCAGAAGTCAGGCAACCGTTCCCCGGAACAACACGACGACACAAGGTGCCTGTACAAATGTTAGGTCTTCCCGAGTCTGGCAGTTTTTTAAGTTGGCTCCAGATGATTCTAAAAAGGCCATTTGCAACACCTGCCGTGCCAGCATCAGCAGGGGTACCAAAACTAGCAGCCTGACCACCACCAGCATGCTCAGGCACATGTCAGCCAAGCACCCGACTTTGTGGGAAGTACAACAGAGTCGAGGAGCAGTGCTTGCTGATGTCACTGCTACGTCTTCGCTGGTTGTGCATGCGAGCCAATCCCCTGTCCATGCTGCCTGCGAACAAGCCTCCTCCACTCCTGCACCTGCAGTTGCCTACGCAGAAAGAACACCATCATCAAGCACGTCCTTGTCCCAGCACAGCGTTCAGTTATCCATTCAGCAAACCTTTGAACGCAGGCGAAAATACACTGCCAACACCCCACATTCCACAGTTCTAAATGCTAACATTTCGCGACTGCTTGCGCTGGAAATGTTGCCTTTTAGGCTGGTGGAGACAGAAGCATTCCGCGACCTGATGGCGGCAGCTGTCCCACGTTACTCGGTCCCCAGCCGCCACTATTTCTCCCGGTGTGCCGTCCCCGCATTGCATAACCACATGTCACAAAACATCACACGTGCCCTGAACAACGCTGTTTCACCCAAGGTCCACCTAACCACAGACACGTGGACAAGTGCTTGTGGGCAAGGCCGCTACATCTCGTTGACGGCACACTGGGTTAATATTGTGGAAGCTGGGACCCAGTCTGAGCGAGGGACGGAACACGTCCTTCCCACACCAAGGTTTGCAGGCCCTACCTCAGTCAGTGTTTCACCCACACTCTACAGCTCCGGAATGTCATGCTCTTCAGCCTCCTCCTCCTCCTGCGCATCCTCATCCACTGTACCCTCCACACCAGTCCCAAGCTGGAAGCACTGCAGCACTGCCTCGGCGAAGCGGCAACAGGCTGTGCTGAAGCTAATCTGCATAGGTGACAAACCCCACAATGCAGAAGAGCTGTGGACAGCTCTGAAACAGCAGGCAGATCACTGGCTCACACCTCTGAACCTAAAGTCAGGAAAGGTCGTGTGTGACAATGGCCGGAACCTGGTGGCGGCTTTGAGGCGAGGCCAGCTGACACATGTTCCATGCGTGGCCCATGTGCTCAACCTCGTGGTTCAGCGGTTTCTAAAGTCATACCCAGAGCTGTCTGATCTGCTGGTAAAAGTTCGCCGCCTGTCTGCACATTTTCGAAAGTCACCTACTGCTTCAGCCGGCCTTGCCGGCTTTCAGCGCAGTTTGCATCTTGCGGCTCACAGACTGGTGTGTGATGTCCCCACGCGTTGGAATTCAACTCTGCACATGTTGGTCAGGATATGTGAGCAGAAGAGGGCAGTTGTTGAGTACCTGCATCACCTAAGCCGTCGGGAAATGGTTCAAATTCCACACATAACACCTGAGGAGTGGAGATGGATGTCAGACCTATGTACCATCCTCCAAAACTTTGAGGACTCCACCAAGATGGTGAGTAGTGATGACGCCATTATTAGCGTCACCATACCGCTACTCTGCCTTCTAAAACGGTCTCTGCTGAAAAACAAACATGATGCATTGCAGGCGGAGCGCGATGAGTTGCAGCAAGAAACAGTAGTGGGTGTGGGTGATAACACACAGCCCAGCCTCGTCTCATCACAACGTGCAGTGGAGGACTATGACGAGGAGGAGGATGAAGACATGGAGCAACTCTCCGGCCAAATTGAGGATATGACATGCACACCAGTCATATCCTCGGTTCAGCGTGGCTGGCCAGAGGACAGGGTAGATGAGGAGGAGGAGGAGGAGGAGGAGGAGGAGGAGGACAGCATGTTCAGTCATCTTGTTGGTCAGGCTACTGAAGTCCTGGCTGTTAAGAGTCTGGCGCACATGGCTGACTTTATGGTAAGCTGCCTGTCTCGTGACCCTCGCGTTAAGAACATCTTGGCCGACAATCATTACTGGTTGGTAACACTGTTAGACCCACGCTACAAGGAGAACTTTTTGTCTCTTATTCCCGTGGAGGAGAGGTCAACCAAAATGCAGCAGTTCCGGAAGGCCATAGTCACGGAAGTAGGCAAAGCATTCCCCTCACAAAACGCTAGCGGCATAGGTCAGGAATCAGTGGACAACCGAGGCGTACAGCCGAGAGAGGCACAAGTCCAATCCGCCAGAGGTAGGGGAACAGTCTTTAAGATGTGGGACAGTTTTCTCAGCCCCTCACGTACCACAGCCCCTGAGGTGCGGGGTAGTGCCACAAGAAATCCTAAGTTTGCCCAGATGCTGAAGGAGTACCTTGCAGATCGAACAACTGTACTCCGACATTCCTCTGTGCCTTACAATTATTGGGTATCCAAGCTGGACACGTGGCATGAATTGGCTCTCTACGCCTTGGAAGTCCTGGCCTGCCCTGCCGCTAGCGTTTTGTCAGAGCGTGTTTTTAGTGCCGCAGGTGGAATCATTACAGATAAACGCACCCGCCTGTCAACTGAAAATGCTGACAGGCTGACTCTGATCAAGATGAACAAGGGTTGGATTGGGCCAGACTTCACCACACCACCAGCAAATGAGAGCGGAATTTAAAGTTTGCCATGTACCTCCACTCACCCATGGGTACACACTTCTGGACTTTGGATAATCGCTGGACTGCTCCTCCTTCTCCTCATGCGCCACCATGATGACCGTTACAAATTGCAATACTTAGGCCTTTGTTTCAGGTATACCCCCAGTGGTAAATTTTTTCGCCCATTCTTTGCAGAATGGACATTACAACGACAGGAGACCCGCTCCTTTGCAATGGGAACAATGTTTTGAGGCCCTCATGCACGTCTCTACCCAGGGACAACGTGGAGCCTCCCAATTTTTGGCTGCCCTGCCTAAGGACTATACTATAATACACCCACTTCCTGACAATGGACACTTAATGTTTTGAGGCCCTCATGCACGTCTCTACCCAGGGACAACGTGGAGCCTCCCAATTTTTGGCTGCCCTGCCTAAGGGCTATACTATAATACACCCACTTCCTGACAATGGACACTTAATGTTTTGAGGCCCTCATGCACATCTCTACCCAGGGACAACGTGGAGCCTCCCAATTTTTGGCTGCCCTGCCTAAGGGCTATACTATAATACACCCACTTCCTGACAATGGACACTTAATGTTTTGAGGCCCTCATGCACGTCTCTACCCAGGGACAACGTGGAGCCTCCCAATTTTTGGCTGCCCTGCCTAAGGGCTATACTATAATACACCCACTTCCTGACAATGGACACTTAATGTTTTGAGGCCCTCATGCACGTCTCTACCCAGGGACAACGTGGAGCCTCCCAATTTTTGGCTGCCCTGCCAAAGGGCTATACTACAATAGACCCACTTCCTTACAATGGGCACTTCAGGTTTCCAGGCCCTCATGCACGTCTCTATCCAGGGACAACGTGGAGCCTCCCAATTTTTGGCTGCCCTGCCAAAGGGCTATACTACAATAGACCCACTTCCTTACAATGGGCACTTCAGGTTTCCAGGCCCTCATGCACGTCTCTATCCAGGGACAACGTGGAGCCTCCCAATTTTTGGCTGCCCTGCCAAAGGGCTATACTACAATAGACCCACTTCCTTACAATGGGCACTTCAGGTTTCCAGGCCCTCATGCACGTCTCTATCCAGGGACAACGTGGAGCCTCCCAATTTTTGGCTGCCCTGCCAAAGGGCTATACTACAATAGACCCACTTCCTTACAATGGGCACTTCAGGTTTCCAGGCCCTCATGCACGTCTCTATCCAGGGACAACGTGGAGCCTCCCAATTTTTGGCTGCCCTGCCAAAGGGCTATACTACAATAGACCCACTTCCTTACAATGGGCACTTCAGGTTTACAGGCCCTCATGCACGTCTCTATGCAGGGGCATTGGTGAACCTCACAATTTTGGACTGCCCTGGCAAAGGAAAATACTACAAAGACTCACTTCCTCAAAATGGGCACATTAGACTCAAGAGGCCTTCATGTACGTCTCTTCTCAGGGACATCGGAGTGCCACACAATGTTTTCACGTAAAATCTTTCATGTATTAATCTCAAAAAGTAACATACACCAGCTCTATCTCACTATTGGGTATGTGCCCTTAACATTTCTGCCATGAAAAATCATTTTGGGGTCATTTTGGAAGGTTTTCTGGTGAGTCCGTAAAAATGGCGTGAAACGCGGACAAAATTGTTCACAGCTGTGACTTTTGAGTGATAAATGCTTCAAGGGGTCTTCCCCATGCTGTTGCCATGTCATTTGAGCACTCTTCTGAGACTTTTGTGACATTTTTAGGGTTTCTCCATGCTGCCGGGGGGTCATTTCACAAAAATACTCGGGTCTCCCATAGGATAACATTGGGCTCGTTGCTCGGCCCGAGTACACGAGTATCTTGGGATGCTCGGCCCGAGCTTCGAGCACCCGAGCTTTTTAGTACTCGCTCATCACTAGTAGTAGTAGTTGCGCTGCCAAGACGTTAACCTGAGGTGTCCATCCGGAGGAACGAAATCTTTAGGAACTGGTCACGTGACTGACCACCGGGGATAATGCACGCCACTGGTGCTGATTGTGGTAGAACTTCCGCTGACAAGCAGCTCCTCCCGTGAGTCCCACAATAGGGAAAAGAATCAAAAGAGTAACAGTAACATGGTCTGGGGGAGCGCTAAGGAGGCCACACTGATATCAAAGTTTTTGTAGATTTCTTTCTTTCTTAATGTGCCACAACACGTTTCGATATACACAATATCTTCATCAGGTGGATATGAAGAAAGTAAGAAATAAATCTACAAAAAATTTTATACCAGTGTGGCCTCCTTAGCACTCCCCCAGACCGTATTACTTTTACTCTTTCAACTATGACTGGAGCAGATAAAAAAAGGCAAAGTCCTGTAGACATCACTGGCAGAAATTTTATTTTCCACTATTGATTCATAATGTATTAGAGGGATATAAAACATTGAAGCATAAGGGGCCTGATGTGACTCCATCATGCTAAAGTCCACATCAATTTGAAGGCAGACCTGTGGCTTTCATCATGGGTCACAATGGTACCACGATGGAGAGTGGTCACTCCTATTTCTAGTGTCAGAAGATCACAGCAAAGGGCTTCATACACACTTGCTTGCTCAGGTTTAGGCTGGACTCACACGAGCGTATGGCATCCCATGCGAGAGCATCGGATGCGATATGCTAATATCCCCCGGCTCAGGCTCTGCTGCGTGCGTGAGCCGAGTGTCATGCGACTGTAACCCGATCTTGCGATCGGGTCACAGCTGTGAAGCTAAGTGCGGGCGCAGCGGAGGAGAGGGAGGGGTTAATACTCCCATCTCCTCCACTGTCAGCCTGTGCGTATATCGCACTGCACTGGGATAATATCCGAGTGCAGTCCGATGTATCTCTCGCATCCATTCACTTGAATGGGTGCGAGGGATACGGCTCTCACAGACAATCGCAGCATGCTGCCGCTTTTCCCGCATCCAGAATCTGGATGCGCGAAAAGCTGACCAACAGCTCAACCTCATTGCCTGACATTGGTCAGAGTGCAATGCGAGAATTTCTCGCATTGCACTCGTCCGATTTTCACGCTCGTGTGAGCGTACCCTTATACTGCTGGTTGTGCAGATTCTCCTTTAACCAGTGCTGCTAAGGTTAAGTAGATCCTCTGGTCTCCTGAACTCTGAATTAAAGCTATAGCAGGCTGTTCTCTATTGCTAATTAGTGTTGCTATACAGGCTTCCCTCTTAGCTCAGGTAATCGCTGATGATAGTTTCTGCTTTGCTTGCCTCTATAGGGAGCCTGTGAGCCGTAGACCAGTAAGGCCGGTTTCACACATCCGGCTTTCTGCCGTTTTGCCGGATGCGGCGCTCTCCCGTACAGTTAATACAGTACAGTGACAGCGCAACAAGCGCCGGTCACATGCTGTCATGTGACCGGCGCATGTGACCCGGAAGTTACAGCGCTGTCACTGTACTGTATTAACTGTACGGGAGAGCGCCGCATCCGGCAAAACGGCAAAAAGCCGGATGTGTGAAACCGGCCTAAGCCATTCAGAGAACATTTGCTGTGTGAAAGCTGTGTTGAGTTTTTCCCTTCCTTAGTCCTTTTGGGTTTTTCCCTTCTGGTCTGTTTCTCATTATTATCTTTTGTTGTTTGGAGTGCTTTGTATGATTGCTGTTTATTTTATCCTTGTCTGTCTAATCCTCCCTTGTGTCTTTAACCTAGAGCGAGACTAGCGTTCCTGCTGGCCTGCGCACTATACAGGGCTGAGTCTGGGGAAAGACAGGAATAGACACGTGATTGGCGATGGGGTGGAAGATCCCATATAGGGATGTTAGGAAGTGCAGGGATCAGCCTCAGGTGAGTTTAGGAGGTGACCCTGCTCCCCTTTCCCTAGCACCAGTGCCCACTATTGTAACGTGTATCCTGTATGCTGCGATGCTCGCCAGGGCTTTCCATGTACCTGACGGAACCCCGATAGTCACTATGGGACATCAGAAGTGATCCATTCATCTGTTTCTAGTCTCCTGGATTTCTAATTTTGCAATTTAACCTATTTTATAACAAGAAACATAACATTTAATGGTTGGAGGAATTAAGTAGATTAATTTTATTTTAATTATTCAAAAAATCAGTAGTTTGTGACACGCACACTTTGTGATGGAGACAGTCGTCCAGTTAAATGTCTGCATTTTTTTGCTTCAATTGCTAAGGAAATGCAAAGAAATGAACAGAAGCAACAGGTTGTAGTATTAATGTGGAGTGTACGTGCTACATGTCAAATTGGGCTAATTTAGCAGATGTGCAAAAAATCTGTGGTTTGTGACACAGAGACTTTGTGAGGCAGTCATAGATTTTCTTTTTTTCCACAATATTGGTGGCTTACTCCTCAATGAATTAAAAAATATGATGAATTGAAATACAGCAGGCACTGTGATCAACTATTATCTGTCTTTATATCTCTAGGGCAGGACTAGTGTTCCCCCTGGCCTGCTCGCTATACAGGGCTGAGTCCAGGGAAAGATAGGGATAGACACGTGATTGGCGATGGGGTGAAAGAACCCGTATAGGAACATTAGGAAGTGCAGGGATCAGCCTCAGGTGAGTTTAGGAGGTATATGTCAAGTTAAGGTGGCTTTACACGCTACATTGGGATCACGGAATTTGCGATGCACATCCGGCCGCGTTAGCGATGTCGTCGTGTGTGACATCTATGAGCAATTTTGAATTGTTGAAAAGCGTTCAAAATCGCTAATCGGTGACATGGGGTCACTTCCCAATTATCATTGGAGCTGCAGGTACGATGTTGTTCGTCGTTCCTGTGGCAGCACACATCGCTGTGTGGGACACCGCAGGAACGAGGAACCTCACCGGCAATGAGGAAGGAAGGAGGTGGGCGGGATGTAACGTCCCGGTCATCCCCGCCCCTCTGCTTCTATTGGCCTGCCATTTAGTGACGTCGCGGTGACGTTGCACTGACGCCGAACGGGCCTCCCCCTTGAGGGAGGGATTGTTTGGCAGTCACAGCGACGTCGCTGCACAGGTAAGTGCATGTGACGCTGCCGTAGCAATAATTTTCGCTACGGCAGCGATTACCACATATCGGTCGCACAACGGAGGCGGGTGCTATCACGCTCGACATCACTAGCAATTGCTAGCGATGTCGCAGCGTGTAAAGCGGCCCTTAGGCTAATATAACAGATGTGCAAAAAATCGGTAGTTTGTGCCACACAAACTTTGTGAGGCAGTTATAAATTTTCTTTTTTTTCAGCAATATTGATGGCTTACTCCTCAATGAATGCAAATATATGATGGATTGAAATACAGCAGACACTGTGATCAATTATTATCTCTACCCACTATGAATTGGATCACATCATTTTCTATCCATCACACACTAATCGTCTTCACTAATGGGCTATCGCACTGCTACAGTTCCTTCAGTTTTTTTATGGCTTTCTTTTCCTGACGTTGGCTAAGTTATTAGATGTGACGTTCTCTCACTATCCAGATTCACCCCAAAATGTCTACCACATTATAAGCTGTGACGTTCTCTCACTATCCAGATTCACCCCAAAATGTCTACTATTATAAGCTGTGACGTTCTCTCACTATCCAGATTCGCTCCAAAATGTCTACCACATTATAAGCTGTGACGTTCTCTCACTATCCAGATTCACCCCAAAATGTCTACTACATTATAAAATGTGGCGTTCTCTCCCTATCCAGATTCACCCCAAAATGTCTACTACATTATAAGCTGTAATGTTGTCTCACTATCCATATTCACCCCAAAATGTCTACTACATTATAAAATGTGACATTCTCTCACTATCCAGATTCACCCCAAAATGTCTACTACATTATAAGCTGTGATGTTCTCTCACTATCCAGATTCACTCCAAAATGTCTACTACATTATAAAATGTGACGTTCTCTCACTATCCAGATTCACCCCAAAATGTCTTCTACATTATAAGCTGTGACGTTCTCTCACTATCCAGATTCACCCCAAAATGTCTACTACATTTTAAGCTGTGATGTTCTCTCACTATCCAGATTCACCGAAAAATGTCTACTACATTATAAAATGTGACGTTCTCTCACTATCCAGATTCACCCCAAAATGTCTACCAGATTATAAGCTGTGACGTTCTCTCACTATCCAGATTCACCCCAAAATGTCTACCACATTATAAGCTGTGACGTTCTCTCACTATCCAGATTCACCCCAAAATGTCTACCACATTATAAGCTGTGACGTTCTCTCACTATCCAGATTCACCACAAAATGTCTACCACATTATAAGCTGTGACGTTCTCTCACTATCCAGATTCACTCCAAAATGTCTACTACATTATAAGCTGTGATGTTCTCTCACTATCCAGATTCACCCCAAAATGTCTACCACATTATAAGCTGTGACGTTCTCTCACTATCCAGATTCACCCCAAAATGTCTACTACATTATAAAATGTGACATTGTCTCACTATCCAGATTCACCCCAAAATGTCTACTACGTTATAAGCTGTGACATTCTCTCACTATCCAGATTCACCCCAAAATGTCTACTACATTATAAAATGTGACATTCTCTTACTATCCAGATTCACCCCAAAATGTCTACTACATTATAAACTGTGACGTTCTCTCACTATCCAGATTCACCCCAAAATGTCTACTATATTACAAGCTGTGATGTTCTCTCACTATCCAAATTCACCCCAAAATGTCTACTACATTATAAGATGTGACGTTCTCTCACTATCCAGATTCACCCCAAAATGTCTACTACATTATAAGTTGTGACATTCTCTCACTATCCAGATTCACCCCAAAATGTCTACTACATTATAAGCTGTGACATTCTCTCACTATCCAGATTCACCCCAAAATGTTTACTACATTATAAGCTGTGACGTTTTCTCACTATCCAGATTCACTCCAAAATGTCTACTACATTATAAGCTGTGACATTCTCTCACTATCCAGATTCACCCCAAAATGTTTACTACATTATAAGCTGTGACGTTCTCTCACTATCCAGATTCACCCCAAAATGTCTACTACATTCCCTGCCTCAGCTTTTATACAGACTATGATAGTTTATCCTGATTGATAGCACTGTACCCTGTGATGTGATCACTGCAAGACATTATGGAAAAGCCCAGTCGGCAACATACAAAGCTATGTTATTTTTCTCTAGCTAATGAAGTATTCTTCATTTTATAATATAGTGGCGGACAATTTAGGCAATTTGAGCAAAATGAATCACAAATTGTTTAAATTTGTTTAAAACAATGCCTAAAAATATGATTTACAATAAATAAGTTTGCTCATCTCTAGTAGTCATATTGTTTATTCAAGCAATGGTACTCTAAGACCAATGATATCACATTGGGTGAAGTTGATTTAGGGTCTTTGATGTGGAATTATTTATTTGTATCACAAATTTTATAAATAGGGAATAGTGTAATCGATGTAGATGGGATGACTATGGGATAGCGGGGAACCAGGGCTCCTAATCTGTCCCTCAAGCTAGGGGGCCACAATGCTATCCCTAATCTCAGGGATACTCCTGATGGTGGAGATGCCTGAGTCTCCTTACTGGCCTTGCTCCTGACCAGTCCTTATTTGATTTCTACCTCCTCCCAGGGACAGGAGTGTGATGAAACCCACAGCTAAAGACAGACAAGGGAAAACCAAAACTATATCAAACAGCATGCACACAGGATAAGACAATAAAAGATTCAGGAGGAAAACAAGATCAGGAAGGAGGCTACAAAGCAACAAGGGTAAACCTCACAACCGAACCAAGCAAATAAGCAGAACTTTGATCAGACAGTCTGGGACACCACATCTCACAGAGCAACATAGAACAAACTATAACTGGCATGGGTGGAAGTATTCAACCAGCATAAATAGGAGGGGACCAGATGTGATAGGCCTACCCAAAACATGTGATCAAAAAAGCAGAAATTAACTTATGCTAGCCTGCCTAAGAGTCAGCACACAACAGGGCAATGCCTGAGTCTACCTTTGTTGATCTCAGACATCAGAGAAACTATTGGACAGAGGGTCAAAATCTGCAATCTGAACATAGCCTGATGCCACCATGACAGTCTGCGAAGTTTTTGAAAAACTCTGTGTGTCAGTGTGGCTGAAAAAAACCACAGAATAATTGATATAAGAAACTAAAAGTATTAATAAAACATATTTACTTATGTGTCTGCGTATAGGAAGCCTGTTTTGTAAGAGAATTCCGTCATACAAGTGCCATGTGCTCACATTGGTCATATATTGTGCAAGGCCGAACATGGACATGTAGCGTTACCAAATTTAAACACATCAGCGCACAATTTACAAAAATTGTACTATTGTATATTGTGCAAATATTCCTCTATTAACCGTTTGACGACAGCTTGACGTCTTTAGCTCTTAAGCTTGGTCATGAGCTTCCCGGCAGAGACGTTTCTTAAAGGTAACCTGACACCAGATTTGGAGACTATAATCTGCAGCCACAATCAGTGAGCCCTTATATACAGCATTCTAGAATACTGTATAAAAGAGCCCTGTGTAGAAAGTAAAAAACACCTAAGGGGCGGTTCGACGGGTGTCGTTGTTCTCCAGTCCGGCGCCTCCTTTCTTCGACAATCACCATCCTCATTCTATCCAGCCCAGGTTGGCATTGTGGTCCTGCTCAGGCGCACTTTGATCTGCCCTGCTGAGGTACTGTAATGTGCAAGCGAGAGGATGGGTAAAGACCACCCACGCATGCGCACTACAATAGTTTGATATGCCCTGAGAAGGACAGATCAAAGGGCGCTTGCGCAGGACCTCAGTGCCGGCTAGTGTGGATGACGTAAGATGCATCATGCACACGAACCTCAGGAGAAGGAGGACGGAGATCCTCGGAGAGAGGAGGCACCAGACTGAAGAACAGCGACATCCATCGGACTGGACCACCACCTAAATTAGTATTATAAAAGTGTTTTTTACGTTATACAAAGTGGCCTAGGCTCTTATATACAGTATTTTAGAAAGCTGTATATAAAGGCTCAATGGTTGTGGCCATAGCTCATAAGGGAGAAACCTGGTGACAAGTTCCTTCTAATATCTCAAGAAATGGTGGAACCGCAAGGAGACTTGAAGAAAGGCAGATAAGAAGAACTTGAGTTGCAGTTCTCAGTAATGTTCTCTACATGGAGAACAGAGCTGTTCTTTTTTGTTCCGTATACTGTTTAACAGCCAATCACCATGGGTTTTGATCAAAGCTGATCATCGATGGTGCTGGATGCCGGACATTCACCAATCTCATTCTGATGACTTACCTAAAGAATATCAAAGTAGTGGAGAGTGCCTTGTGAGTCTTAAGGCCCGGTTACACGCAACAACATCGCTAACGAGATGTCGTTGGGGTCACGGAAGATCGTGAAGCACATCCGGCCTCATTAGCAACGTCGTTGTGTGTGACATGTACGAGCGACCACTATCGATGCAAAATACTTATCAAATCGTTGATTGTTGACACGTCGTCCATTTTCCAAATGTCGTTGCTGCTGTTGGATGCAGGTTGTTCATCGTTCCTGAGGCAGCACACATCTCTACCTGTGACACCACAGGAACAACGAACAACACCGTACTTGCGTCCTCCAGCAACAAGGTGGGCGTGTCTTTCATGCGGCTGCTCTCCGCCCCTCCGCTTCTATTGGACGCCTGCCGTGTGACGTCGCTGTGACGCCGCACAAACCGCCCCCTTAGAAAAGAGGCTGTTCACCGGCCACAGCGACGTCGCTAGGAAGGTTAGTAGTGTGACAGGTACTAGTGATATTGTGCGACACGGGCAGCGATTTTCCTGTGACGCACAAACGACGGTGGCGAGTGCTTACACGATGTTGCTGCGTGTAAAGCACCCTTTACACAATCTGTTGGGTTCCTGGCTATCGCAAAAGCTCTCCCCTATTGCTTTTTTCTTGCAAAAGAAGACCAAAAATGTTAAGAATCCACACCCTTGCCAAACCTCAACTGTTAAGTTGTAGGTCAGCCAAAAAAAGGAAGAGGAATTAGGAGGAAGTTAGCAAAATCTTTTTTTTTTTTATTTTCAGAATATCGTGCAGATTGAACCACTGCTCCAAAAAGCATTTTAGAATGAATTTCTAAATGTTAGATGTACTGTCCCATTAATAAGTTTTAAGGCTTTGACTATTTTTCATTGAGTCACTGGGGTGGAGCTAGTAGACTTCTTCAGAGTGGTCTGTAACTAATTCAACCTTACTTCAGGTAAACTCTAATGAATAGTTATGAGCAGCCAAACAGGACAATACATTAAAGAAAAAAAATTTAAATACCAAGAATATTTTTTTATCTGATTTAAGGCAAAGATGGTTTTTTTTTTAGTTTTTATGAGCTAGGATAGAAATTTGCTGCTAATAATGACTTTCCTTAGTGAGCACCAAGTGACCAATTCAGAGAAAACAAGCAACTTTCCTCAGCTTCCATGAGTGATCGCCAAGATGGGTTATTCTTGAAAAAATATAACCACCTACTGTAACGCTCACGGCCGGGGTAGAGGCAGTGAGCAGGATTAATGGACCCACTGGACCACAAGGCTTACGTTTTAGTAGGAGGGGCTTAACTAAGCACCCATCGAGAGGTGAGCGCCAGGTACCACTCCCAGGGCAATGACCGGGTCTGTGGCAGTTGACCCCAGGACGGGTGACGGTCTCAGGTACAGGTGGGATGACTGAGGCAAGCTGGACAGGTGGGTACAAACAGGCATTATGGGCAATGCAAGGATAGACAGGTATGGAAAGACAGGTACTGGAGACGAACATTGGGATAACAGGGCAGGAGCACAGGACCTGACAACTAGCTAGGTAGCAGAATGGAGACTGACTAACTAACTAGAATCATTGTGCAGGCACTTCCCGTAATGGGAGGGTGCCTTAAATACATAGTGCCTCTCAGCCATAGGCTGATAGGGAAATCCAGGAAATGGCACACCAGCCTTTTAAGAGGAGGGGAGGTGTATGTGCTCCCATCTTAGGTGCACTACTGGGAACCCTATGCGGCATGTACAGGGCCCAGGAGAGGAAGGAGGCAGTAGCACACATGGATGGCTGCATTGCAGCAGGGGAGAACCGGACCTGGCCAGGGTGGGGAGTAAGTCAGTGTCCTTGCAGGGACACCGGCGCTACATCTACTATCCACAAATAGATAATTCATAGATAATTCATGGTAGATTAGTGGTGGTCTGATCAGTTGGTTCCTCTCCCAACATTAAGGTGGAAATGGCCGTCTCAATGGAATATCGTAAGTGGAGTTTTGATAGAAAATAGGAACTCACTTCTGTCAAGTGTACTGGAAATCAAGAAACAACCAAATGAGTTGTCTGGGACAAACTCCTTTCACAAGTATTAGAATGGGAAGTAAAGCAATGTTGCCTCTTAAAAATATAACCAAACAGCTATAATATAAGGCGGGGGGGGATTTACATAATTCCTTGTGGTCACGAGAAGTTGTTGAATAACAGAGGACAAAGGAAGTTTCGTAAATTCGTACAATTTACTTCTGTATTTTAGTTACATGTAACCATTCAGTCTCTGAATAGATTCAATAGTGATCAGGCACAAGCTGAATATCCACAAGTTCCAAAAAAGAAGACAAGGAATGGAGGATTGAATACCGTAATGGACGTTGGATATTAAAAATAGAAAATTATAAAAGGATGAGCCACAAAGGATAATTCAAGGTAAGATTTTTTTTTCCCCAAAAACAAAGGATATCGACAAGAGCTAATAAGTCACTAAGACTTAATGAGTTTCCAGTATAGACATTAATGGCTTACATATTGGTAATGATGGTTTGGTAGGACATGTGCTTTGGTGCTGGGTGTTGAGAATATAAATAGAGAATTATGAGGATGAGCCACAAAGGATAATTCAAGGTAAAAATTTTTTCCCGAGAACATAGCATATCGACAAGAGCTAATGAGTTACTAAGACTTAATGAGTTATCAGTATAGACATTTATGGCTTACATATTGGTAATGGTGGTTTGGTAGGAGATGTGCTTTGGTGCTGGGTGTTGAGGAAAGTCTATAAGGATCATCAAGAGGATCTAGGATACCAAGCTATGGGGTCAAGGTTGCAAAGTAGATCTTTGACTGGATTGAAAGAAATCATAAGTATTTGAGAATCTTGTAAAAGTATTTGCGGATATTTCACCAAACTGTCGCCGTAATTAGGTGTGTCTTGTCCATCATTCTTGGGAGAGAGGTGATTGCACATATGTAGTCACTCTTAATACAATGTATTGGACATATATAGACAGCAAAATGAAAATGTAGCCACCAAGATATATGATAAATTACTGATTATGGGACTTTTCCCTGTATTAGCATTTGAGGAGCTATTTGATTCCAATAATTTAGAAAACTCCTAGTTCTTATATAATTTATAATGTCCACACGAAAACACCACAATGCCCCAATGACCGATGCAGTAATAGTACAGTAGTTTAGTTTGAATTCTGGCTCTGCTGCCAAAAAACTGTTTTAAACCACATTTATTGTTGGCTTTGGACACCATATGTAGCTCATGAGGTATTAGGGATGATTTCAAGCAAAAATGGATTGGATTTGTGTGACAATAACATGCTTCAAAAAATGTTCTAAAATAGTTTACAACATTTTTAGGCTAGGTCCAGATTGCAATTCTGCTCACTGTCTGGTACATATGCTCCAAGGTATTTGTTCGATAGTAGTCACTATAAGGAAGGATTCCGAGTAAGGATGAGCAAATCTGTGGTTCGGTGTTTGGTTTTCGTACCAAACAAAGACGTTACCAAAACAATAGAGTTCAGGTTTGGCATTTAGGTGCTCTACGTCTGAAAACCACTCCCACAAGCATCACTGTGCTTGGGTACGCTCAGTGCTCAGCTTAGTGTGAGCTGCTTGCAGTGTTTGATCGGCTTACCCTGAGGGTAACAACAGCATGATTACTTGTAGAGTGCTCTAACAAAAAAATAGAAAAAGCTGGCTCAACCACCCCCGGAAGTGATCTGTTCATGGCTGGCTGCATGTAGGCGGAGACCCGAACTGCCCACTCAGTGATTTCCATTGGGTTCAGGTCAAATCCGTGTCCCAATCCGAACTTTATTTAAAGTACGGCTAAACCCAACGAACCGAATTTCTATGGACCCGCTCATCTCTAATTCTGAGGCTTCTGTCCACCACAGGGACCCAGTGTAAAGAAATATATACCATGTGTTATACAATTCTTTGCAGTGGCCATCTGTATGTATAGGAAAGTAAAGTGTACTGTGTTCTCCTATAAGCAGTCACATATCAGTCAGATGGATTCTGGACATTTTTCATCTTCGTCTAATGAATGGTGACATTACAGTATAGGTATAAAAATATGGTCCAAAACCTATATCAGTTGGGCAGGAGGTCTATTTATATAGAATAATGGTGCCAACAAAGTAACCCTCCCCAATTGACAAACTAATTCTGCCATATATACCACTATGTATTCAAATAATATGCAATATCCAACACCTCCCATGTTCTGCAATTCTAATCCAAAATAAAACCATCATGTAAGTAAAAATGGATGATTTTACCTTGTACCCAGGGCTCTTTCCCTGAAGGTCACTCACAGTAAAATATGGGTGGTTGCCCAATTTTACAGTTTATGAAATCAGCTCTGAAGAGAGAAGTCTCCAGACATATCTGTTTTGACAAGCTACATACAATATATATACAGTATGTATATATACATATATATATATATATATATATATATATATATATATATATATCCATGTCTGGACATATACATTATATATATGTATATATACAGTTAGGTCCAGAAATATTTGGACAGTGACACAATTTTGGCGAGTTGGGCTCTGCATGCCACCACATTGGATTTGAAATGAAACCTCTACAACAGAATTCAAGTGCAGATTGTAACGTTTAATTTGAAGGTTTGAACAAAAATATCTGATAGAAATTGTAGGAATTGTCACATTTCTTTACAAACACTCCACATTTTAGGAGGTCAAAAGTAATTGGACAAATAATCCAAACCCAAACAAAATATTTTTATTTTCAATATTTTGTTGCGAATCCTTTGGGCAATCACTGCCTTAAGTCTGGAACCCATGGACATCACCAAACGCTGGGTTTCCTCCTTCTTAATGCTTTGCCAGGCCGTTACAGCCGCAGCCTTCAGGTCTTGCTTGTTTGTGGGTCTTTCCGTCTTAAGTCTGGATTTGAGCAAGTGAAATGCATGCTCAATTGGGTTAAGATCTGGTGATTGACTTGGCCATTGCAGAATGTTCCACTTTTTTGCACTCATGAACTCCTGGGTAGCTTTGGCTGTATGCTTGGGGTCATTGTCCATCTGTACTATGAAGCGCCGACCGATCAACTTTGCGGCATTTGGCTGAATCTGGGCTGAAAGTATATCCCGGTACACTTCAGAATTCATCCGGCTACTCTTGTCTGCTGTTATGTCATCAATAAACACAAGTGACCCAGTGCCATTGAAAGCCATGCATGCCCATGCCATCACGTTGCCTCCACCATGTTTTACAGAGGATGTGGTGTGCCTTGGATCATGTGCCGTTCCCTTTCTTCTCCAAACGTTTTTCTTCCCATCATTCTGGTACAGGTTGATCTTGGTCTCATCTGTCCATAGAATACTTTTCCAGAACTGAGCTGGCTTCATGAGGTGTTTTTCAGCAAATTTAACTCTGGCCTGTCTATTTTTGGAATTGATGAATGGTTTACATCTAGATGTGAACCCTTTGTATTTACTTTCATGGAGTCTTCTCTTTACTGTTGACTTAGAGACAGATACACCTACTTCACTGAGAGTGTTCTGGACTTCAGTTGATGTTGTGAACGGGTTCTTCTTCACCAAAGAAAGTATGCGGCGATCATCCACCACTGTTGTCATCCGTGGACGCCCAGGTCTTTTTGAGTTCCCAAGCTCACCAGTCAATTCCTTTTTTCTCAGAATGTACCCGACTGTTGATTTTGCTACTCCAAGCATGTCTGCTATCTCTCTGATGGATTTTTTATTTTTTTTCAGCCTCAGGATGTTCTGCTTCACCTCAATTGAGAGTTCCTTAGACCGCATGTTGTCTGGTCACAGCAACAGCTTCCAAATGCAAAACCACACACCTGTAATCAACCCCAGACCTTTTAACTACTTCATTGATTACAGGTTAACGAGGGAGACGCCTTCAGAGTTAATTGCAGCCCTTAGAGTCCCTTGTCCAATTACTTTTGGTCCCTTGAAAAAGAGGAGGCTATGCATTACAGAGCTATGATTCCTAAACCCTTTCTCCGATTTGGATGTGAAAACTCTCATATTGCAGCTGGGAGTGTGCACTTTCAGCCCATATTATATATATAATTGTATTTCTGAACATGTTTTTGTAAACAGCTAAAATAACAAAACTTGTGTCACTGTCCAAATATTTCTGGACCTAACTGTATATATATATATATATATATATATATACTGTATATGTATATATATATATATATATTTATATATATATATATATATATATATATATAGGTAAGGGTTTTGGCAAAAATAGGAGGAAGAAACAAAGGTAAACAAAAAGAAAAATAAATTTTAGAAATAAATTCCTAATAAATTAAAGAAATAGGTAAATGATACATTCCTTTGCGTCTTACTTAGTTTTTCTTTTATCTATTATTTATTCTACTACAGGCAATACAGAATGTAAATACAGAACACAGAATATGCCATTTAAGAGAATTCGGATTTTTGGGGACTGTTTGTCTTTCATTTTGATTGTATCTCAGCTATGGAGCAGTAAGTACGAGATTTCATCATTATCAATAATGGTTTAAAGGTGACGAGATATCTCTTTAAAAAACCTGGTGTTGACTTTTTCTTAGAAGACCCACCTAATGTATCAGGCGTCAGCAAGAAACCAATTCTCATACAGGGTTTCTTATTCATTGGCCTGTATACACTGTGTGCAGAATTATTAGGCAAATGAGTATTTTGATCACATGATACTTGTTATACATGTCGTCCTACTCCAAGCTACTATATATATAGGCTTGAGAGCCAACTACCAATTAAGTAAATCAGGTGATGTGCATCTCTGTAATGAGGAGGGGTGCGGTGTAACGACATCAACACCCAATATAAGGGGTGCTTAATTATTAGGCAACTTCCTTTGGCAAAATGAGTCAGAAGAGAGACTTGACAGGCTCTGAAAAGTCCACAATTGTGAGATGTCTTGCAGAGGGATGCAGCAGTCTTAAAAGTGCCAAACTTTTGAAGCGTGATCACTGAACAATCAAGCGTTTCATGGCAAATAGCCAACAGGGTCGCAAGAAGTGTGTTGGGCAAAAACGGCGCAAAATAACTGCCCATGATTTGAGAGAAATCAAGCGTGAAGCTGCCAAGATGCCATTTGCCACCAGTTTGGCCATATTTCAGAGCTGCAATGTTACTGAAGTATCAAAAAGCACAAGGTGTGCCATACTCAGGGACATGGCCAAGGTAAGGAAGGCTGAAAACCACCACCTCTGACCAAGAAACATAAGATAAAACCTCAAGACTGGGCCAAGAAATATCTTAAGACTGATTTTTCAAAGGTTTTATGGACTGATGAAATGAGAGTGACTCTTGATGGGCAGATGGATGGGCCAGAGGCTTGATCAGTAAAGGGCAGAGAGCTCCACTCCGACTCAGATGCCAGCAAGGTGGAGGTGGGCACTGGTATGGGCTGGTATCATCAAAAATGAACTTGTGGGACCTTTTCGGGTTGAGGATGGAGTGAAGCTCAACTCCCAGACCTACTGCCAGTTTCTGGAAGACAACTTCTTCAAGCAGTGGTACAGGAAGAAGTCGTTATCGTTCAAGAAAAACATGATTTTCATGCAGGACAATGCTCCATCACATGCATCCAACTACTCCACAGCGTGGCTGGCCAGTAAAGGTCTAAAAGATGAAAAAATAATGACCTGTGGTCCCTCATAAAATGTGAGATCTACAGGGAGGGAAAACAGTACACCTCTGGGAACAGTGTCTGGAGGCTGTGGTGGCTGCTGCACGCAATGTTGAGCGTAAGCAGATCAAGCAATGACAGAATCTATGGATGGTCGGCTGAGGAGTGTCATCAGAAAGAAAGGTGGCTATATTGATCACTAATTTTTTGGATTTTGTTTTTGCATGTCAGAAATGTTTATTTCTAAATTTTGTACAGTTATATTGGTTTACCTGGTGAAAATAAACAAGTGAGATGCGCAATAATTCTGCACAGTAATAGTTACCTGCACAAACAGATATCCTCCTAAGATAGCCAAATCTAAAAAAACCACTCCAACTGCCAAAAATATTAAGCTTTGATATTTATGAATCTTTTGGGTTGATTGAGAACATAGTTGTTGATCAATAATAAAAATAAATCTTCTAAAATACAACTTGTCTAATAATTCTGCACACAGAGTATTAGTAGTGAGCGTTACTGAGCATGTGTGACCACCGGAAAACATGACATGGGCCTTGTAGGAAGGAATCAAAATAACTCTGGATCATGAATAACGTATTTGACAGCAATATCTAGACACAAGATATAGTTGTATTATCTGACAACGTTTCGGTCTATTGTGTGTCGCACCAGAAAATCATTACAAAATGTAGGTATAATGTTCCTTTGTGAATGTCACAATGCAAATATTGTTGCCTAAAAACCAAAACCTTAATTAATAGGGATGATCGAATACCCTATTATTCGCTTCGCCGAGTATCCGACGAATACCTCGCCGCTATTCGAGTATTCGCAAATATTCACCCCACAATGTAAGTCTATGGGAAACCAGAATAATTTTTCATCGGACCTGTGGGTGACTTGTGGTGACTGAAGAAAATACTGAAATGGATGGGAAAAGGCTGCACAGTGCGGGCACAGCCTGTAGAAGGTGCCTGACTGCATTTCTGGTGTCTTTGAATAACATGGTCAGAGCAGCACGCGGCGTTTACGTAGTCACCAGAACAGCTCTCAATCCAAAGTAAAAGAGGGGAAACTGCTAAGAAACCGTTTCTAATGCCTAATCACTGTAATAAAACATCGAATCAAGCCCCAACCTCCCCAAAAAAAAACACTTTAGCATATGTTCACACATTTCGTATTTTACATTTTTCCTTCTTTTTCGATTAGAAAGAGCTGTAACTCATACATTATATTGGTGCCTGTCTCACACCTCTTTTTTTGGGATATATTTGACAGCACTTTAAAAGGTCAGCTACAATGTGCCCGTTGGGATGTTGACCTTTCCCTCCTCCTCCTCCATCAGCACCTCCGGCTCCAGTGGCCCTCTATTCAAATGTAGAAAGGGCCACTTGCTGTCCTAAAATCTCAGACTTCTTAGGGCTCTCAGGTGGGCCCTGTAACATAAATTGGGGAGGGATGGCGGTTATTTATAGTTTTCTGCGTCTCCTATATCATTAGTGTGAAAGTTGGAATACGTACTCCATAACACTTTACGGTGCTATTGCCAATGTGGCCATTTGGGTGTTGGCCTTGCCCTCCTCCCCCTGCACCAACACCACCGGCTCCAACACCACAGGCCCTCTATTCAACTTCTATTCAAATTATTCAGAAATGTATGTTTTATGGACAAACGAACGCCACGCTGGGACATCGAAGCTGATGTCGTTGATGATAATTGCATCTGACTTAAAGCAGGTTCGGAGCAGGAGGCATCATCGCTTGCAGAATAGAACACAGTTTGTGAAGCATGCAGCACCGTGGAAGTGGCAGTTGTTTCACTCTGGAACTCAGGCTTTATTCCACTAGCTAACACTGAGGATTTCAAAATATTCTGTTTTCCCAGGGGGGAATGGTTCAGACACTATGGAGCACTGCATCAGTAAGTACTCCCAACAGCTTTTTTTAAAAAAATTGGTAGGATAAGCAAAAGAGCATAACATGCCAAGAAGTTTAATACATTCAGTTCCCCTAGGGTGTGATGGTTCAGACACCATGTAGCACAGCATCATAAGATACTCCCAAGAGCTCCCAACAGCTTTTTTTTAAAAAATTGGTAGGATTTGCAACAAAACATATCATGCCAAGGAGATAAAAAAATTCTGATTTTGCAGGGGGCCATGTGTAACACACCGTGGAGCACAGCATCAATAAAGAACACAAATAGAGACTGCCTGACCAATTGTTCTAGACAGTGTAGCCTCAACAGTGGTTGTGCCAGTGCATAATGTACAAAAGCTTGAAAAATATTGCCCTGGGTGATTGGGCCAAACAATTACATGGCAGCAACACAACAAGTTACATTACTCATGCGGTGTCATTAGATGATAGAAGACAAAATAGTCTTGAATGAGAAACAATGGAACTTATTTGAACTTAAGAAATGCAAATTTTGGGGTTACACTTATTATTGGGTATTGTTAACAGGCAGTCTGAGATACTCTGGGGCAATCCATCTATGGTTCATTTTGATCAAGGTCAAACTGTGTGCACTTTCCGTGGATTGTCATGTGCGACTATCTGTTATTATTGACCCCGCTGAGCTGAAAACACGCTCAGACAACACACTCGCAGCAGGGCAAGCTAGAACTTCCAAAGCGCAAGGTCTGGCCAAGTGTTGAGCTTGGAAACCCAATAATTAAAGGGAACTGTAGACTCTGAAAGCACGCTGATATGGTCACCTACATAGTAGCTCACCATCTTACTTAACTGTTCCCTCCTTGTCATAGTTCCCCCAACCGTTATCTGATTCGCAGTTGACGGTTTGTGGAAAATGGACCAGTTTTGGCACATTAGTCCCCTGCCTATGTTGCTCCTACTATGGGTAGCCCTTTCTTGTAATCCTGTTGCATGAGATGACACGCTACCTCTGAGGCCAGCATGATCTGAGGGTAATCGTTTCATCAACTGCTCCACTACAGCCCTCTTGAATGTTTCCATAGTACAATCCTTATTTGCCTCGACAAGTAGAGAAGCGAATTTGTGTTTGTAGCGTGGGTCAAGGAAGGGACAAAACCAGTATTTGTTGTCTGCCAAAATGTGGACTAGCCAACAGTCATTAGAAAGACAGTGTGACATGAACTGTGCAATGTGTCCCAGACTCCAAACTGGAAAACTTTGTGTGTCTCTGCTAAGAATACATTCTGTCTCCCTAAACCTCTTCTCCTCCTCAGTCTCTCTCTCCTCCTCCTGCTCCTCCTCAGGCCATCCATGCTGGACAGCTCTAAAGTTTGGGTTGTCAATCCCTTGGTTAGCAACTTCAAAGCATTCCTATTCTTCATCATTCTCCTCATCCTCATGATGCTGAGCAAAGGTGACCTGAGCTTGTTGGCCGAGGTTGTGCAGATTACTTGCAACCATTGTGAAGTTTAAATCCACAGACAACTCGGGTGCATGAACACTTTGGTTAGTCAGACCATCCAGAGAGCGTTTCAATAAACAAATTAGTGGAATGGTAATGCTGATAACAGCATCCTTCCTCACTGCTCACAATGTTGGTACAGTAATCAAAATTCTCCAAGACCTGACAAATTTCTGCAATCCACACCCACTCGCCAGTACTTATGTCTGGCAGCTGCGTCTGATGGGCATGTTCCAGCTGGAATTGGGATACTGCCCTCTGCTGCTCATGGATCCTGGCCAACATATGATAGGTTGAATTCCATCTTGTAGGGAGGTCACATATTAGTCTGTGACGAGGCAAGTGTAATCGCTGCTGCAGCACTGCCAGGCCAGCAAAAGAGGGAGATGACTTGCGGAAATGTGCGCTAATATGTCGTACCTTGGTAAGTAGGTCTGGTATCCCAGGGTATTTCTTCAGAAATTGCTGAACTACTAAATTTACAAATGTGGGCCATACAAGGAACGTATACAAGCTTTCCAAGTGTGACGCCCTGGTAAAACTAGGTAGTCACAGATGACTGCACCAGGGTACAGGAATCACCTCCTTCCTTGGAATTCCACCTAAACACCACACACAGGTAATACCAGCCACAAAAGCCTAGTCACCCAATAGGGACACACCAGTGGGCGGGACCAGGTGGATGGGAGCGCTCACCTAGGGGTCCTGAGGTGCTAGGGGAGGGATCAAGTCAGGGTGTGCAGGTAAACAGGAAGTGTCAGACAGTTTGGGCAGCTGAGGAGCTAAGCACAAGGGAGAACAGTGGTGGACAGGGAAAGTGACAGTCGTGTTGTGCTGAGCAGTCAGTGAAGTGTAATCAGGGGTCGGAGCCCCTGAACTACAGCAGCACCTGCAAGGGACTAGGTGGCAGACGGCAGAGCAGGGCCACAGGTGACGGAGATTCGGTCACGGGAGACCTAAAGTGGACCTGGGCAGGGTTGTAGCCCGCCGGTACCGATAGCGGGAATCCAGTCCGGAGGCCGGGCACTGGCAGGGTACCTGGACCCTAGGACGAGGCAAGCTTCAAGCCCCTTGTTAATTGACCAGCGGGACAAGGTTTCAGGCCTTCTTTCAAGAGAGAAGCCCAGAGGGCGAAACGGAAGCCCAACGCGGGGGATAGGGTAGTCCGCCAGAACCCACTGAAATCCCATGGGTCAGATTTCATGGGCAACGGCTCCTCAGGTACACAACACACCGGGAGCGGATTTCTCCCGTTCCACATGGGTTAAATCAACACAAGAGAAACACACAGTGCAGGAGGAAGGGCCCCTGCCCTGTCAGCCTGGGTGTGGGACCAGCACGCCCCTCCATAGGCTCCCAGCATCTGACTTTGGTTTACTACACAGACTACGTGGGATTTACTTCTACTGTGAGTACACCGGCACCATCCAGTCCACCATACCGACTGTTCCCTGCCATCTTGCACTAACCAACGGGACCCCGCGACTACACCTCCCATACCCGTGGAGGGGATTCCACCTTGCTGCCCCACTCCATTGGCCCTTGGCGTCCCCTCACCAGGCAGCGGCGGTGCTACCAACCTTCACTGCAACCCACGGGTGGCGTCACCGACAAACTCTTTAATTCCCTTGTAAATACCCCCTTTTATTTGGCGTTGCTGCGGGCTACTGCACGAGCCCCGGATCCAACTGCCACTCGAGCCCTCAGCCACAATCCTGGATCTGAGCATCTCGGGTAGCCTCCCCCGGCCGTGGACTGCCATTCCTGCCCGACACACAAGCTTTAAAGCCGCCACCAGATTACGACCATTATCGCACACTACCATCCCTGGACGGAGGTCCAACAGCTCAAGCCACTCATCTGTCTGCTCGGTTATTGCTTTCAAAAGCTCAGGTGCTGTGTGCGATTTGTCACCGATACAGATGAGCTTCAGCAGAGCGTGTTGCCGCTTAGCCGAGGCAGTGCTGCAGAGATCTCACCTGGGGAATGATGTCGACGGTTGGACACCGGCGGATGTTGAAGAAGATGCACAGGAGCCAGATGAAGAGTAGGAGGATGAGGGAGTTGTTGCTGTGTAGGAGGCTACTGAAACTGTGATTGAAGTGGGCCCCACTATTCTGGGTGTGGGAACTATATGGGATGTTGCCGGCTAAGACTATGCTGCCCAGCCGCCACCAGGTTCACCCAGTGTGCCATCAGTGAGATATAGCATCCATGTCCACTTCCGCTTGTCCACATGTCTGAGGTTAAGTAGACCTTCCCTGTTATGGCATAGGTGTGAACCCGTTTGATGTTTACGGACACGTGATTGTGGAGTGCGGGGACGGGACAACGAGAAAAATAGTGGCGACTAGGCACAGAGTACCGATGTTCTAACACTGCCAAAAGGTCGCGGAAAACCTCTGTTCCCAGAAGGTGATAAGGCAACATCTCAAGGGCTATCAGAAGCCGCCATCAGGATGCTATATATTATGGTATTTGGCTTCAGGCAGAACTACAGGCTGTGACAGCAATTTTATTTATTTATTTTAAACTTACACTATTTTATTTAGCAGTAGGGTACTATGGAGTTTATGTACGTTATGAAGCCAACACAAGGATGCAACTGAGCTGGTATGAATTGAGATGGTGGCTGACAGGCACTACACTACACCTGAACCCATTGTTTATACAATTTTGGGACCTCACTAAGAAGAGGATTTTTTTTTCCACCGGTTTAAAACAGGAACGGCTCTCACCTAACTAAGCAATGCAGTAACACTGTCTCTATACCTGGTTCTATGATTTACACAGCCGCTAGCAGCTACTGGACACTGAGTTTAGCCCTTACAAGAACTATTATTAGTTTACTGTATAAATGCTGTATAACTGCTGTCCTGCACACAGTACAGTCTCACTACACCAGCAGCTCAGGAATGAATGCGTGCACACAAAATAACGGCTGCCTTATATAGCCCCTATGACGCTGTGCGGCCAAGCCAATCACAGTAACACCACAACAAAGATGGCTGTGGCGTTACTGTGAGGGCAAGCGACGTCAGATGTGTTCCTTGGCTGGAAAAAGGCGCCAGGAAGTCCAGAAATGAAAATCATAGTATCGGAGCGAATACCATATTAGCCATTGGATAGCGAATACCTCGAATACCCCATTATTAGCCGGATACCGAATAGTGGCGAATACATTCGCTCATCCCTATTAATTACACATTCAAATTTCACTAAACACTTAGGGGTACTTTGCACGTTGCGACATCGCTACTGCGATATCGGCGAGGTCAAATTGAGAGTGATGCACATCCGGCGCCGGTAACGATGTCACAACGTGTAAAGCCTAGATGCACCGATAAACGATCGCAAAAGCGTCGTAAATCGGTGATCTGTGTAATGTCGGTCATTTCCATAATGTTGGTATGATGTTGTTCGCGTTTCTGCGGCAGCACACCTCACTGTGTGTGAAGCCGCAGGAGCAAGGAACATCTCCTTACCTGCCTCCACCGACTATGCGGAAGGAAGGAGGTGGGCGGGATGTTTACGTCCCGCTCATCTCCGCCCCTCCGCTTCTATTGGCCGCCTGCTGTGTGACGTCGCTATGACGCCGCACGACCCACCCCCTTAGGAAGGCGGGTCGCCAGCCAGAGCGACGTCACAGGGCAGGTATGTGCGTGTGAAGCTGCTGTAGCAATAATGTTCGCTACGACAGCTATCACAAGATATCGCATGTGCGACGGGGGCGGGGACTATCGCGCTCGGCATCGCTAGCATCGGCTAGCAATGTCGTAGTGTGCAAAGTGCCCCTAAGTTTTCTGCTACTTTTTAGAAAGATGATAAGAAAAACTGCATCCGGGTTTTGGAGAAACTATGGACAGGCGAATGGTTGCATCATAAGGTTGTGTAAAATATTTACTATGTTACAAGATAATATAGAGTGTTTGATGAGGGAAATGTACTTTTAACAGTTTCCGATGACTAAAATTTATCCCAAGAGTTCAGAAGTTGAGATATGAGATGCTCGTTGTATGGTCACCACAATGGACAATGGGTTTAGTTGTATTTGACCTACAGAACTAATATGAAAGGGAGAATACATGATAGTTCACAAAAGAATAAAATAGCCACTAGAATATACAAATCTACGGGACACTGGTAATTTATGGTGGACCTTCTGCCAGCCAAGATGAGACATCACTCTCGTCTACTTGTGAAGTTGACTTGTGCCTATCCCATGGTCACATAAATTATATCTGACCACAAGGATTCTTGCTGGTTTCCTCAACTCTTTGAGATAGTATGTCTCATAACCATTACCAACATGAAACATAGCAAACTTTTGACCAGTTGCAATGAAATGGCATGACTCAGCTACTGGTTCCTTATTTGAGATATGGTGGAGAAGAACCTTTTGACTCTCCTCAATACTTCTGTGGGCCAAAATGACAAAAGTCCTAATTTTAACTTCATATTTCTTAATAATAACAACATACAGTACATATTTTATTTAACACCATGTTTGTTTTTTTTTATTTCTATACAGATATAAACTGCCAAAAACCTGGCTATGAAATACACACAGATGAAATCGTCCATGTACAGAGAGGTCTGTGCACCTATGTTCCCTGCAAATTTACTGTTCCTACAACTATAATACTCCGTAGAAACACCAATGGATTTTGGTTAACATCACGTGCAAAAACTGTGGCTGTGGCTTACCGAATAAATTCTTTATATTACACAAATGGACGTTTCTACCTGATTGGGGATGTGACCAGAGGAGACTGTTCATTTTACATAGAAGAACCTCGGAGTATAGACGAGGGTGTGTATGCTTTTAGAATTGAGGATCCCCAGGCACAGTTCACGTATACCGACACACTGCCCTATGTGGATGTAACAGGTGAGTGTAACAATAAAAAAGTCATGATCATAGCTGCCCATGTCACCAGTTCTTTACTTTTCACAATTTGTAAAAATATAGCAAAAATAATACATTTTTATTTCCAATTTGGTAATAAAAACTCTAATTGGTATAAAATTGTACCAAATTTACAGATTTTTTTAAAAAAAATTATTTACAGCAAAACCAATTGTACATAATCCAGGTCATTGCCAAACAAACCACAAGCACTGGGGTATGGCTGAGATTGGTGTATGTCCAAGTACAAGGTCCGATCTAGGGAAGTTAGAGAGTGCAGGGATCAGCCTCCGGTGATTGTTAGGAGGTAACTCCTCAACCTCCTCCCTAGCGCCAGGGTCTTCCATTGTATTTTTTTACCCTGGTGTTCCCTCTATGTTGCGCCTCTTGCCGGGAGTCCTCTCGTACCTGGCGTGACACCTGCAGATACATCTTGACATCTACCATAGTTATTAGCATATCAATTCAAGTGCTCATTTTTTAGTATTTCAGCGTGAATGATGAATTAGGGATATTCAGGCAGAGAAGAGGTGGCAATTACATTTGGAAAAAAAGAGTCTATCTTTAATAAAGTATATTGTAATGTTTATTATACACCTTTGGACTATTTCAACCAACTTTGAACATTTTTACATGTTCAATGAACAAGTGACAATGTTAAAGAGTTTAAAAGCAATATTTTATTGATATATATTAAAATACATAGATGTACAGCAAGGGGGAAAAAAAAGTGCTACGTGATAGATATAATCAAAAGGGCCACAGACAGAAAGAAATATTGATGAAGTCCCATATATATCAAATTAAACAGGGACTAGAGTAACAGCCAACTACATATCAATTGTTTACATCGGTTAAAAGCCTTAAGAAAATTCCACAATTAATGTGCTGCTAAGATAATAATTCAAAGGGGCACCCAGAATAAATAAATAATCAATAAATAAATAAATAGTATAAGAATAATAAGACAGATATTCAAATGATCATTTTATGGGTTACAGCCCACCTCAAAAATGCAGCATGCCAATATAATTGTACATAAAGAGGCAATAACACATAGTGCTGATAGTATATTTACCAATATAGTAGGTGGTAGTAAGACCGTCTGTGACCCCTCACTCCGACACGTGTTTCGTTCTGTTGCTTTTTCAAGGAGCGTGGCTGTTACTCTAGTCCCTGTTTAATTTGATATATATGGGACTTCATCAATACTTCTTTCTGTCTGTGGCCCTTATGATTATATCTATCACGTAGCACTTTTTTTTTTTTTTTTTTTTCCCCTTGCTGTACATCTATGTATTTTAATATATATCAATAAAATATTGCTTTTAAACTCTTTAACATTGTCACTTCTTCATTGAACATGTAAAAATGTTCAAAGTTGGTTGAAATATGGTACTGAAGTGCGGTTAAATTATTTTGGACAATTGGTTGAGTAACCTTTGGACTATTGCAGCGTTTGAGGAAGTGACAAGTTAACCCTCCGTCACATACAATATCGGTTCTAACGAGTTCACATACAATGTGACTGTCAGGCGCAGGCTTGAAAAATACCTATAATATCTAATGTTTGCAATTTCAGTGCTCTAAAAGTGATCAGTGACCTTCATAGGGATGTAATAAAAGAGACTACACATAATCAGGTGCAAAAAAAAACCATTTACTTAACATAAAACTAATAACTCTGAAATACAAACATTTCAAAACTCCCACCAAATAGTCCCCAGTTCGACTCTGTCAAAAAACTCTACAAAGAAAATTTATGGAAACAAACTTAATTTTAAGGTACCTTAAGTACTATTAAACACTTATTCAATCAGAATTAGATCCTGAAGTTTCCCCAGAAAAATTACACTTGCAGAGCATGTGATGAATAATAAAATGCCAACCTTATTGAGTGTGACGTGTTCACATACAATGAGCCTGAGTGATTAGCGCAGTTATATCTGTCCTCCTGAAGCTCTGCAATCCAACTGTGGTATGAGATTTCACAGAGCTGCTAGAGACAGGAGACTACCTGGAGGGAGGGGATTTCCTCACAATCTGGTGAGGAAGGAGAAATGAAAGTAAAAGAGATGTGCCTGTCAGGTCTATTGTATGTGACGGAGGGTTAAACCCATGCCCTCCTCCTTTTTGTAACAGCCTTTTTTGATCTGGAGTGCAAAGCCAAAAAACATTATTTGTATACCTGAAAACGTAACACTATCTAAACAACAGATGTCCTGCAGTAGATCTTAATTTTTAATATACAAGAAACCAAAAACAAGGGTTGAAATTTAACAATTGAACCTGTTCTCACATTAATTTTTATTTTTGTAGAGCTCACAGATAAACCTACAATCTCTTCTACAAGGCTGGTGGATGGGGAGGAGGTGACGATGACTTGTACAAGTCCTGGTAAATGCCGGAGTATAGTACCAACATATATTTCATGGGAAGGAGCCATGACTGGTACAAGACTGATGATCTATAATATATCCTATGAAGATGGCAGCAGAACCTTCCACTCCAATATCACATTCACACCCAGGAAGTCACACAACAATTCCCCATTTTTATGTAGAGTGGGATTCAAAGAGGGCTTGTTCACGATGGACAAACAAATGCTGAATGTCGAATGTAAGTCAAACGTGTCATAGTATTGCATCTTCTTTATCAAACTCGCAAGAGTGTGATGACCTGGGACCTAAGGCTCATGATTTTATTAATTTTATGGCCTTCAGCTCGATCTCAAGTCATGGCGACTTGATGAACGCTGTATATGAAGATCAATCTTGTTTAAGCCTAGATAGGTCCAGCAGAGTCTTCTCTTCCATTTTCTAGATTGCATCAAGCCATCAGGTTGTTCGTCTAACTCTTTACCCTGTTCCTTCTACTCATCAAACCATGATGTCCTTCTCCAGTGATGGCTCTCTTCATAAGAATTTGGCGGCAGGTTCATCGGTGCCATGGGAAGCGCCGACTGCGAACTCCTATGACCTAACTGATGTCTCCGCTTCTCACAGCTGAGACCCCACTGCCCTCAATGTGTCCCAGGAGCTGCAGTGATCATTCACGTTTTCTATTACTGCAGTTTCTGAATCTAGTAGAGCCGGGATCGTTGTGGTACGTCATGTGGATTACGTCAGACTGCGGGGGTGTTTTGGAGGTTAAAAATTGTTAAAGGAGGGTGTATTTTTATTTTATTATTTAAAATATAGGATTTTGGGTGTTTATTTTTTTTTTTTTACTTACATGGTTGGTAATGGGGGGGGGGGGTCTGATAGATTCTCCAATATTACCAACCCAAGGCTTGATGATAGCTGTGGTTTTTGACAAATCACAGCTGAATTCAGCCCCATATATTAGGGCAAACAGTATGAGACAGGAAAAGCACCATAAATCGCACATCTAATGGATGCGCCAATTGCAAGTTGGCAATGGGCTGAAATTTTTAGGCTGGGGAGGGCCCAATAACCATTAACCTTCCCAGCCTGAGAATACCAGACTCCAGCTGTCTGTTTTAACTGCTGTGGTTATCAAATATAGGCAGGAGCCCACATCATGTTTTTAAATTATTTATTTAAATAATTAAAAAAAAAAAGTTGTGGTGGAGCTTCTATTTTTGATAACCAGCCAAGATAAAGCACATAGCTGGGGGCTGCAGCCTGCTGGATATCACAAATAGGCGAGGGACGGCACATAATTTTTTTTTCTCTTCACCTGCCAATTACATAAATGCCAGATGGCTACAACATTATTGTGAGCGCCAAACATGTGGGGAGGTGACTCAAAACTCACAAGGCAGATACCAAAATACTCGTGTGACGAATGTGTGACGTGTAACGAATGTCAAAAAAACTTTAATATCCGTGGGACTAACGAATAATTCCGAATATATTCACTCATCACTAGTAGTATAATTCTTTGTCTGCTGAAATGGCTCTCTTTAGTCTTTTACTGATGTTGTCTGTGTCCTGCTTGTTACCTTTTGCTTTTGCCATTCATCTTTCTTTGATGATCTTTAGGGTCTTTTCTGTTAAGCATGACTGTGGGGGTCTCTTCTGCCTCTAGTTTATTGTCTTTACTAAGTTCTTCAGTAATAATAGTCTTTATATGTGGCCATAATTCCTCATGCTTTACTTCATGTGTCCAATATCGGGCTTGTCAATACTAATAACAAACGTATGGTAAATTTGGGTTTCTGAAGATTGTTTTAAATACAAAGACTCATTCTTCTGTTTTCTTATGATCTAATTTTTTAAAAAAAAACTTTTACTTTTATCCATCTGGTATAGCTTTTGCACAAAACACACATGAAATTAAGTACAAGTGAGATAAAAAAAAATCTTTATTGTGGCTAAATATGTACACAATATTATATATATAAATATATAGAAATGTATTGAACATTTTTTCTGCAATTTTTTATGAAATTAAGTCTTGCTCCTTTTCCTTTTCTCTTGATCCTGCGGATCTTCTCTGTGGAGCATCCAGAAGTCGTCCCCATCATATTCACATTCCTTCTACCTTGGTCTCGTTGTTTTATTTCTTTGATATCCTAATTAAATCTTTCTCCCTGCTCTTTGGCATCAGCGCCAATGTTTTCAGGAATGTCGTCCAAATGGGAATTTTAAAAAATGTAACTTCATTTTCATCAGACAACCCAAGTCTTCGAAATGTTTCAGGATATTCTTCACAATGGACTTACATTTTAGATCTTTGTTTTTACCTAGAAATTTCTTCACAACCAAAAGAATGCCAGGGACTTTTCTCAAAGGATTTCATTTTTGTTCCTTCATGAGCTAGTCTTCTGGTTTCCTCTAGGATCACATGTTGGAAACCTATCACAATCACTCCCCACCTTTTTAAGATGGTGGAAGCTGTCCTCCCATGCCAACTATAGTTTTTGCTACACCAGTCCATGTGCAGTTGTGATCCAGTTGTTGGTGATTGGTTTGTTTTGATAACCCTCTAGTCCTCTGGTTATTTCCTCCCTGTTCTTTATTTCCTCCTAATCACGTATTGTCTTTTACTTCTTTGCATGCTTGCTGTGTGATAGAGGTTTGGTTCCAACATTTGCCTATTTTTGAGGGTTCTGTCACTTCTGTCCCAGCCCTGCCCTGGGGTGAGGGAGAGGGTCATAAGATCAGGGCTCGCAAAGGCAGGGTAAGGTTGGCGGCCCAGACATCTTCACCATAGGAGGTATCTCTAGGATAAGGGACAGCTAGGGTCCCCAAGTTTCAGAAGTCTAGGAGCCCTTCTTCCCTGTTATCCCAGACAACTTGGTGAGAACCCAAAATAGAAAGTATTTAAAAGTTTCCAATGGCCTCTAAAAATTGTGTGTAACTCCCCGAGGTCTCCTAGGACTATAATAAATCCCTTTCAAGCTGTTTAACCCAAATGATGCATTAGTAATGTGCAAGTGACCTCATCCAAAGTCTGTGCAACCAAATATTAAGTTAAGGGTGCCAACAATTTTGTCTGACCCATTTGTGGAGTTTTGTGTGATATTATATCCAGCGTGCTTTTTCTCTCTGTTTTTTTGTGTGTTATTCTAACACACACAAAGGTAATAAGCAAGTATAACTAAACATGTGAATTGCAATAATTTTCTTGGTGAAATGCTTCACTTTCTCTAACAATTTCAAGGATGCGAACACTTTCGGCCATTATTGTAGCTTTTATAGCAGTAGAAGAGAAAGAGGAATATGTAGAAAAGTGACTCAATCTGATTGCTTCACGGTCACTGGTAATGTTATCTTGTTATGACTTAAAATAGGGAAGTGCTAAGTAAACCAACAAAAAAATAGACTAAAAAATTATACACTGCTTGAAGTATGGGCAAGGCATGTAAAGGAGACCAAAGTCCCCTCTCGTAAAGCTGTTGTGATGCTTTGACTCCAAGGCTCGATCAAATGACCTCTGGTTTTGTAGTCAGTTTCCCTCTCTGTTGGACCACAGCCTATTTTGTATCTGTCTAATTGCTGATAGTTCTCTTTTCTTTCCTTTCCTTTGTTTTGCTTTCCTTTTAATTTCGATTTAAGGTGTTTTCACATCTTCGTTTTGGTTGGCTTATCACATCTTGGATGGGCCTATTGATGCTCATAATACACATGCCTTCATTGCTGTCTATATTCCAAGATACATGGATGTTTGGAGTCCCAGCTCTTCAGTTAAGGATGTCTTGCTAAATTATATCTGTTTCTTTTTCCTCCAATTTGTTTGTGTATTTCTCTTTTCAGCATTCTTTCCATTCTGTTATGGTTAGGATTTGGGAGTTCCATTTATTCCATTAGTCTTTTCAGTTATTTCCGTTTTCCGCTATCTTCACAGTATGATTGTGTGAACACGTTCTTAGCCCTGTGTTTCACCCTTTGCTTGTGTGTACTTCTTTTATGGTTATTGTTGTCTTGTGTTGCACATTGCTTATTGTTGAGACTGTAGTTAAGGACAATCATTGCTAGTGCTTTTTGTTTCAATCTTTAGTACACTCAAGGTCAGCCAACGTTGAGTGGAGGTGCCATTGCGTAATCTTAGAATGCCAACCTCCAGGGTCAGAGAGGGACAAATAATGATCACATTTAGGGCTTCTAGTTCGAAAGGGACCTGTGGATTGCAGGTTTCACATCTCTCCAGGTTTATTCATACTCGTGAGAGTGGTAGGGCTCAGTCGTAAAAGTGACTCACGTAGCATGGCATGATGTCAAGCCAACAAACATTAAAGAAGAGAACAGTGCGAGAGCAGAGCGGGCAATTAGGAGACCAAAGGGGGACTGGTGGGGAGCAGTAGTTGGATCGATGAGGGGCAAAGATAGTATGATTGTTTTGTTGTTGTTTTTAACCCTTTCACCGCCCATCCATTTAATGTGCTTTGGGGTTTGGACACTTCAAAGGATAAGAAAAATAATTTTTTGTGGCAATCTGGTCTTATTCATTTAATGCTAAAAAATTAGATGGGAGCAGGCTTCAGAAAGCAGTATTGATATGGTGTGTATTTACATAAAATTAAGCTAACAAAACAGGTGTGCGCAAAATCCGTACCACGCACACTTTACATTAATCTCTGGTAACATCCAGTAGGAGTTTAATAATGTTTACAAATATCTTTAATACTTTTTGTTTATTTTTTCCAGATTCTCCATCCATGATTATTACCACAGAAGGTAAATGAATGCTGATATATCTTATAAAGTCTACAGTTACCGTATTTTTTGTTTTATAAGACGCACCCCAAGTTTAGAAGAGGAAAATAGGAAAAAATCCTTTTTAATGTTAAAATGAGGGTCCATTTTATTAGTGCATCTTAATCCTAATTATCACCAGGATGGAGCATCTCAAGAAGGTCACAGGAGTCAGGGCGCTTCTTCGGACTTGGTGGAGGGGATGTTGTGGCTCAGAAGGGTTGGCAATACTACAGGCTTGGGTGTGTCGCGGTGGTGAGTGCCACTGATCTGCCGGCAGGCTACAGAGGTAACAGTACAGTGGAGTGACTCAGGAGGGTCATAGGATGGAGGTCACAGGACGGGGTGTCTTGGTGGTGGGTGCCACTACTGTGAGCGCCATTAAATCGCCTGCAGTTGATGAAATGTACTTCAAGAAAATGGCCGCAGAAGTGGCGCTTGTGCAGATAGGACTCTGTTGACATTTTCTTAAAGTCTATTGCATCAATCTGCTCATGCGCCACTTCCGTGGCCATTTTCTTGAAGTGCTTTGCGTCAACCGTGGGCAATTCAATAGAGCCTGCAGTCAGCTCAATGCACCCGCCACCGAGACACCCCGTCCTGTGACCTTCATGAGTCTCTCTACTGCAGTGACACCCCCGCAGTCAGCCCGCAGATCAATGGCACCCGCCGCAACACCCTCAAGCCTGTCCTTTGACCCTGCCTCCTATGACCCCACTCCACCACCGCCACCTCAAGAAGCCATATCAATTTTGTAAAATGCACCCCCATTTAAAAAGTGAGTCTTACAATCCAGAAAATATGGTATCTGTCTAGTTCATCCTACTAATAAAACATGAAATAGGGATGTTCTTCTGTATAATTACCATTATAGAAATTGGAAACTGAGTGACAATAGTACAGTAGATGATGAAAAACAGAATAGGGATAAGTAAGGCTAGATAGATTGATTGACTTTATTAAAGTAATCATCTATATATCTCTCGTAGGTGTTGATGCCAATGATACGGCCAGTGTGATTGTAGAGGACGGAGATTCTGTAACTCTGAACTGCATTGTAGACAGTAACCCGAATGCTTCCGTCATTTGGTATAAAGAAGACATGGTGGTTCATCGAAACATGAACAAGCAGGTTGTCACCCTTCAACTCATCAACATTACCGAAAGTGATGCCGGAAGATATCAGTGTTCTGCAATGAATGAACATGGAGTCGCAAAAAAGAGCATTCAAATCATATATCTTAGTAAGTAGAAAACATCCTTTTTGTGTTATGAGCAATCTCTTCTTGTTTTATAGACACAGGAATAGAAAGTTGAGTATTTCATTGACTTTTCATTATGTACAGTGCAATAAACCTCAGTGGTGCTTGAAAGTTTGTGAAAACTTCAGAATTTGCCATATTTCTGCATATATTTGACCTAAAACTATTTCAGATTTTCATAACAGTACTAAATTAAATAAAGAGACAAATGAGTCAAGAATATTAGACTTGATAATTTTTTAAATTAGAAATGTTGATCCTATATCTCATTTCTTTGAGTGCAAAAGTATGTGAACCTTTGCTCTCAGTGTCTGATGTGTTAGTTATTCCTGCTCATTGGCTTGGAGGAATTTTAGCCCTTTCTTCCCTATAAAATAGCTTCACCTCTATTACATTGATGGGTTTTCTCACATTAACCGTTCTTTTCAAGTTTTTACACAATAGCTGACATCAACCCCATTAACTATTACCCCAATTGCCACGACACTAGGGCAATTGTAAAGTGCAGAGTCAAGTGCCAGAATTTGGCACATCTAATGTGGGTGACTGCGGGCTGGTATGTTTAGGCTAGGAGAGGCCCAATAACCATGGGCCTTCCCAGCCTGATAATATCAGCTTGCAGCTGTTTGCTTTGCCTTGGTTGGTTATCAAATATAGGAGGGACCTCATGTTGTTTTCTTAACTGTTTATTTATTTAATATGTTCAGCAAGGCTAAAAAGAATGTATAGTTCCACATGAAAGGCACTAGAGGGTGTAAGTGCTTTAATCTATGCTCTCCCACCTAAATCACCTCCCCCTGAACTGCTTCCTAAGGACAGTGTGCCGAGCATCACACCCCCAGGTCTTATAAGACCCGATGACGTGATGCAGCCAAATAATCACAGTCACATGGCATTACTATGATTGGCAGACAATTCCCACATGTTTATTGGCCGTTTAACAGCCACAAAACGTGTGGCGGGCACTCAAGCATGGAGTTCGAGCATCAGTAATACTCAAGCATCTTGAGAACCCCCTTGTTCGATCAAATATCAATCAGTGGCAGCTATGATCTTTTTGAAGGGCAGTGGCTTTCTCCTTTTAGTTATGTAATGTATAACATTATTGTTCAGTGGCCTTCAGATGGTCGACTCAATAACATTAGCTAATATGAGAGAGGCCTTTAGTTCCTTAGAAGTTGCCTTGGGTTCCTTTGTGGCCTCAAGGACTATTAAATACTTAGCTCTTGGAGTAATCTTTGTTATTTGACGACTCATAGAGAAGATTTTACTGCGCTTGAATTTCCTCCATTTGTACACAATCTGCATGACTGTAATTGACTATTTTTAGAGATGATTTGTAACCTTTTCCAGCCTGAGGAGCATCATCAAATCTTCTGAGGTTCTCAGAAATTCTCTTTGGTCATACCATGAGTCACCTCCACAAATGTATGTTGTGAAGGTCAGACTCTGACAAATCCCTATTCTTTAAATAAAACAGGTTGCCCACTCACATCTAATTGTCATCCCATTGATTGAAATCACCAGATTCTAAATTCCTTTTTAAATTAACTGCGACTCCTGAAGGTTGACATATTTTTCTTATTCAAAGACATGTGATATATTGGATCATCTTACTACGGTATTTTTTGTTTTATAAGATGCTCCAGATTATAAGATGCACTCCAAGTTTATTTGAAATTATTTGAAGCCCGCACCACCAACAGAGCATCTCACCTGCCACATCACCCTTCTGTACACAGCCCCCACGGCAGCCAGCACAGCACCTTGCAGCCAGCACAGCCCCCACCGCAGCCAGCACAGCACCTCACAGTGAGCACAGCTCCCACCACAGCCATCACAACACCCACCGCAGCCAGCAGAGCGCCCACTGCAGCCAGCACAGCACCTCGCAGCCAGCACAGCCTCCACCACAGCCAGCACAGCACCTTGCAGCCAGCACAGCCCCCACCACAGCCAGCACAGCACCTTGCAGCCAGCACAGCCCCCACCACAGCCAGCACAGCACCTCGCAGCCAGCACAGCACCCACCACAGCCAGCACAGCACCTCGCAGCCAGCATAGCACCTCGCAGCCAGCACAGCCCCCACCACAGCTAGCACACAACCTCGCAGCCAGCACAGCCCCCACCACAGCCAGCGCAGCACCTCGCAGCCAGCACAGCCCCCTCCACAGCCAGCACAGCACCTGACAGCCAGCAAAGCCCCTTCCACAGCCAGCACAGCACCTCGCAGCCAGCACAGCCAGCACAGCACCTCGCAGCCAGCACAGCCCCCACCACAGCCAGCACAGCACCTCGCAGCCAGCACAGCCCCCACCACAGCCAGTACAGCACCTCACAGCTAGCACAGCCCCCATCACAGCCAGCACATCCCCCACCACAGCCAGCACAGCAGCTTGCAGCCAGCACAGCCCCCACCACAGCCAGCACAGCACCTTGCAGCTAGCACAGCCACCACCACAGCCAGCACAGCACCACGCAGCCAGCATAGCCCCCACCACAGCCAGCACAGCACCCACCACAGCCAACACAGCCCCCACCACAGCTAGCACAGCCCCCACCACAGCCAGCACAGCACCACGCAGCCAGCATAGCCCCCACCACAGCCAGCACAGCACCCACCACAGCCAGCACAGCCCCCACCACAGCCAGCATACCCCCCACCACAGCCAGTACAGCGCCTCGTAGCCAGCACAGCGCCCATTCTCCATTTCCCAGTAAGTTACATTCACATTATAAGACTCACCCCTCATTTTCCTGCCAAATTTTTGGGAGGAAAAGTGCATCTTATAATCCGAAAAATACGGTAATTTAGAAATAAACAGATCCAAAATACCCGTAATGCATTACTTTGATTATGTCCGCCTTATCTACTTTTGTGACTTTTGTGAAAATTTAATGTATCTTTAGGTTAAAATTATCCAGAAGTGTGGAAAATTCTTAAATACAGATCTTAGCTGAAATTGTGTCAATTTTTTTTTTTAGGAATTTGTTCAACCTGGCAAATTCAAACACTATTAATGCAAATTGCCTAAATGGCCATTGTTATTTTACACATTGTAGAAGATTTCATAAGCTAGGGAAGGATCACAAACTTAGACCGGCTCTTAGATCACATTACATCCTCATATCACTAGAATCAGGAGGATCTTTCATAGCCTGTATAAAAGCTGAGGCGGAGAATGCAGCAGACATTTCAGAGTAAATCTGGGTATTTTAAAAAATATACTTATTTTTTCATTTCTGGAATTGTTTTGAAAAGTTTAAAAAGTAAATATATAATCTATTTTATAAATCCTCATATCACTAGAATCAGGAGGTTATTTCATAGTGTCATGATTCATGCATGGCTCTGCCGTTCCTGAGCCGGTGCATGTATTCTGCCTCCAGAGTTTTGGTCTCTTGGGAGGGGCCTGTTCATTCTGGCCTCATTCCGGGGGTCACGCTGCCATATCTTGGTGCTGCTGCTTCTGGGACGCCAACTGTAATATGTTCGGCTCTGCTGTGTGTTCCGTTCCCTTGAGAGGTTCTCTGTTTTTGTTCTCCTACCCGGTACTGTGTGTCCTGACCTTCCTCCTTCTCACCTGACCTACCCTCCTTCCCGTCTGCCTGACCTTTCCTGACCTCCGTTCTCCCAACCTGATGTGACTTCCCTCTCTCCAGCCAGCCATGAGTTCCGTTCGTCCAGTCTGTCTTGACATCCGTTCCTCCTACCCAACCTGACTTTCGTACCTCCCTGTCCTCCTGTCTTCTGTCCTATTCCGTGTCCTCCACTCCCTCCCCTGTGCTTATTTACACTCCCAGTATTTGACCTTGGCTCTGTTCCCTGACTCTGGCTTTGTTCCTCCTCGGTACAGACAAGACATCCCGGCATAGACCCTGACTGATCGACTATCCCTGCTCTTGTATTAGCGACCTCTAGTGGGCTCCTGTCTAACCACACTCAGGAGTTCTTTTCCTACCTGAGTCTATGCGCCCTCTAGTGGTAGCTTGAAACATAGACTGTATAAAAGCTGAGGCAGAGAATGCAGCAGAAATTTCATAATGAATTTGGGTATTTAAAAAATGAAATATTTTTTTCTCACAAATTCTGGAATCGTTTTAAAAAGTTTAAAAAGTAAGCGTATAATGTATCTTATAAAATATTACGCAAGCTATAATAAATGTAACACAATTGTCTGTAACAGACAGCTGATCAAATGAAAAGTAAGTGAGAAAAATAGTATTTTTTTCTTTTTTTTTTTTTTTTTTAGGTACAATGCCAGAATCTAGCCCTGTGATTGCGGCTGCAGTTGGCGGAGCGATGTTTCTTCTTCTGATAATATTAATAGGAGTTTTATTATTCATGTACTTCAGAAAGTAAGTCTGGCTCCAATGTTTCCATCCAAACCTTAAATGAACCAAATAGCGTTGCAGATACTATGCTGGTTGACAGTGTTAAAAAATGTAATGTCCCCCCCCAAAAAAAATTAAAAATAATAATAAATAAATAAATAGTGAGGACCCCCAGGAAAAAGCTCTTTATATGTCTGCTTCATAGTATGGTATAGTGTAAAGATTAATGGTAAGGATTAATGCAAAAATATATGATTTCTTGTTAGTTGCTTTTAATTGTTGTGGCTGACTTTTCAGGCATTGTTGTGGATTCACTGGTCTTGAATGCTACTAATTTCCTGTTTTACAAGTGTATTACACAAGTCCTGAAATGTGTCATTCTTGTGAAATATTGTCATGTTCCAGCCACTAGTTTCAGTTCATTATCGATCTAGACCACACCTTAAGCAATAAAACAGTGACAGATATATATATATATATATATATATATATATATATATATATACATATATATATGTTACTGGCAATGTGTAAAAAGAGGCATTCTTTGGCATGCCTGGGCGATGTATAGAATGCCGGAAATGGGTTGTCAAGGTATGAAATGCATCAGATGTTCATACATTTCCTAGTCATTCTATAGAATACGCAAATGACAAACAGGCGGAGTGTAGAATACTACAGGGGTGGTCCGTCCAAAAGTAGGTGGACAGGCAGGCAGCAGCAGATCTGTGAAACTGGCTCAGTTGCCCTTAGCATTAGCAACCAATCAAATTCCTCCTTTCACCAGTAAAGGTATCCTGTTGTTCATTTAGGATTTCTTCTTTCATTAGTTTTTTGACTGTCTGTTACTAAAGACTTTTCCAACCTGGGCATTATATCAGACTTTGCCTGGGTATTTCTTGTCATTCTTTATAATACCTAGACATTTTATATAATGCCTAGGAAAAGTATAGAACAACGCAGATATTTCATACCTTGCCTGAAAACGACAGGGATTGTATACATTGTCTATGTATTCTATAGAATGCCGGGTTTTTATACATTTCCTGTAACATATATATATATATATATATATATATATATATATATATATATATATATATATATATATATATATATATATATGTATAATAATATATATTTAATAATGTTAAATAAATATATATTTTATACATATATATATATATATATATATATATATATATATATATATTAATTAATTGCTCATATACCGCATTTCCTTTTCAGAAAGGGACAACACATTTCTGATGGGAATCTGAAAGACGCAAGTGGGAATTACATAAATGAAATATACAGCTATCCAGAATTTACTACACCGGTACGTAACTGGCAAAAACAAGTGAGAGAATGGATGTGCTATATAATTCTTACTCAGAACACTATGTGCAACTAATACACACTGCTTCATACATGCAGAAATAAACCTGGCCCAATGGCAATCAAATATTTATTATGATACTGCTAACTACTGACAAATAAAAACCTATAATAAATACTGCCCTCTTTGTATCATAATATACAGTCATATGAAAAAGTTTGGGCACCCCTACTAATGTTAACCTTTTTTCTTTATAACAATTTGGGTTTTTGCTATTTCAGTTTCATATATCTAATAACTGATGGACTGAGAAATATTTCTGGATTGAAATGAGGTTTATTGTACTAACAGAAAATGTGCAATCCACATTTAAACAAAATTTGACCGGTGCAAAAGTATGGGCACCTCAACATAAAAGTGACATTAAAATTTTGTTCATCCTCCTTTTGCAAAAATCACAGCCTCTAGTCGCTTCCTGTAGCTTTTAATGAGTTCCTGGATCCTGGATGAAGGGATATTTGACCATTCCGGTTTACAAAACAATTCCAGTTCAGGTAAGTTTGATGGTCTCGAGCATGGACAGCCGCTTCACATCATCCCACAGATGTTCAATGATATTCAGGTCTGGGGACTGGGATGGCCATTCCAGAACATTGTAATTGTTCCTCTGCATGGATGCTTGAGTAGATTTGGAGCGGTGTTTTGGATCATTGTCTTGCTGAAATATCCATCCTCTGCGTAACTTCAACTTCATCACTGATTCTTGCACATTATTGTCAAGAATCTGCTGATACTGAGTTGAATCCATGCGACCCTCAACTTTAACAAGATTCCCGGTGCTGGCATTGGCCACACAGCCCCAAAGCATGATGGAACCTTCACCAAATTTTACTGTGGGTAGCAAGTGCTTTTCTTGAAATACCGTGTTTTTTTGCCTCCATGCATAACGCCTTTTTGTATGACCAAACAACTCAATCTTTGTTTCATCAGTCCACAGGACCTTCTTCCAAAATGTAACTTGCTTGTCCAATGTGCTTTTGCATACCTCAGGCGACTCTGTTTGTGGCGTGCTTGCAGAAACGGCTTCTTTCGCATCACTCTCCCATACAGCTTTTCCTTGTGCAACATGTGCTGTATTGTTGACCGATGCACATTGACACCATCTGCAGCAAGATGATGCTGCAGGTCTTTGGAGGTGGTCTGTGGATTGTTCTTGACTGTTCTCACCATTCTTCTTCTCTGCCTTTCTGATATTTTTCTTGGCTTGCCACTTCTGGGCTTAACAAGAACTGTGCCTGTGTTCTTCCATTTCCTTACTATGTTCCTCACAGTGGAAACTGACAGTTTAAACCTGAGACAACTTTTTGTATCCTTCCCCTGAACAACTATGTTGAATAATCTTTGTTTTCAGGTCATTTGAGAGTTGTTTTGAGGAGCCCATGATGCCACTCTTCATAGGAGAATCAAATAGGAAAACAACTTGCAAGTGGCCACCTTAAATACCTTTTCTCATGATTTGATACACCTGCCTATGAAGTGCAAAGCTCAATGAGGTTACAAAACCAATTTAGTGCTTTAGTAAGTCAGTAAAAAGTAGTTAGGAGTGTTCAAATCAAGAAATTGATAAGGGTGCCCATATTTATGCACCTGTCAAATTTTGTTTAAATGCAGATTGCACATTTTCTGTTAGTACAATAAACCTCATTTCAATCCAGAAATATTACTCAGTCCATCAGTTATTAGATATATGAAACTGAAATAGCTGCTGCAAAAACCCAAATTGTTATAAAGAAAAAAGGTTAACATTAATAGGGGTGCCCAAACTTATTCATATGACTGTAACTACTATAATACTGCCCCTATGTACAAGAATATAACTACTATAATACTGCCCCTATGTACAAGAATATAACTACTATAATACTGCCCCTATGTACAAGAATATAACTACTATAATACTGTTTCCTATGTACAAGAATATAACTACTATAATACTGCCCTCTATGTACAAGAATATAACTACTATAATACTGCCCCTATGTACAAGAATATAACTACTATAATACTGCCCCTATGTACAAGAATATAACTACTATAATACTGTTTCCTATGTACAAGAATATAACTACTATAATACTGCCCTCTATGTACAAGAATATAACTACTATAATACTGCCCCCTAGGTACAAGAATATAACTACTATAATACTGCCCTTTATGTACCATAATAAAACTACTATAATACTGCCCCTATGTACAAGAATATAACTACTATAATACTGCCCCCTATATACAAGAATATAACTGCTATAATACTGCCCCCTATGTACAAGAATATAACTACTATAATACTGCCCCTATGTACAAGAATATAACTACTATAATACTGCCTCTATGTACAAGAATATAACTACTATAATACTGCCCCTATGTACAAGAATATAACTACTATAATACTGCCCCCTATATACAAGAATATAACTGCTATAATACTGCTCCTATGTACAAGAATATAACTACTATAATACTGCCCCTATATACAAGAATATAACTACTATAATACTGCCCCCTATATACAAGAATATAACTACTATAATACTGCCCCCTATATACAAGAATATAACTGCTATAATACTGCTCCCTATATGCAAGAATATAACTGCTATAATACTGCTCCTATGTACAAGAATATAACTACTATAATACTGTCCCTATGTACAAGAATATAACTACTATAATACTGCCTCTATGTACAAGAATATAACTACTATAATACTGCCTCTATGTACAAGACTATAACTACTATAATACTGCCCCTATGTACAAGAATATAACTACTATAATACTGCTCCCTATGTACAAGAATATAACTACTATAATACTGCTCATATGTACAAGAATATAACTACTATAATACTGCCCCTATGTACAAGAATATAACTACTATAATACTGCCCCCTATGTACAAGAATATAACTACTATAATACTGCCTCTATGTACAAGAATATAACTACTATAATACTGCCTCTATGTACAAGACTATAACTACTATAATACTGCCCCTATGCACAAGAATATAACTACTATAATACTGTCCCCTATGTACAAGAATATAACTACTATAATACTGCCCCTATGTACAAGAATATAACTACTATAATACTGCCCCTATGTACAAGAATATAACTACTATAATACTGCTCTCTATGTACAAGAATATAACTACTATAATACTGCCCCTATGTACAAGAATATAACTACTATAATACTGCCCCTATGTACAAGAATATAACTGCTATAATACTGCCCCTATGTACAAGAATATAACTACTATAATACTGCCCCTATGTATAAGAATATAACAACGTAACATATATTTGCATGTTGAAATAGTGGAATGAACTTAATCATTTAAATTATTTTCCCACCCTTTAAATATCATAAAAATGGTAATAATTGGGTTTTTAATTGATTTAGGATGTTTCTCCACCAGAGAAGACTTTACAAAAAGAAGTGAATGCCGTAGATGATGCTATATATGTGAATTCGGATGATGTGCAGTATTCAAGACTTGCGTTCTCTAAAAACAAACATAAAGTTATCCAAGAGCAAGAAGACATTGAGATAGAATACTCAGAAATAAAGAAAGTTCCACATAAATAAAATATACAGCCTTGTTCATAAATTGTGGACCCAAAAGTAAAAATATATACCGCCTTGCCATACAAAAAAACTACTCAGATTGGCGCATGATTTACAACTTTAATATAGTCTTTTGGCATTATGATGAAAAACATGAAACTTTTGCATCTGAACTTGATACTTTTAAATTGGTACCAAAAGATCATATAGTCAAGAAAAATCTAAAATATTGAAAAATATAGATAACTGGAAATAAATAATCTGACTGTTGGATATTGCTGTAATTAATCATGGCACGATCTGTCTATATACAGTATTTATTTGGATCAATATTTATATATATTTTCTATAACAATGTATTTTATGTTTTTCAAGTATGTCAATTATTTTTTCAAAGTTTAAAAAAAAGACAATTTTTTTTAATTACTACAATAAATCATTTTCCAAATATTTATTCCATCTGTAAATAGATTGTGGTGTATGAGAAGTGTTGCCTGTGTGTATGAAACGTCTTAGGCTGAGTTCATGTATCCGGAAATCCCATAGACTGGCAGCATGTGTTGTTATCTGAAAGCTCCCTGTTTCTGCGTTTCTGCAGCAGTGCACTCTAGGACTCTAGAAAACTGTCAGTTTTGTCTCTCAGTTGCCAGCCACTAACTTCCTTTATAAACCTCACCCTAGGGGTATTTGGGTGGGGTTTATAGTTTGTTCCTGACTGAGCTGTGTAGAGGTAGTCTTCTGTTGCTCTAGACTCCTTTGGTTGTTGCAGCTCAGACATCAGTTGTCTTTACTGTTTACTAGAGCTCAGTTTCCCAATGGATCCATTTTAATTGATGACATCAGGACATATGAACTTTGCCTTGCAATGTAGAATCATGTACATGTATATTGTCTCTACTATTGTCACAGATGTGTCAAGGCTGTCTGACAATCCTGTGGTAGTGAGTTTTAGACTTGGCAGCACGTTTTGTTATATGAGAGCTCCCTTTTTAAGCAGCAGCGGACTCTAGGACCTTGGGAAAATCAGTTATGTCTCAGTTTCCAGCCACTAACTTCTTTTATAAACCTTATCCTAGGGGTATTTGGGTGCGGTTTATAGTTTGCTCCTGACTGAGCTTTGGAGAAGTCATCTTCTGTTGCTCCAGACTCCTGTGGTTGTTGCAGCTCAGATAAGTGTTGTCTTTACTGTCTACTAGAGCTCAGTTTCTCAATGGATCCATTTTAATGGATGACATCAGGACATATGAACTTTGCCTTACAATGTAGAGTCATGTACATGTATATTGTATGCTATTATTGTCACAGATGTGTTAAGGCAGTCTGACAATCCTTTGGCAGTGAGTTTTAGAAAATCCCAGAGATTGGCAGCACGTGTTGTTATCTGACAGCTCCTTGTTTCAGCAGCAGCCGAATCTAGGACCCTGGGAAACTGTCAGTTTTGTCTCTCAGTTGCCAACCTCTGACTTCCTTTGTAAACCTCACCCTGGGGGTATTTGGGTGCGGTTTATAGTTTGTTCCTGACTGAGCTGTGGAGAAGTCATCCTCTGTTGCTCTAGACTCCTGTGGTTGTTGCAGCTCAGATAAGTGTTGTCTTTACTGTTTACTAGAGCTCAGTTTCCCAATGGATCCATTTTAATGGATGACATAAGGACATATGAACTTTGCCTTACAATGTAGAATCATGTACATGTATATTGTCTCTACTATTGTCACAGATGTGTCAGGGCTGTTTGACAAACCTGTGGCAGTGAGTTTTAGAAAATCCCAGAGATTAGCAGCATGTGTTGTTATCTGAGAGCTCCCTGTTTCTGCAGCTGCAGACTCAAGGACCCTGGGAAACTGTCAGTTTTGTCTCTCAGTTGCCATCCAGTAACTTACTTTATAAACCTCACTCTAGGGGTATTTGGGTGCGGTTTATAGTTTGTTCCTGACTGAGTTATGGAGATGTCGTCTTCTGTTGCTCTAGACTCCTGTGGTTGTTTCAGCTCAGATAAGTATTGTCTTTGCTGTCTACTAGAGCTCTGGTTATTGCAGTTGTACTTCCCCTGTTTTGTTCCCTTTTGTCTTCTTTTAGTGATAGTGGTGTTGATGAAAAGCTCATACCCTCCATCCTTACTTAAGGCCCATTTGCCAGGGTAAAATAGGGCCCCAGGTATTCCAGTTTGGCAACAGGTGCAAAACCTGTATAGGGTCTTTGATGTCACTGAGGGTAAGCTTCAGGTTGTGTTCAGGGGTCACCACTTCCCTCTTTCCCTAGTGATAGGCCATTCTTTTCCTCTTCCTTTTGTATTGTCCTATGTGGCCAATATAGCCTCTCGCCCCTGCCGTGACAACTATGGAGGCACTCGAGGTGACTGGTATAGGGGCCATGAACACACAGGGGTCCAAATCAGTTTGCGCCATAATTTACGTATTTTTTTAAAAAGCAAGCACTACTGCATGTTGGACAATCAGTAGTTTGCACCTTCTCCAAAAGTCACCTGTAGCTGATTTTACTGTAAGGGTTCGTTACCCCAATAAGTGTTAGTCATGACCTGGACACAATTTTTTACAGTACAAGCAAAGTAGATTGGATTAATAGAAATCTCACGTCCACTGTGCTTCTTTTTTTACGCTGCGTATACTCACTTGCGATGCGCTGTATCAAGTCGCAGCATATCAATTTTTCTTGTGGGAACGCTCAGTTTTCTGTGCAGAGTTTTCCATAAACTTACATTGAATGCGGAAAATCAGGAGGTAAAATTCACACATGAGCTTTTGGTGCATACCGGTAGGTTTTTGTCTCATTTCAGAAATTGTGGGCAAGTTTCTTGACAATCAGTGGGGCTGGGTCTTTACCTCTCCACATTAAGAGGAGCACAAGTGTTTATTTCAGTATAGTAAGTGTGGGTAGGTCTTTGACACTTTACAGGAAGTGGAGTGCGGGTCTTTATCTTGCTCAAAAAAGTGGCTGTTTTTTCAAAGTAAGTGGGGATGTGTATTTATCTCTCTAGAGTTGTAATGGCTTAATCCAAAGACCTCTGGTTGTGTGCTTCTTTTCCTTCTCTGTTGGACTACAGCCTGTTTTGTCTATGTCCTGTTGCTGATAGTTATCTTGTCTTTCCTTTCCTTTGTTTTATTTTCCTATTTATTTCCATTCACTTGTTTTTAATTCCTCATTTTTTTTAACTATTACATCTTGAAAAGAGGTATTTATACTCACCATGCATATGTTGGCTTCACTGCTGGCTATATTCCAAGATAAATGGATGTTTGGAGACCCAGCTTTTCTGGTAAAGATTATCTTGCTGATCTATCTTCATTGCTAAAAATGCTAAGTAAACACTCAAAAAAAATAGAGCCGAGGATTATGCAGAGGTGGAAGTGTTGGGCATGAAAAGGAGATTAGTGTCCCCCCTCGTAAAGCGACTGTCATGCCTCGACTTTGAAGCTCAAACTAGTGACCTCTGGTTTTGTGGTCAGTTTCCCTCTCTGTTGGACCACAGCCTGTATTACCTTGTTGTGAGGGAAGGCTACAGAAAGAATATACTGGCATAAAATTAAGGTTTTAAAAAAATATTAAGTACATTTCTAGCTTTACATTATTATTATTATTATTATTATTATTATTATTATTATTAATAATAATAATAATAAGAAAGTGCCATTTATTCGATGGTGCTTTACATGTGTAAAAGGGTATACATAATAAAGGCAAGTACAATAATCAAACAATACAAGGCACAGACTGGTGCAGGAGCAGAGAGAACCCTGCCCACGAGGGCTCACAGTCTACAGGGGATTGGTGAGGGTACAGGAGGATAGAGGACCCTGCCCATGAGGGCTCACAGTCTACAGGGGATGTGTGAGGGTACAGGAGGAGAGAAGCCCCTCCCACGAGGGCTCACAGTCTACAGGGGATTAGTGAGGGTAGAGGAGGAGAGAGGACTCTGCCCACGAGGGCTCACAGTCTACAGGGGATGTGTGAGGGTACAGGAGGAGAGAAGCCCCTCCCACGAGGGATCACAGTCTACAGGGGATTAGTGAGGGTAGAGGAGGAGAGAGGACCCCTCCCATGAGGGCTCACAGTCTACAGGGGATTAGTGAGGGTAGAGGAGGAGAGAGGACCCTGCCCACGAGGGCTCACAGTCTACAGGGGGTTGGTGAGGGTAGAGGAGGAGAGAGGACCCTGCCCACGAGGGCTCACAATCTACAGTGGATTGGTGAGGGTACAGGAGGAGAGAAGACCCTGCCCACAAGGGCTCACAGTCACACAGTAGATTGGTGAGGGTACAGTAGGTGAAGGTGGAGATGGTCATATTGCACTATGGAGGACCGAGGGTAACTGCAGGTTATAGGCTCGTCAAAAGAGGTGGGTATTCAGGTTCCTTTTGAAGCTTTTCAAGGGGGGCAAGAGTCTGATATGTTGAGGCAGAGCATTCCAGAGTATGGGGGATGCATGGGAGAAATCTTGGATACGATTGTGGGAAGAGGAGATGTGAGGGGAGTAGAGAATGAGATCTTGTGAAGATCGGAGATTACTTGCAGGTAAGTACCGGGAGACTAGGTCACAGATGTAGGGAGGAGACAGGTTGCGGATGGCTTTGTATTATGGTTAGAGTTTTGAACTAAAGCCATTGGAAATGGGAAGCCAGTGAAGGGATTGGCAGAGAGGGGAAGTCGGGGAATAGTGGGGGGACAGGTGGATTAGTCGGGCAGCAGAGTTTAGAATGGATTGAAGGGGTGTGAGACTGTTTGAAGGTAGGCCATAGAGCAGGAGGTTACAGTAGTTTAGGCGGGAGATAATAAGGGCATGCACTAGTGTTTTTGCAGCTTCTTGGTAAAGGAATGTACAAATTTGGGAAATATTTTTGAGTTGGAGGTGGGATGAGGTGAAGAGGGGTTTGGATGTGTGGCTTGAAGGAGAGAGCAGAGTTGAGGGTCACCCCCAGGCAGCGAGCACGTGGGACTGGGGAGAGTGAGCAGCCATCAACTTTGGTGGATAGGTCTGTACCTTTAAGGCAATCTAGCACCAAAGATGTTCTTATGATAGAGGCAGAACATGTAAAGTAGGTTTGTCCTATCCCTAATTGCTATGAGGTCATGAGAACCTCAGATGGAGAAGTGCATTATTAACAAATTGGGGCAGAAGTGTAAAGAGTGTGAAGAGGGAAGAAGACATCAGACCCTTCTGTCCTTGGCACCATTATGGGGGGCAGCTTGTTGTTGGCTATAAGACCTCCTTATCTTCTATATATCACTGTCCACCACTAAAGATTTCTGAGAACATCACACACTTTTGGAGTCACATTTCTTCTTCAGCCATAACACCTTTATACTTTTTAGTGTGATTATAGCAATTTGCTTATTTCGCACGTTGTGTTTTCAGCTCTGCCGCAATGAACCAGTGGCTTCCTGTGACATTTCCTCTATATACTACAATGATTCCTCAGTTTAGATAAATGTAGATAACAAGGACATCAAAAGACGGACACGTAAATGCCAAATGGTCACGTGGGGAGAGTTGTACTTCCTACCCATACACATGGTGAGGACTGGGAATCGACTGTGCAATGGTCAGTCCTTATAGACTCATCCGTCTTGTCTATGCTGGACCACACTGATATATTGGTGTTAGGGTGGAGCAGGGTGGCTGGAGCAAGGTCTGGGTGGTGACAAGGTTTTACACTAGCAGATGGGCATGTGTTACGAAGGGTGATACAAGAACTTGGACCATTTTGTCTTTCCGGTCTGCATTGTCCTTGCCAGAGATCAGCACAGAAGGTAAGTGACTATAACTGTCATGGAACTGATTGAGTGGCACAATCTTGATTTTATGCTCAGGGAACTTGTACCGTTGGTGTCACCCTTATAGAATAAAACTTCTAACTGACCAGAAATCTTGAAAAGATAGAGGAAGAGAAACAGAAAGTCTGTGAAAAGTTTCATCATTTCTCTTCATTGAACTTATTATTACTTTTTACGGAGAACTGCTGATGATTATGTCTTCATTGGAAATAAGTCATAAAATTAACTTTCTAGTGGCCAAGCTAATAACCTATTGGAGCAATTAAATTCTCATCTGGGTTCCCGGGACAGGACTAGAACTCATGAGCTTGTGAGCTCTTTATCCATACGGAAAAGCTCTACCATTGAGCTACTACCTATAGAGTCCCATCAAGAAAGGTTACCTTGCTGCGATTGATGGGCATATGAGAATTGGCCAATTGTTAGGTAACAAGAGCTTGATCAAATGTAGTGGGCACCAAACAAAAAAAATGGAAAAATTCCACCCACCTGCCCCCAAAAGTGATCTGTTTATGGCTGGCTGCATGCAGTTGGAGGCCCCAACTGCCCATATAGTGACTTCAATTGGGGTTCAAGTCAAATTCAGATCCCAAAGCAAACTTTATCTTAAGTCGGGCTAAACCCACAGAGCCGAAATTCCATGGGTCCGCTCATCTCTACTCTGGAGCATATCCTGTGCCATCAGCAGTAGGTGTTGGCTCTAATTACAGCAGATGAACTGTATTGTAGTGCTTTATACCAACAGGTTTTTTTTGGGCTGCATTTTTGTGGTGACCACAAAGATGCAGTATGTTAATTCTTTTTGGATTTAATACCTTATTTCAGAGGACCGACAGATCAATTTCCCGCTAACAAGGGGTCAACAGGGGAATGATCCCTGGCATCTGGCCAAATGCCGGTCCCCATATAAAGTCTATGGGCACCAGAATCCGGCACAAATGGGAATTAGCAAGCGCTTCATACTTACCGATTCACCAGTGCAGCTGTTACACTGCTGCCGTAGCCTTTCATTTTTCTTCCCTGGCCACTCATTAGACTCATACATATTCACTGCTTCCCCCACCAAGCCTGAGAATACCAGCCTCCAGCTGTCGGGCTTTATTTGTGCTGGTATCACAATATAGGGGATCATATGCTAATTTATTTATTTATTTATATATTTATTTATTTTACTGTACGATAAAGACTCGCCCACCGGTGTCTGTGATTGGATGCAGTCAGACAAGCCCCCACCCTGAGTGACAGTGTGTCTGAGGCTTCCAATCACAGACGTCAGTGGGTGAGTCTATATCGTATAGTAAAATAAATAAATAAATAAATTGCCGTAGGATCCCCCATATTATGATACCAGTACAGATAAAGCCTGACATTTAGGGGCTGGTATTCTCAAGCTTGGAATACCCATGGTTATTGGCCGCCCCCAGCCCTAAAATAACTTGCAGCCCCTGGAGTTAAAGCATCCATTAAATTCGACAGTCCCGGAACTTTACCCGGATCTTCCCAATTGCCCTGCTGCAGTGGCAATTGAGGTAAAGAGGGAGTTTATGGCAGCCCACAGCAGCCACTAAGTCGTTAATTATTAATTACAGGCATCTGTGAGACACCTCCATCACTAATCTGTAAGTGAAAAGAAATAAAAACAACCACTGAAATAATCCTTTATTTGAAATAAAAGACGAAACAGCACTCTCTTTCATCTCTTTGTTAACCCCAAAAAACCCCTGCAGGTCCAACGTAATCAACATGAGGTCCCACGACGCTTTCACCACTGCTACATCTGCAGCTCACAATGAGCACCATAGAACATGATTGCCTGCTGTGAGCTCCACGCAGCAACTGAAGTGAGCAGTGCAATCTGCAGTGATTGCAACTGTACCAGGTCAACGGGAAGAGCCGTGTCCAGTGCCAAAATTGGCGCATCTAATGGATGCACCGCTTCTGGAGTGGCTGCGAGCTTCTATTGTTAGGAAGGAAAGGGCCAAATAACCCTGGCCATTCTCACCCTAATAATATCAGTCCCCAGTTGTCTGCTGTACCTTAGCTGGTTTTAGAAAAATGGGGGGGACCCCACGTAATTTTTTTTAAATAAAATAAACAATTTAAAAAAAGCAGGGGATCCCCTCTACTCTTCATAACCAGCCAAGGTACAGCAGACAGCTGAGGATTGCAGCCCATAGATGCTGCTGTTCCTGTGCTGGATATTAAAAATGGGGTGGGTGGCCATGTCATTTTTTTAATGAATAAAAATTAAAAAACAGCTGGCTAAGCTAGCTATTGCTCTATTTATCGAGCAATTCTGTTATTTCTTTCTGTCTACTCCATCTGTTTTTATTATCATCTATTCTATAAATTCTATCTATCAATAGATTTGACTTAAAAAACACATTGGTCAAAAAAATAGAAATACGAAAAGCATATGGATGTCTTCATATTTGTTTCAATCTTATATAAAGGACAGAAAACTAAGTTTGAAAATTGCTAAATTTTTCCAAAATTTTGGGAAATTTAATTTTTTAAAAGGGGCATTCTGGTTAGAAGAAGTTGTCACCTATGTACAGTGAAGGCAGGAGAAAGTAGAGTATAGTGGTGATATAGTCCCATAGGGAATGAAGTGAGCATGTCCACCAATGCTCCATTTTAAAGTGTGATAAAAATGACCCATTCTGGTGATTAGTGCGATTACCAGTGTTTGGAAACCCGCCCATCTAGAATTTACTTTTTGTGCACATCTTCCCCTTTTTATTTTTTCTCATCCACTTCCTCCTTTTAATTGTGCTTTTTACTTACTACACAGCTGCCAACATAAACCACATCTAAGGTAGAACTAGACTGCTACGGAGTTTCCCTGAAAATAAAACAGTCTTATATTATTTTGGACCCTAAGCTAGGGCTTATTTTCGGGCTAGGGCTTGTTCTCTGGGAAAGTTTACTCCCCAAAAAAGAAGTCCCCCCTTCCCAGGAGAATCATACTTACCAGACCATGGATGTCTGCATCGCTCCCAGGTCCTCCTGAGATATTTTGCAAGTGGTCCCAGCAGGTATGCTTCACACAGCCCTGCCCTGCTGCTGACCGACACACACATGAGATAGCACACGCAATGACACATGAGATCGCACACACAATGACACATGAGATCGCACACACAATGACACATCAGATCGCGCACATACAAACAAACAGATTAGATCGCAAACACAACATCTGTTGATACCTATTGCTTCCGGCAGGGGAATCTGGCATACAGTGCAGTGGAGTGTGAGTACCTGTAGTGGAACGCATCGAGGACCTGCGGTGGAACACATTGAAGCATTCCACCACAGGTCCTCCATGCCTTCCACTACAGGTCCCCATGCTCAACTGCACTGCATCCCAGGTTCTCCTGCCAGCCAGAAGCAAAAGGTATCACTGGATGTGATGAGTCTGTGTGTGCTATCTGATGTGTGTGTCACGTCCCTACCAGAGTCTGCTCCTGCAAATTCTGCTTCAATTACCAGGCGGTGCTGTGTTCCCGCTGTGGACAGTGCAGGTGATAGGAGAGAAGTTGGTGCCAGTGGCTCAGGTGGGTGCAGGCTCCACCCATCCACTAGGCTGGGTTTCCCTGGTATCTGCAATACTACTGGCTGACTGTCGGTGGTGTGTATTTTCCAGCTGAAGTTACCACCATTCAGCTACAGCCAATGGGAAGACACCCCACCCTTCTTATTCTCCCTCCTGTCTGCTGGTCTCTGCCAGAGATAGATTTGTATTCCTGCATGTGTCTGGTTTCTGTTCTGTCCTGTCTATTAATCCCTGTTGACCTTTGCCTGCTCATTGACTACTCTCCTGCCTGCCGTTTTTGTACCTCGCTACCCGATCTGGATTTGACCTCAGCCTCGTTTTCTGATTACGTCCTTGCCTGCCGATTCTATCCCTGTTCCGCAATTCCTGATTTGACCCTGCCTGACGACTACTCTCTCAGACTGCAGCCTTCCACAGGTAGTGATCTCCGGGGTCCTGTGTAATTCCAAATCCTTGTTAATAGGTTTCAGGGTTCTCGGGGTCCTGCTTTGCAAGCGGCTTTCCTCTAGCCTGTCCGTTGCAGCCCGTCTGAGTCTCTGGTTCCAGGCAGGCGTTACAGCGTGATTGTGTTTGTGATCTGATGTGTGTGTGATCTGATGTGTGTGTAATCTGATGTGTGTGTGATCTGATGTGTGGGTGTGCATTCCACCGCAGGTCCATGATGCGTTCCACTACAGGTCCTCCTGTTGAGCATCTACGTAGAAAGAATGATCGCGAGATCTTCTCCATTCTTTTCTCTTTTGGGAGTGTCTGCTTTCTATAATGAAGTGTCCTGCAGTATCTTTAACTTTTTTAGTTGCATGGACACTTCCCTATTGAACCACGACTGGGGCTTATTTTTGTGGTAGGGCTTATATTTAAGCCTTATGCTAACAAGGCTGAAAATGCCTGTAGGGCTTATTTTCGGGGTAGGGCTTATTTTCGGAGAACGAGTATGACCTGTTTGCTAAACCTAACCCCCTTCCTGCTGCTACCAATTTTCATTTAGTCACGTTTATATTAGTCTCCATCTTTGAAGGGCAATAACTATTATTTTCTGTCCACAGACATATTTTTTTTTTTAAAGGGGATAGCAAGGTGAGCAAATAAACACAATCTGCGCATTTGTATTTTTAGTATGTTTTTTTACTCAATTTATTGTATGGGGTAAAAATGAAAGATTTTGAAATATTGGACCTTTATAGCTGTAGCGATGACACATAAGCTTTTTTTATTATTATTCTTAGGGAAAATGATTTGAACTTCCTCACTGAAAAAAGAAAAGGATAGAGGAGACACTGAGCTCAAGAATATCTCTTATTAGGTCCTTGAATTTAGTTCTTTGAGACATAAACACTTTTAGATGTTGTCAGGAATAGCATAGAAAGCCTGTGAGTCCTGCTTGCTCCGCATGCACAAGAGGAGAACCTGTCAATCACTGCATGTGGGTGGGTCAAAGTATAACTAACTGGCTTTTTCCCAAATCTTGGTATCATTTAAGCATCTTTCTAAATAGAAATATCAATCAAATAATGGAAACCTATATATGCCTGAACTCAGTGTTTCCATCTCTCGTCAATGGTAACCTCCGAAAGAGAATTAGAGAATTCACTTTAATCATACTTTTTATAAAATGCATCCATCAGCGTAATCTCTCACAACTTCATCCACCCTCTATAAAAACACATCTGCAGGTTTTTCCCTCCGCTCCCTATAAAAACACATCTGCAGGTTTTCTCTGCACTCTCTATAAAGACACATCTGCAGGTTTTTTCCTCCACTCTCTATAATGACACATCTGCAAGTTTTTCTCTCCGCTCTCTATAAAAAGACACATCTGCAAGTTTTTCCCTCTGCTCTCTATAAAGACACATCTGCAAGTTTTTCCCTCCGCTCTCTATAAAGACACATCTGCAAGTTTTTCCCTCCGCTCTCTATAAAGACACATCTGCAAGTTTTCCCCTCCGCTCTCTATAAATACACATCTGCAGGTGTTCCCTCCGATTTCTAAACAGACACATCTGCAGGTTTTCCCTCTGCTTTCTATAAAAGCACATCTGCAGGTTTTTCCCTCCGGTCTCTATACAGACACATCTGCAGGTTTTTCCCTCTGCTCTCTATACAGACACATCTGCAGGTTTTTCTTTCTTCTTTCTATACAGACACATCTGAGGTTTTACCCTTGGCTCTTTATACAGACACATCTGCAGGTTTTTTCCTCCGCTCTCTATAAAGGCACATCTGCAGGTTTTTCACTCCCCTTTCTATAAAGACACATCTGCAGGTTTTTCTCACTATCTGACATGAAATCAGAATAAATGTTTCCTTTTTTTAGGTCAATTAGGAACCAAAATTATTTCTATTTGCCAAATGCCAGAATAATGAGCGAGAGAGAAAGTTTCCAGGCATTTTTCTTCCTTTCTGCACAGTGCAGTTTCCTCCATGTCACTAGTATTTGGTGGCATTGCCCTTACACTATGTGACTTGGGGAAACGTTTTGGATCCTTCCAGAAGCTTCTCACAATAATTGGTGAAATTTGGGTCTATTCCTCCTGACAGATCTGGTGTAACTGACCCATGTTTCTAGGTCGCCGCTCGCACCGGTCTTTTCAGCTTTGTACATACATTTTCAATAGGATTGAGATCAGGGCTTTGTGATGGCCACTCCAAAATATTGACTTTGCTATCTAGACGTCATTTTGTAACCAGTTTGGCAGTATGCTCAGGGTCATTGTCAAATTGAAAGACCTATTCTCACCCAAGCTTTAAGTACCTGACTGATGTCTTGAGATGTTACTTCAGTTTTGCCACATAGTTTTCTTTCCTCCTGATGACAGCTATCAGACCATGTCCCTGTGCGGTCAGACACGGCCATTACACAGTACATAGCAGGGACACATATATAAGATTATCTCAGCAAATTAATTTTTTTTTTAAACATATCAAAATGTGGAAATTATTATTAATCCAAGATCTATTGATTGAGATGAAATTTGCTTGTAGGAAAACCCCTTGAAATAATCTTCTAAACTATGACGCATGCATTTTTGTTAATACACTGTATAAAACGTTTTTCATATTTGGATACCTTGTTGATCTTAAGTATGAAAGGTACACTTTAATTAGGCGTAATGACATCATGCTGAATTGGGTAATAGGCTTTGTTCACACATTGTTGTCAGATGTGGTTTTCGGGCAAACTTTATATACAACTTTAAAAGCTTTGTCCACTACTTGGACAACCCCTTCAATCCCTACATTAGTGCAGAGTAAAACAATAACTCATATACTCACCTCCGGTGCTGACACAGTTCCAGCGGAGTCAACATTGCCTCTCCCGGGGATCACCTGACATAACAATTCCTGTGCCCAATTAGCGCTGCCATCATTCTTTTCTCCTATGGATGTCATTGACATCCAGAGAAAGGTAGAGGGTACCTGAAGCTCTCTGTCATGAGTGTGTTCCACTCTGGAGAGACCACTGGTGAGTCTGGCACCAGAAGGTCACAACCCTTTATTATTTGCAGGTCTACAATATGTAGTTGAGTGAATCTACTTTCTTTAGTGCTGCACAGATTAAGGACTCTTTCCTATCTGGCTGGCCTTGGTAGCCTTAATCCCAGGTGCGCCTCTTTTGTGACCAATCTCCATTGCTATGAAAAGTCACGTTATACCATCTGATGCCGGATATAGATTTTCATTACTATGATGTCCACTTTGGAAGGAGCTTGTCTCTGGAAGAAGCTGAAGAGTCAAAACTATTGCAGCTGTGTTGTTCAGGTGAATTGGAGAAGCTTGGAGTGTTTTCCTTTTCAAGATAAGCTCTAGCGCAGCGCCACCTATTGGAAGTAGCAATCCTAAAAGTCAAATGTGGATTTTTAACAATCCTTTGCAATATGACTCAGGATATATATATGCCAGATCAGAATCCCAATTTGCAGACACTGTGTTTCGGGGTGCTTGCCCCTTGTCAGTGCAAAGTATGGGGTGTCTGATCTGGCTCATGAGAAGCTTTGTGGGGACCACGGGGGAACACTATTCTCCTTAAGGAGACTTTGCAAGCCAGTCTGGCTGCCAGTAAGGGGGCTTATAGCTTCCACGCCCCTCTAGGAAATATTCAAATTGTCTCTCCAGAAAAGGAGACAAACTCTAGCGCTAGGATCGCTACTTCCAATAGGTGGCGCTGCGCTAGAGTTTATCTCCTTTCCTGGAGAGACAATTTGAATATTTCCTAGAGGGGCGTGGAAGCTATAAGCCCCCTTACTGGCAGTCAGACTGGCTTGCAAAGTCTCCTTAAGGAGAATAGTGTCCCCCCGTGGTCCCCACAAAGCTTCTTATGAGCCAGATCAGACACCCTATACTTTGCACTGACGAGGGGCAAGCCCCCCGAAACACCATGTCTGCAAATTGGGATTCTGAGCTGGCATATATCCTAATGCCTGCTTTACACCAGACGATCTATCATGCGATAGATCATTGGGGTCACGTTTTTTGTGACGCACATCCGGCATCAGTTGCGACGTCGGCCTGTGTGACACCTCCTAGCGACGCAGTATCGCTGACAAATCGTGAGTCGTGTACTGGTCGCTAGGTTTCATAATATCGTTTATTTTATTTTGTGCCGGTTGTTCATCGTTCCCGTGGCAGCACACGACGCTCCGTGTGACACCACGGGAGCGATGAACAGCAGCTTACCTGCGACCTGTGGCTCCCGCCGGTTATGTGGAAGGAAGGAGGTGGGTGGGATGTTTACATCCCGCTCATCTCCGCCCCTCCGCTTCTATTGGCCGGCGGCTGTGTGACGTCGCGGTGACCCTGAACATCCCTCCCACTCCAGGAAGTGGATGTTCGCCGCCCTGAGCGACGTCGCACGGGAGATAAGTACATGTGACGGGGGGTTAACGACTTTGTGCGCCACGGGCAATCAATCGCCTGTGACGCACAAATGACGGGGCCGCGTACGATCGATCGTGAAATTGCACGATCGGTGGTCCCGTGTAAAGCACCCTTAAGTCATATGCAAAGGATTGTTAAAAATCCACATTTGACTTTTAGGATCGCTACTTCCAATAGGTGGCGCTGCGCTAGAGTTTGTCTCCTTTCCTGGAGAGACAATTTGAATATTTCCTAGAGGGGCGTGGCAGCTATAAGTCCCCTCACTGGCAGCCAGACTGGCTTGCAAAGTCTCCTTAAGGAGAATAGTGTTCCCCCGTATTTCCTTTTCAAGACAAATAGAAAAAAGGTTGAGCTTACCACCAACTGAGTGAAATTTTTCACAGCATCCAACAATCACAGACAGTGTACTAAGTTCAGCTGTCAATGCACATCTACAGGAATAACAGGGGCGACAGGAATCAGAGTCACATCCATCCGAGTAAAAATATCATTTATTCAAAACTCCATAAAAGGTAAGCCCATGTAGATTAAAATTACAAAGCCTAATACTAAGCCTAAGCCTTTTTAGCTTTACTTATTAAGCCTAAAAAATAGACATGAATTTCTTTTGTTGTCTTTTTCTCCCTGTCTTTCTTCCTTACTTTGTGTTGTATTATTGCAGTCATGAGACTAGTGTTCTTGCCTGCCTTCTCACTAGCCAAGGTGATTTCAGGGCAAGCAAAGGCCTAAAGGGGGCTTTACAAGCTGCGACATCGCTAATGCGGAGTCGTTGGGATCACGGAATTTGTGACGCACATCCGGCTGCATTAGCGATGTTGTTGCGTGTGACACCGATGAGTGATTTTGCATCGTCGCAAAAACGTGCAAAATCGCTCATCAGTGACATGGGGGTCCATTCTCAATTATCATTACTGCAGTAGTAACGAAGTTGTTCGTCGTTCCTGTGGCAGCACACATCGCTCCGTGTGACACCGCAAGAACGAGGAAGCTCTCCTTACCTGCCTCCCGGCCGCTATGAGGAAGGAAGGAGGTGGGCGGGATGTTACGTCCCGCTCATCTCCACCCCTCCGCTTCTATTGGGTGGCGGTTCAGTGACGCAGCTGTGACATCGCTGTGACGCTGAACTTAGAAAGGAAGCGGTTCACCAGTCACAGCGACGTCGCAGGGAAGGTAAGTATGTGTGACGGGTCTGGGCGATGTTGTGCAGCACGGGCAGCGAATTGCCCGTGTTGCACAACAGATGGGGGCGGGTACCCACACTAGCGATATCGGTACTGATATCGCAGCATGTAAAGCGGCCTTAAGCCTGTGATAGCGATGGGGGAAGGAGTTGTATAGAGACATTAGGGAGTGTAGGTGTAATGCAAGCCCCTACTTACGGGTAGTACAGATAGAAGAGTAGTCAGAAAAGCTGTGGTCTGGTAACAGGAGGACACGTATGGACACAAGGAGAATTCAGGCATAGTCAGGTCACGATGTGGGGTCAGTATTCCAGGAAGACACGTAATAACTTAAGGGAGAAAACTGAGACGTAGTCAGATAATGGTCCGGGATCAAAAGTCAAGAAGTCATGACAGGAACAGGGAGAAGGCAAAGAGAAGGCAAGCAACAGTCCGGGTTTCCGAAAGTCAGAGATCAGAACAAAGAAAAGACACAGGTTAACAACACAACTACCAAACCAGAATGTACAACTGGCAAGGGTCTGTGGGAGCCTCCTCAGTAAAGAAACAGGGCAGTTACCAGAAAGATGAAACTCCTGAGCACACACCAGAGCATCTCCAGTGTAAGATGCTCTGCACAGAGGAATCGTGACAGTAGGGTACAGATTGAGGAGAGTTGCAGTAGATGTTCCCTCTCCCTATCGCTAGAGCCTTCCTTGTATACTATCCCTGCAGTTCACCTTGTGTCACGCTGCACGCTCTATATGCTTTGGAGTGATACTCTCCCTTCCTCTGGACTTATCCAAAGACTGAAGAGGGGACAGTTAAGCCACAGCTGAATGGCCACAGGGATCATGCAACTCCTGGGAGAATTAGTGCCGATACCGCTTTAATGGCACTGCATCGGAGGTGAGTATAATTATTATTTTACCGGGGACTACATAGGGATTGAAAATTAGTAGTCCTATATTTAAAAGTTCAACAAGTTGATGATGACCAAGTTTCAGAACCCAGGCATAGTATCAAACCCATGGACGCTCACAGTACTAAAATTCCAATTCGGCCTCTGTCACACGTTCGTGCCTCCGGTACCTGTATGGACAGTTTTCTCACGTACCGGAGACACGGGCACATGTTGATATATGTTTTCCTATAGTTTCGGGCACATGTAAGTATTTTTGCACGAAACGTGTGTCCGTTCTGTACTTACGTGTGCCCGTGTGCTCCATACGCCGACATGTCCGTTTTTCTCTAGCATCACGGGTGTCACACGGAACGCAAACGTGTGACACGTAACACACACGGACCACACAGATGTGTTCCACGTGACACGCACCGGAGAAAAGACATGTGTCTATTAAAAAAAAAAAAAAAACATAACTCACCTTCTCCAGCTCTGCTGTCTCTGCCGCTGCTGTCACTTGCTTCCGACTGCTGCTCATTATGCTCACTTAATATTCACTTCACTGCGGCCGGAAGCAGCAGCAGCGGGGAGTCGGCGGGACCAGAGACCGCAGATCAGCACCATGGACAGCGACGCCAGGGACAGGTGAGTAGAAAGTTCCCGTTCTCCGTGTGTTATCACGGATAACACACGGAGAACACACGTGTGCCATACACACAGCTCACCAAGGGCAATCCACATCTTTGATACGTCCGTGAAAAACATGTGTGATTTTCACGGGCGTGTGACAGAGGCCTTAGTAGAATTCTAAACAAACAGTAACAAAAACACATAAAACATAAACCAAACACAAATAAGTGAAAAGAAAAAGAAGTCCATGAAGATAGTTTAACAAACCCGTGAAGTGTAACTAGCAAATTAATTCAAGAAATAGCAATAAAAACCCTTTAAGTGCGTTTGTCCCATTCTTTAGGGACAGTATATAAATGTGATTAATCAGCTGATTTACTTCTGTGGGGTACTTTTTCAGTAAGTTCACGACTTCTGCTTTTCTAAACACTTAAATACTAAAATGTGAGAAAGCGAAAGATACGATACAGAAGTAAAGCACGCGGGACAGGGGTAAGATTCCGCAACCGCTTGGTAGATTATTTTATAAAATAAAATTCCATGTTTGAAATTTTTGTTTCAAGGTCGCTCTGAGGCTGATCCGCTTTCCCACTTTTCTCCTTGGCTTTCCTTGAAACTGAGCACCGTAATTACCCTCTGATTTTTGGGGAGGGGGTTTGGAGGTAGAATTGATTGTTGTTTTTTAGTCTGTTTTATGTCATTTATGTTACAAATGTGGCCCATGGGTGCTAATATTGTGGCGCCTCGTTCTTCTCTTGTGTATCTATGTGTTATACTTTGTATCTGGCTATGTAGTGAAATACTTATCCTCTTCGATAACTTGGGCATTGATTTAAGCATTGATATTACGGCTGGAACCCTGGCCAATTATGAGAACAAGATTACTAATAGACAATTAATAGTTGTCACCCTTACTTATAGTAAATATTTTTGCAAACTGAAGAAATACTGTAAATGGGGGTCTAAAGCCTCTAATGTTTCCGGTTGACTACCACCACGTTATACTATGCATGATAATCCATGTTCCAGTATTGTTTTTGTTGGAATATTCAAGTCTCCGAAATCTCTAAACCATGCAAAGGTTTTTGGCCAATTTTCTATTAATTATGAGACCATATGTGGCCTTGAAGTTAAAGTCGCCAGCAATGTTACCTTCCAACATTTCTCTATATCATATGACAAGTGAAACTATAGTGGAGCCTTCCTTCTCAGAGTATCTGGACCAGTTGATATTTCATGGTGATGTTAAGGCCCCATTACACGCAACGATATCGCTAACGAGATGTCGTTGGGGTCACGGAATTCGTGACGCACATCCGTTCTCGTTAGCGACATTGTTGCGTGTGACACGTACGAACGACCGCTAACGATCAAAAATACTCACCTTATCGTTTTAATCCCAAATATCGATGCTGGTGCTGGACGCAGGACGCAGGTTGTTCGTTGTTCCTGAGGCAGCACACATCGCTATGTGTGACACCGCAGGAATGATGAACAACACCGTACCTGCGTCCTCCGGCAACGAGGTGGGCGTCACTTTCTTTCGGCTGCTCTCCGCCCCTCTGCTTCTATTGGACAGCTGTCGTATGACGTCGCTGTGAGGCCGCACGAACCGCCCCCTTAGAAAGGAGGCAATTCGCCAGCCACAGCGACAACATTAGGCAGGTAAGTCCATGTAACAGGGACAAGCGATATTGTGCGCCACGGGCAGCGATTTGCCCGTAACGCACAAACAACGGGGGCGGGTGCTTTCACGAGCGACATCGCTAGCGATGTCGCTGCATGTACAGCCCCCTTTAGAATGTGACATTGGTCATTATACAACTTTAAAGACCCCCATATACATTAGACTAATGATCCCCAAAGCTAACAATATTGGGAGGAACACCCATCAGTCCATTTCATACAGGGGTTTCCCAACTTTTTCCCAATAGATGATGTCAGGGGAGAAAAGAATGCAGCTCTTTAGATATATAGATCGTCTATCCCCTTGATTTCTCTAAGAGGTAAGATGACATCAGAGTAATCTGGCAGAGGCTCTCTTAGAGAATGTTGTGGGGGTGTCAGTGGGCTATGGATGTGGACAGAGGTGAGCCCATACTTTTAGGTAGCATCTCTCTTTGGTGCTGCACTCCTGCCACCTTCACCACAGACACCGCAGCCTCTCCTCCTCAGGACAAAGTCAGACATGAAGTCCAGGATAATGTTAGCTAGTAAATTCATAGAGTCCCACATGGCTTTAGCCGCGTTCCCTCCCACAGGGGTTCATTTCACCACCAGATAGAGTTCCTTCACCACTGTCTCTGTTACGACCTGTTCGTCCAGGTCTATGTTACCTCCAACCTAGACCAGTCCTATTGGAGTCAGTTGCTTCCCGAAAATTCTGCTACAATCAAGGCCACAACTTCAGGGTCGGACCGTGCATATTTCTGCACCCGGCTACTGAAGAGTTTCCTTTGTCCACTTGATCTGGGTTTCTTGGGGTGACCCTGAGGGTCTGAACGAATTACTCTGGGTTTCTCTTGCTACACCTCCCTCAGGTACAGCTTCTTCTCTCTACTCAACAGTATCCCTATCTGACTAATCCCAACTGTCAACTCACTGTTGCTGGGCAGGTTTAACCTTTAACTGCTTCAGCCCTGTTCTCCATCCCAACCTCAAGCTAAGGGACCAGAGAGCAGTGACAATCAGTGGTGACTGAAAACAGTGCACCCAAGAGCAAACACATAAATACACAAAATAACCATGACGTCTTCACGGGGGCTGCAGGGCACCGGTCACCCTCCTGCAAGAACACAAGCTCTTGGCTGAGCTCCATGTATGAAAGACTTGGATAAGATAGTTTTCTACTGCAGATCATATGAGGGGCTTTACGCTGAAAAGCCAATTAAATTTTATGCATTTTTGGAACCAACCGAGTTATGTAAATTTCAACCATGGCGTTCAAGTTGATTACTGGGACCTTTCATTTATGCAATTACTAGGACTCTAAGGCGGGCTTTGCACACTACGACATCGCAGGTGCGATGTCGGTGGGGTCAAATCGAAAGTGACGCACATCCGGCGTCACTTGCGATGTCGTAGTGTGTAAATCCTAGATGATACGATGAACGAGCGCAAAATCGTCGTCATCGTATCATCGCTGCAGCCTCCGACATTTCCATAATGCCGGGGGAGCGACAGATACGATGTAGTTCCTCGTTCCTGCGGCTGCACACATCGCTGTGTGTGAAGCCGCAGGAGCGAGGAACTTCACCTTACCTGCCTTCCGGCTGCAATGAGAAGGACGGAGGTGGGCGGGATGTTTACATCCTGCTCATCTCCGCCCCTCCACTTCAATTGGCCACCTGCCGTGTGACGTCACTGTGACGCCGCACGGCCCGCCCCCTAAGGAAGGAGGCGGGTCGCCGGCCAGAGGGACGTCGCACGGCAGGTATGTGCGTGTAAAGCTGCCGTAGCGATAATAATCGCTACGGCAGCTTTCACTATATATCGAACGTGCGACGGGGGCGGGACTATCGCTGCAGCATCGGTAACACATTGTTACCGATGTTGCAACGTGCAAAGCCCGCCTAAGCTCATGGACAATCCTATCAATTTGTTTAGTTTTAATCTGTTGGGTCCAGTGAAAACCCATAAGATGGAAAGAAAACGTAAATGATATGGAGTAGAATTAGGAAGACATTGGCACTTGGAAAATTCCCTCGATTTTTAAAACCATGCAACCAAAGAAAAGCCCCCCCCCCTGCTTGTGAGATGAGATTGGCTTATTCGAGGTCTTGCTTTCTGATGATCTCTAACTGTGTCCCTCAACTTTTACTCTCCAACTGTTGCAAATATATCTACATCTCTCACCCTGCAATAGTTGAAGTGACACCAATGGCAGTCTACTGATACTTGGTGGCTTTACAGTCTTTGAGACACAGCAGAAGATTTATTTGGAAGTGCTTTTTTGTCCTGTTTATTAGGGAAAACTCTGTTTATACTGTTTATTAGGGAGTCTGTTTGTTAGGGAGTACTCTGTTTGTACTGTTTATAAGGTAGTGCTCTGTACTGTTTATTAGGAAGTACTCTGTTGCACTGTTTATTAGTGAGTAGTGATGAGCGAGTATGCTTGTTACTACTCGGTACTCGCACGAGTATCACTGTACTCGGGCTACTTGGCGGGTACCGAGTAATTTTGCAATACTCGTGCTTTACTCGTGGTCTTCATTTCTGCATGTTGGCGCTCTTTTGAGAGCCAGCCCTCATGCAGGGATTGGCTGGCAGACCACTGCAATGCCACAGCCCTGTTAGTTGTGGAATTGCAGTGATTGGCCGGCCTGCACAGCGTGACCGAGCCTTTATACCGGCCGGCGCGCTGTGCTCTGCACACAGCCATCTCATATTCCCTGCTTTCCACGCCCACAGGCGCCTATGATTGGTTGCAGTGAGACACGCCCCCACGCTGAGTGACAGGTGTCACACTGCACCCAATCACAGCAGCCGGTGGGCGGGTCTATACTGTGCAGTAAAATAAATAAATAAATAATTAAAAAAAACGGCGTGCGGTCCCCCCCAATTTTAATACCAGCCAGATAAAGCCATACAGCTGAAGGCTGGTATTCTCAGGATGGGGAGCTCCACGTTATGGGGAGCCCCCCACCCTAACAATATCAGTCAGCAGCTGCCCAGAATTGCCGCATACATTATATGCGACAGTTCTGGGGCTGTACCCGGCTCTTCCCGATTTACCCTAGTGCGTTGGCAAATCGGGGTAATAAGGAGTTAATGGCAGCCCATAGCTGCCACTAAATCCTAGATTAATCATGTCAGGCGTCTCCCCGAGATTCCTTCCATGATTAATCTGTAAATTACAGTTAAAAAACACACACACCCGAAAAATCCTTTATTAGAAATAAAAAACACTAACAAAGTCCCTCATTACCAATTTATTAACCCCGACAAACCCTCCATGTCCGGCGTACTCCACGGACTCCAGCGTCGCGTCCAGCTCTGCTGCATGGAAGTGACAGGAGCTGCAGAAGACACCGCCGCTCCGGTCACCTCCACGCAGCTAATGAAGGGAATAGCGCGATCAGCTGCTGTCAGTCAGGTAACTCCCGGCCACCGCTGGATCCAGCGGTGGCCGCGATTAACCTCAGTGACAGCAGCTGATCGCTATACTCACCTCAGTTGGTGCATGGAGCTGACTGGAGCGGCGGTGAGTAGCGCGATCAGCTGAGCTGTCACTGAGGTTACCCGCGGCCACCGCTGCATCCACCGCTGGATCCAGGTAACCTCAGTGACAGCTCAGCTGATCGCTATACTCATCTCATTAGCTGCGTGGAGGTGACCGGAGCGGCGGTGTATTCTGCAGCTCCTGTCACTTCCATGCAGCAGAGCTGGACGCGACGCTGGAGGACTGTGGAGTACGCCGGACATGGAGGGTTTGTCGGGGTTAATAAATTGGTAATGAGGGACTTTGTTAGTGTTTTTTATTTCTAATAAAGGATTTTTCGGGTGTGTGTGTTTTTTAACTGTAATTTACAGATTAATCATGGAAGGAATCTCATAGACGCCTGACATGATTAATCTAGGATTTAGTGGCAGCTACGGGCTGCCATTAACTCCTTATTACCCCGATTTGCCAAAGCACCAGGGTAAATCGGGAAGAGCCGGGTACAGCCCCAGAACTGTCGCATCTAATGTATGCGGCAATTCTGGGCGGCTGCTGACTGATATTGTTAGGGTGGGGGGCTCCCCATAAGGTGGAGCTCCCCATCCTGAGAATACCAGCCTTCAGCCGTATGGCTTTATCTGGCTGGTATTAAAATTGGGGGGACCGCACGCCGTTTTTTTTAATTATTTAATTATTTATTTCACTGCACAGTATACACACACCGGCTGCTGTGATTGGGTGCAGTGAGACAGCTGTCACTCAGTGTGGGAGCGTGTCTCACTGCAACCAATCATAGGTGCCGAAAAGCAGGACAGCAGGGAATAGGAGATTGATTAATGAGCGGCCGGCTTTTTCAAAAGAGGAAAAGCCACCGGAGTTTGAATAGCTGTGCAGCGCCGCGGCAGTGATCGGGGAACGGTAAGTAAGAGAGAGGGGGGGGAACTGACCGACAGACTGTGAGAGGGGGACAGACAAGACAGAGAGAGACAGACCGACGGACTGAGGGAGATAGAATAAAAAAAAAAAAATGACCGACATCGCTAGTAAAAAGCACAAAACGTGCGTTTTGGACATCGGAGTGCCACACAAGGTTTTCATGTAAAATCTTTCATGTAATAATCTCAAAAAGTAACATACACCAGCTCTATCTCACTATTGGGTATGTGCCCTTAACATTTCCGCCATGAAAATTCATTTTGGTGTCATTTTGGAAGGTTTTCTGGTGAGTCCGTAAAAATGGCGTAAAACTTGGACAAAATTGTTCACAGCTGTGACTTTTGAGTGATAAATGCTTCAAGGGGTCTTCCCCATGCTGATGCCATGTCATTTGAGCACTCTTCTGAGACTTTTGTGACATTTTTAGGGTTTCTACATGCTGCCGGGGGGTCATTTCACAAAAATACTCGGGTCTCCCATAGGATAACATTGGGCTCGGTGCTCGGGCCGAGTACACGAGTATCTTGGGAGGCTCGGCCCGAGCTTCGAGCACCCGAGCTTTTTAGTACTCGCTCATCACTATTAGTGAGTACTCTGTATGTACTGTTTATTAGTGCATGCTCTGTATGTACTGTTTATTAATGAGTGTTATATATGTACTGTTTATTAGTGAGTGCTCTGTATATACTGTTTATTAGGAAGTACTCTGTATGTACTGTTTATTAGTGAGTACTCTGTATGTACTGTTTATTAGTGAGTGCTCTGTATGTACTGTTTATTAGTGAGTGCTATATATGTACTGCTTATTAGTGAGTGCTCTGTATGTACTGTTTATTAGGAAGTACTCTGTATGCACTGATTATTAGTGAGTACCCTGTATGTACTGTTTATTAGTGAGTGCTCTGTATGTACTGTTTATTAGTGAGTGCTATATATGTACTGCTTATTAGTGAGTACTCTGAATTTACTGTTTATTAGGAAGTACTCTGTATGTACTGTTTATTAGTGAGTGCTATATATCTCCTGTTTATTAGTGAGTGCTCTGTATGTACTGTTTATTAGGAAGTACTCTGTATGTACTGTTTATTAGTGAGTGCTCTATATGTACTGTTTATTAGTGAGTGCTCTATATTTACTGTTTATTAGGAAGTACTCTGTGTGTATTGTTTATTAGTGAGTGCTATATATGTACTGTTTATTAGTGAGTGCTTTGTAATTGCTGTTTATTAGGAAGTACTCTGTATGTACTGTTTATTAGTGAGTGCTCTATATGTACTGTTTATTAGTAAGTGCTCTGTATGTACTGTTTAGTAGTACGTGTTCTGTATGTCTTGTTTATTGGGGAGTACTATGTTTACTCTCTTTTTAAAGGAGTACTCTGTTAGCACTGCTCCTTTAAAAAGAAACACTCTGTTGGCACTGTTTATATTGGCACATTTGTTGGTACTGTTTATATGGTACTTTCGTGTGCCATTATTATTTTTTCAGGCCACTCCGCAGGTGTTGCATAGTTTATTTATTAAAGGATTTTGTTTGTGTATATCACTTTGTTGACACCCATTATATGTGACATTCTTCTCGTAGTGTTAAGTATTGTTTATTATTTTTTCAAGCAGATCACCTTGCTGGTGGTGTTTTTTTGGGCATCTTGTAGTATTATCGTTAATGGAGGAAGGAGGGTAATATCTTGTAACTCCTAATAAAGTCTCTGTGGCTGTCATCATTGAATTTGTAAACAATGTAGGGGGTAACTTGAAAAAAAATCACATTTTACTGTAAAATCCAAATCCATGAATTGGTCATTAGAAGCTTTTTATTTTCGCAAATTACTGATTTAAAAAAATCTATAGAAAATACATGATATCTTGTGAAAGAAGTAGTAGGATATTCTGAGGAGCCACCTAGTGGTGGAAAGATCGTACATAACCTTCTCATCTACTTTTTCACAGTCGGAAAAACAATAAATATTTGCATTATATCAGAACTCTTAAGGGGGCTTTACATGCTGCGACTTCGCTAACGATATATCGTCGGGGTCACATCGTTAGTAACGCACATCCGGCGTCGTTAGTGACATTGCAGCATGTGATACCTAAGAGCGGCGATCAACGATCGCAAAAATGTCAAAAATCGTTGATCGTTGACACCTCGCTCCTTTTCATAATATCGTTGGTGGTGCATGCCGCTGGTTGGTCATTGTTCCTGCGGCATTACACATCGCTATGTGTGACACCGCAGGAATGACGAACATCTCCTTACCTGCGTCCACCGGCAATGAGGAAAGAAGGAGGTGGGCGGGATATTTCGCCCGCTCATCTCCGCCCTTCGCTTTTATTGGACGGCTGCCGTGTGACGTCGCTGTGATGCCGCACAAACTGCCCCCTTAGAAAGGAGGTGGTTCGCCGGCCAGAGTGACGTCGCAGGGAAGGTAAGTCCGTGTGACGGGTGTAAACGATGTTGTGTGCCACGGGCAGTGATTTTCCCGTGACGCACAACCGACGTGGGCGGGTACGCTCGCTAGCAATATCGATAGCGATATCACAGCATGTAAAGTGCCCTTTAGTGTTAGTAGACGGGAAGTATGTATTGGTTTATATATTTTATATCTGATACAAGAATGTATGATAATATATGTAACAGGCTAAAAAATTAAAATTAAGAATATATCTACAGTAATTTACATCTTTGTAATAACGTGTCTTTGTTTCCTTCTTAGCACTACCATGGACCAGAGACATACTTTATTGATCGCCTTCTTATTGAACGGTATCCAACTTTATCTTTTGTACCTACTTAAAGAAAGTGAACTTCCTTAAAATTGATGACTAATGTTTTTAAATAGGTAAAATGTCACGGTAACAAAGGAAACACTGAAGCTAGCAGGAGGAATAGCTTCAGTGCGCAGTTAGATGACTAACCACTAGAGGGCGATAGAGTAGTTAGCAAGTCGGGTTTGCAACAGGAGGTCTCACCAATAGTACAGAAGAAAGCAGGATGCAGTCAGGTGATAGCCAGGGATCAGAAGCTGGGAGGTCATGGAAATAGCAGCAGGGAGAGAGGAAAAAACTGAGGTAAAAAATGAAGATACAGGCCGGAGGCCAAGAAGTCAAAGTAACGTACAAGAGTGAGGAGTCACAGGTCGGGACCGGAGTAAGACAGAGAGGACAAGGATAAACAACACCAGAAAAGGGGTGTCAGGGAATGGGATGGACGAACAGAGAGGATGACACGTGTCAAGACAAGGTAGCAGGGAGGCAGGACAGATCAAGGTTAACTCACAGGAGCCAGGCACATACACTGCAAAGCAGGGACTATTACTGGCGATGTTTTGGAGGAGCAGCGCCAGAATATAGTGGTCTGTAACCCTAGGATAGGATACAAGCAAAGGCTCAGCAGTGACTGAGCCAGGCATAAATCATGACATAAAATTGCAATGTACTTGTAAAAATAAGCAAGTTTGCAATCTACTTCACACAGTTACAGGGAAGTACCCAGCGAATGGTGAAAGGAGGGGAAGGGAGACCATGTGTCTAGGGAAGGAGGAGACGGTGACTCTTGGCCAAACCTACTGCTGGCCCCTGCCTTCCCTCACTGCTCTAGTTTAAGTCCGCACCTACGCGCAGAGCAGAATACCTGGCCCTAGGCTGACCCTGATCTTGGCCATAGGTGGGGAATGGATGGGATGAGCTCTTTGTCAACCTCACTAAGAGCTAAAGGACACACAGGGATAACAAACAAGGGAAAATAACAAGCAACTTATCTCCAAGAAGATTCAGGAAGAGGGACTGCAAAATTAAAGTTATTCCAGATGAATGCAAGCTGACTGCTTGCATTCAGGATCTGTAGGATCTGTAGGTAGTTACAGCTATCACCAGCACAGACCAGAAGGGAATGAGAGAATTTAAGGACACAAGTGTTGAAGAGAGCTGAAATTGTAAGGAACTCTGCAGGGTACTAAAGGGAAAGGGATAAACCCCAAGCAAAGGACATACATAAGATATCATATACACCAAGCAGGAATAGTAAAAGGTCAGGGAGCATGGTGCACAGCCAAACACTGTGACCTTCTATAGTCTGTCACCCGCAACAGTAAGATAACCAAATGTAAAAAATTCATAAATTTTCTGGCACCCTTTTTTTTTTCTTCTTTTCAAGGCCTCCAGTACAGCGCTGCACGGTATTATCTTGATGTTCCCATAAGACTCTGGGCAGTGAAACACTCTTGTGTGGTTATCCCCTGCAATTATACATACTCAGATCCTAAACTACCAAGTGACAGAATTAAAGGAATATGGTACAGTGCCATCGCTGAAAACCAAAAGGACACACAATTTATTAATAGTCGAGCTCCTGAGATTCATGCATCTTTCATTGGAGACTTAGGCAGTGGTAACTGCTCATTACAAATCCACAATATCCAGCCGGAAAACTCAAAGGTCTACAGGTTCCGAGTAGATATGGAGCATTTTAAGTACTCATACTGGCCTTCTGTCCATCTGAATGTTTCAGGTAAAATATTGTCATTATGGGATTTCCAATATGCTCTTATGTTAAGGGAATCTGTCAGCAGATTGCTATGGAATCTGAGAGCAGCATGACGTAGGGGCTGATTCCAATGATATGTAACTTAATGGACTGCTTGGTGCAGATTTGATTAAATCTCTGTTTTCGCTATTGCACATGTAGCAGTTGCAAGTCTACTGAGCTGTGTATACCCACACCACTGATTGGCAGCTTCCTGTGTGTGCACTATACATTGTCAGCAAGCTGCCAATCAGCAGTGGGGGGCGGGGTTATACAAATTAGCTGGACTGGCTGGCATATGGCACCTAGTTCTGCAATGATAATCTCCTGCTGATACTCCTGATGGTGGAGAGGTCTGAGTCTCCTTCCTCGCCCTACTCCTGACCAGTTCTGATCTGAGTCCCCTCCCCCTCTTCCCAGGGATGGACTGGGCAGGAATGTGATGAAACCCACAGATAAAAACAGACAAGGAAAAACCAACACTTTCACACAGCAAACACACACACACACACACACACAGAGACAATAAGAGATTCAGAATGAAAAACAAGAGCAGGAAGGAACCTACAAAACAACGGGAGTAAACTCCTCAACTGCACCAAGCAATAAGCACAACTTTCACCAGTAAGTCTGAGACACCACACCTCACAGATCATCACAGAATAAACTATAGCTGGCATGGGTGGAAGGTTTCAACCTGCATAAATAGGAGGTGAGCAGATGTGATAGGCCTCCCCACGACATGTGACCAAAGGAGAAAGCAGATCAGCCCAGATGAACTCTTGCTAGCCTGCCTATGAATCAGCAAACAGCAGGTTGATGCTCGATTCTGCCTGTGTTGATCCCAGACACCAGACAAACCATTCGGCAGAGTTTCAGAAGCTGCAATCTGAACAAGACCATGAACAATATCATCATCAGCATATATCTGGTATGTGTTTATATACTGTATTTTCACTGGATACCTCCACACAATATCTCCCTCCTGAGAAGCAGGAAGTCTCACACAGCTGTAAAATAGTCAGACAGTGGAGAGCCTACTTCAATCTTCCATTCTCAAAGGATCAGAGCTGACAACACAAAGTCAGACAGGGTTTTTTAGTTTTGTTTTCCTACAGTTAGGTCCAGAAATATTTGGACAGTGACACAATTTTCGCGAGTTGGGCTCTGCATGCCACCACATTGGATTTGAAATGAAACCTCTACAGCAGAATTCAAGTGCAGATTGTAACGTTTAATTTGAAGGTTTGAACAAAAATATCTGATAGAAATTGTAGGAATTGTACACTTTTCTTTACAAACACTCCACATTTTAGGAGGTCAAAAGTAATTGGACAAATAAACCAAACCCAAACAAAATATTTTTATTTTCAATATTTTGTTGCGAATCCTTTGGAGGCAATCACTGCCTTAAGTCTGGAACCCATGGACATCACCAAACGCTGGGTTTCCTCCTTCTTAATGCTTTGCCAGGCCTTTACAGCCGCAGCCTTCAGGTCTTGCTTGTTCGTGGGTCTTTCCGTCTTAAGTCTGGATTTGAGCAAGTGAAATGCATGCTCAATTGGGTTAAGATCTGGTGATTGACTTGGCCATTGCAGAATGTTCCACTTTTTTGCACTCATGAACTCCTGGGTAGCTTTGGCTGTATGCTTGGGGTCATTGTCCATCTGTACTATGAAGCGCCGTCCTATCAACTTTGCGGCATTTGGCTGAATCTGGGCTGAAAGTATATCCCGGTACACTTCAGAATTCATCCGGCTACTCTTGTCTGCTGTTATGTCATCAATAAACACAAGTGACCCAGTGCCATTGAAAGCCATGTATGCCCATGCCATCACGTTGCCTCCACCATGTTTTACAGAGGATGTGGTGTGCCTTGGATCATGTGCCGTTCCCTTTCTTCTCCAAACTTTTTTCTTCCCATCATTCTGGTACAGGTTGATCTTTGTCTCATCTGTCCATAGAATACTTTTCCAGAACTGAGCTGGCTTCATGAGGTGTTTTTCAGCAAATTTAACTCTGGTCTGTCTATTTTTGGAATTGATGAATGGTTTGCATCTAGATGTGAATCCTTTGTATTTACTTTCATGGAGTCTTCTTTTTACTGTTGACTTAGAGACAGATACACCTACTTCACTGAGAGTGTTCTGGACTTCAGTTGATGTTGTGAATGGGTTCTTCTTCACCAAAGAAAGTATGCGGCGATCATCCACCACTGTTGTCATCCGTGGACGCCGAGGCCTTTTTGAGTTCCCAAGCTCACCAGTCAATTCCTTTTATCTCAGAATGTACCCGACTGTTGATTTTGCTACTCCAAGCATGTCTGCTATCTCTCTGATGGATTTTTTCTTTTTTTCAGCCTCAGGATGTTCTGCTTCACCTCAATTGAGAGTTCCTTAGACCGCATGTTGTCTGGTCACAGCAACAGCTTCCAAATGCAAAACCACACACCTGTAATCAACCCCAGACCTTTTAACTACTTCATTGATTACAGGTTAACGAGGGAGACGCCTTCAGAGTTAATTGCAGCCCTTAGAGTCCCTTGTCCAATTACTTTTGGTCCCTTTAAAAAGAGGAGGCTATGCATTACAGAGCTATGATTCCTAAACCCTTTCTCTGATTTGGATGTGAAAACTCTCATATTGCAGCTGGGAGTGTGCACTTTCAGCCCATATTATATATATAATTGTATTTCTGAACATGTTTTTGTAAACAGCTAAAATAACAAAACTTGTGTCACTGTCCAAATATTTCTGGACCTAACTGTACATACACATATTTGAATGGTCTATTATTTTAGTTTGCTCTTACTTCATGAAGTTTTCCTGGAAGTCATATGTTTACTTTTATATTTTCCCAATGTTTAGCCTAATTCATAGATGGTATTTTGTGCATAAAAGGGCATTAAGTGCAATTTGTTATTTTTTTATTGTTTTCTTACAAAAATCTGCTGATTTTATTTGACTGCAGATAGCCCTCCACATCCCATTGTGATATTTCCCCATCAGACCAGTGCAGAGGCTACAGAAGTTATTCTGGAATGTTCCACAGTCTACACATGTCCATCAGATGCCCCGGATCTGGTGTGGTCTTCTCAGATTGGGCAAATCAATCTAGAGCACAGTTATGTGGCTGCCGGAGTGTGGAAAGTGGACTCTAAGCAAATCATTAACACGTCAAGAAAACACGATGGGATGTCCATCAGCTGCTACGCAAACTATTCTTCAGGAGCGAAATCACAAGTCGTGGCTGGGAACCTGAGCATCATCTGTAAGTATAAATTGTAAAACATGTCGAAAGTGATTTGCACACACAGTACCAAAGAAGCAAATAGTGCAGCAGTTATAGGGCCCGTGTAGAGATGAGGGACAATCGTGTTGACCAAATCCCCTTTTTCAAAGAGTAATGAGAACGTATGCATCCTCTTTGTAGGATTCCTAGTATTCGCAAACATCAGGATCCTTAAAGAAGATTGGGAAAACAAACTCCAATTTTGTCACATAAGTTGGGCTGTAGTAGGGGTTGACAACCCCAGGAAGGGCCATATTTAAATCTTTGCTCTAGGGCCCCCATTCCATGCACTATGCTACATGCACTCGTGAAAAATTTTCAGCTAGAGCTATATACAGTACAGTGTGTCCACCCATATCCGTCCACCGCCATTAACTTGAGAATGGCGGCAGCTATAGGCATAGAAGTGGTGTCTAGGTATAGTAAAGTAGCCATGAGCTATGCAATGAAACCACCTATAGCGCCACCTGGTGGAAAACAATGAACTTAGCATTTTTATTTCGAAAATGGAACGAGATAGAGAAAAAAAGTGAATTACAAAGTTGTAGGGCATCATCAATTAAATACGAATCGACATCTTGACTACAGAAATGCTATGATATGAAACCTATGACACCCCCAAAACATTGAATGCTGGTCACGCATATGGCGCTCATTTAACTTTGATGCTCAAGTGGCCACCGTCAGCTGTAATGCACATCTGGACTCTGCACAGCATACTGTATCTTTCTGCACGTTGTGCAATATGGTAGGTGACACGTTTGCACAGGCATCTGTGATACGTCGTCGTAGGTCCTGCAATGTTGGTGGAGAGGTCGCATACACCTGCTGTTTGATGTGACCTCACAGAAAGACGTCCAATGGGGTCAGGTGAGCGTGTAGGCCATTCCATGCAGCCACCATACCCAATGACTTGTAGGAAGGTCTCCATGAGGTATCGCTTCACGTCCGCAGCCTTGTAAGTTTTACACATTCTAATCATAGCATTTCTGTATGCAAGCTGTCGATTCGTATTGAATTGATGATGCCCTACAACTTTTTAATTCACTTTTTTTCTGTATCTCGTTCCATTTTTGAAATAAAAATGCTAACTTTGTTGTTTTCCACCAGGTGGCGCTATAGGTGGTTTCATTGCGTAGCACATGGCTACTTTACTATACCTAGACACCACTTCTATGCCTATAGCTGCCGCCGTTCTCAAGTTAATGGCGGTGGACAGCCGTAGAGGGCTGAAATTTCGTGACATCTCTGCAGTTTTGGTCCAGAATATATTGGCCAAATTTCAATAAAATATCTCCACCCCCTTCCGAGATAAGGGGTCGAGATTTGTTTGCATCCATTATGCAGCCTGATGAAGGTTAAGCCTATAATTTAGTTATTTGTATGATTTTAGATAAACCAGAAATCGTCCAGAACTCTCACTGTAAAAAGAACCTGAGTGCAATAAGTTGTGAATGTGCCACAGTGGCAAATCCTCCAGCAAATATTACCTGGCATGATACAGGTGGAAATGTGTCTCAGACAACTGGATTCTCCATAACTTCATCCTTTAATGGCTCCAAAATGGTGTCCAGGCTGGAAGGAATGAAGATGCCACCAGGAGGTCTATGGTGCATGGCCAGCAATATGGAAGGCTCCGAGACCCACATCCTACCAATTTATGGTAATAAACTACGGTGAAATATGATGTGGTACACTGCTGTGTGTGGGGTTGTGAAATAATTTTTCCCCTAATACGGGGCAATTTGCATCTGCATTATGGGGGGTTTAGTTTCTCTGGATCAACATGTTAGGGTATTGTTATGGGTGTAACTACTCAAAAGGAGAAATAAAACCTACAACACTGCAGCTGCACCCACACTCTACTGGTTCCTGTACAGACTAGAATATATCTAGCCATACAACTAAAAAACGCAACTTGGACCCGGCTCCCTGAAAGGCCATCGAGATGATTCTTGGTCCATCTGGGAACAAAAAGGGAGGTTGTGGCTACTCGTACAACTAACCAAAATAGGGAAAGAGTGTAGAGGTAGACGGGGACTCAAGGTGAGGAACCTTAAAGTACATGCACCAAGTGGGGAAAAAAGGAGAATAATACATGAAAGCAAAGGACACCTCCCATCAACCTAATTAAGGATAGAAGAAAGGTGTTAGAAAGGTAACTGAGAAAACAAAGTAATAACAGTGTGATGCCCTGGACTAGTCAGATCGTCCCAGGTAGTCCCATGCACACACAAAATCCTCCCCTTAGAAAGGTGATAGCAGCCAACCTACAAACCTTTGTCACCACCCTCCGGGTTTGAAGTCCACACCAGGGGGCGGGGCCAGAGGGTTGGCTCCACCCACCGACGAGTTCACAGGCCCGGAGGCGGGAAAAACAGTAAAGAGTAGTCTTGTTTTAGTCTTGACAGTGAAAGGATGTTAAGAGAGTCAAGTTCAAGGGTAGACCTGTGCACAGGCCTGCCAAAGTCTACAAGAGATGTCTGGGTTGGAGCCCAGGCACCTTTGTCAAAGAGGCAGACGGTGGTGGCCGCCTGCAGGAGCTGGGATTACAGCCGGTGGAACCGTAGGGACCGGGGTCAGGCGGTGGCCTGCCGGTACCGAACCAGGGAACCGATTGGAAACCGGAGCACCAGGAGGGGTACTCAGACCCAGTATAAGGCCTAGAAACAACTAGGCTGAGTCAAATCAACTGATTGAGGACTGGACTTTAGGACCTTTCCCATACAAGACCCGACTGTTGACAACAGCCTAACCATTAGGTTAAAGCCACTGCCAAGGCATAGAGACCCAAGGGGCCAGCGTCTTCGGGCAAACAGGGCTCTTCTGACACACAGCAAGCCGGGGAAAGGACTACCGTTGCTTAGGCATAGGAGTCATAACATTTACACTAAAGAGGTGCAGGAGAAAAACGGAAACCACCAACCTGTTAAGGGGAAGCTGCAGGCGGCTGCGGGCACCGTTCATCATCCCATTTGGTTTACCAGAGACTACAGCGTGTTGTATCATAGTGAGTGCACCAGTGCCTTCAGGCCGCGCACCGCGCCGCACCGCACCAGCACCCAGCACGCATCCATGCCCTCGCCTCAGCACCTCCCTCAGGCCCCCGGGACCACAATGCCCCTACCCATGGAGGGGGTCAACACCAAGCTGCGCAACACCGTCCCCGGGCACCTAGTCAACAGCAGCGGTGGTGTCCATCCATTCACCACAACCCGTGGGTGGCGTTACAAACTTAAATCCCCCTGCAAACCACCGTGGCTCTGGCCGTGGACCTCCCCACCGAAGTCCCTACGTGTAGCGCCACCGACGAGCACGGATCCGAGCGGCTCGGCAGCCGGCCGAGCCCCGGGGCGGTACAACAGCACCACTGGTTTCTGCTTAGTAGGCAAAATACCCAAGTTGCCGGGCTGGACTACTTAGATGAAATCCACCTCGAAATATATAGCCAACAAAGAAGGCAGATGCAATGTGAGTATAAATAGCCCCACCCAAGCTGTGATAGGATAGACCAAATAAGAAAGTGAGAAACAGTTGGCTAGCAGCAAAGCAGGCCAAAAAAAGAAAAGTAAGAGAACCATCAGCAGTTGGACTGAGATCGACCAGGCTATGGTCCTGCAGAGAAAAAGACAGGCCACATAGCAAAAAGTTACCTGATCGAGTCCCAAAACCGAGTATTCGTTTCAGATTATAATTTTTATTTTAGGTAAGGTGTAAATCTCTTTTTTTTCCACTTACTGCCATTTTTTTAATATTATACAATTTTAGAAAAGCCACAAATCCTTCTGGAATCTCAATGCAATAAAATGCTAGGTGCAATAGACTGCGAATGCGTGGTGATGGCCAATCCTCCAGCAATTATCACCTGGAACAGCACAGATAGAAATGTCACTGAGATCTCTGGTTTCTCCATAAATTCATCCTTTCGTGGTGCCAAGATGGTGTCCAGGCTGGAAGGAGCGAAGATGCCACCAAGCGGTCTACAATGTACAGCCAGCAATATGGAAGGCTCCGTGTCCCAGAAACTACCTATCTATGGTAAATACTGACGGCTGATATAAAAATGGGACAAAATCGCATTGTTTGTGCTAAGTGAGGGCCCAATGAAATGCAGAAAGTTCCTTGCAGTCTCATGTAAAATAACTGAAAATGCATGACCTTTGTGAAATAATATACCCGTCTTTGCTACAATATTACATGAAGGATTTCAGAATAAACTGTTGTGTGCGTATACGGGGAATAGCACTATAAATGGCCACAATTATTAGGCAAGTTGTATTTCAGAGGATTTTTTTATTATTGATCAACAACTATGTTCTCAATCAACCCAAAAGACTCATAAATATCAAAGCTTAATATTTTTGGAAGTTGGAGGGGTTTTTTAGATTTGGCTATCTTAGGAGGATATCTGTTTGTGCAGGTAACTATTACTGTGCAGAATTATTAGGCAACTTAAAAAAAAACCAAATCTATTCCCATCTCACTTGTTTATTTTCACCAGGTAATCCAATATAACTGCACAAAATTTAGAAATAAACATTTCTGACATGTAAAAACAAAACCCCCAAAAATGAGTGACCAATATAACCCCCTTTCTTTCTGATGATACTCCACAGCCTACCATCCATAGATTCTGTCATTGCTTGATCTGTTTACGCTCAACATTATGTGCAGCAGCCACCACAGCCTCCAGACACTGCTCCCAGAGGTGGACTGTTTTCCCTCCCTGTAGATCTTACATTTTATGAGGGACCACAGGTTCTCTATGGGGTTCAGATCAGGTGAACAAGAGGGCATATCATTGTTTTTTTTATCTTTTAGACCTTTACTGGCCAGCCATGCTGTAGAGTAGTTGGATGCATGTGATGGAGCATTGTCCTGCATGAAAATCATGTTTTTCTTGAACGATACCGACTTCTTCCTGTACCACTGCTTGAAGAAGTTGTCTTCCAGAAACTGGCAGTAGGTCTGGGAGTTGAGCTTCACTCATCCGCAACCCAAAAAGGTCCCACAAGTTCATCTTTGATGATACCAGCCCATACCAGTACCCCACCTCCACCTTGCTGGCGTCTGAGTCAGAGTGGAGCTCTCTGCCCTTTACTGATCCAGCCTCTGGCCCATCAAGAGTCACTCTCATTTCATCAGTCCATAAAATGTTTGAAAAATCAATCTTAAGCTATTTCTTGGCCCAGTCTTGAGGTTTTATCTCATGTTTCTTGGTCAGAGGTGGTGGTTTTTCAGCCTTCCTTACCTTGGCCATGTCCCTGAGTATGGCACACCTTGTGCTTTTTGATACTCCAGTAACGTTGCAGCTCTGAAATATGGCCAAACTGGTGGCAAATGGCATCTTGGCAGCTTCACGCTTGATTTTCCTCAATTCATGGGCAGTTATTTTGCGCCTTTTTTGCCCAACACGCTTCTTGCGACCCTGTTGGCTATTTGCCATAAAACGCTTGATTGTTCGTGATCAAAAGTTTGGCAATTTCAAGACTGCTGCATCCCTCTGCAAGACATCTCACAATTGTGGAGTTTTCAGAGCCCGTCAAATCTCTCTTCTGACCCATTTTGCCAAAGGAAAGGAAGTTGCCTAATAATTAAGCACCCCTTATATAGGGTGTTGATTCCACAGATGAACTGCCATGTTGTGCAGATTTTAAAACACATCAGCTCTTTGTGCAGAATTTATTGCGGTGCTCCGTTTCACAACTTGTGCGGATTTTTATGCGTAAGTGATGTGGATATGATGCAAATATTGAGGGCAAAAATCTGCAATGTGTGCACGTATATTTCGGAATTGGAATGTTTATTAGGATTACAATCATCTCATTGTATCTGTAATTGTGTAGCAATTAGTGACTGATTTATTAAGGACTCGCTTTCTATTTTTTAGAGGATTGGACGGTGCCCATCCTGATTGGGGGAGGGATTTTTGTTTTCCTCGTAATGTGCGTTACTTGTTCAGTCTGTGCAAGGAAACAATACAGGTAAATAATATAAAAGAATACACAGTACATATATTGTTTTCGTTGGTAAAAACAAATACAGGTTTATATTTTATAGATATAGCAATTGTCAGTTAATCTAACAAAGTGCAGGAATACAATGTGCAGGTATAGATTATACAGATTTATATAAAGTGCAGGTATACACTATACATCGCTATACACCACTCCTTTCATATTAAAAGAAAAGTGCTACAACCAAGGAATGGTACGGAATTAAAAATACTCACAAGCCTTTAGCTCCAGAGTCTTCACATGTACCTAGATGCTGTCAAAAACTTCAATTGCCCAATTGGGAAAACTCCTGGGTCACATTCTTGAAGAACTTCTTCTGTTGTCTTGTGAGGACACAAAAATGTTGTATTTCTAAATAAGTGCTCAATAGTCACCAACTTTAGAATGTGTCCACCTTCAGGTAAAAATACAGGGTCAACAACCCCAAATAGATGCAACAATCTCAGCACTTTACCCAGCTCTTCCTGATTACCCTGGTGTGGGGGCAATTGGGTTAATTAGAGGTTAATGGCAGCTCACAACTGTCACTAAGTCCTTGATTAGTAATGGGATGCATCTATGAGACAACCCATTAATAATCTGTAAGTGAAAAGAAATAAACAAACACTGAAAAATACATTATTTGGAATAACAAACAAAACAACAACCTCTTTCTCCAATTTATTAATCACCAAAACACCCTTGCAGTTCCGATGTAATCCACATGAGGTCACACGATGATTTAACTCTGCTGCATCTAAAATTACAGGACGTGATCATTAAACATGTCCACATACTGTAACTGCAGGTAGAGACTGAGCCGAGATCAGCGGTGAGAACACTCAGGTAAGTTGCAGTCACAGCTGGGAGGTTCCCACAGTCCTATACCTGTGAACACAGCTAACCTGACCGCAGGCAGAGTCACTGAGTTTAATGAAGTACCCTGAGATCAGGTTACCTGCGGTCACAGGTGGAGGACCGTGGGAACCTCCACCTGTGACCACAACTTACCTGAGTGACATCACCAGTGATCACAGCTCAGTCTATGCCTGTAGTTATAATGTGAGGGCATGTTCCATGATCGTGCTCTGTTTTTCAGATGTAGCAGAGCTGAGTCATCGTGGGAACTTGTGTGGATAATGTATGACCTGCAGGGGTGTTTTGGCAGTTAATAAAGTGGTGAAAGAGTTTTTTTGTCTTTTATTCCAAATAAAGGATTTTTTCTGAGTGTTTGTTTATTTCTTTTGATTTGCATATTAGTATCCATTAATAATCTAGGGCTTAATGGCAGCTGTGTGCTGCCATTAATGCTGCCATTAAGCCCTTATTACCCGATTTCCACCACACCAGTGCAATCAGGAAAAGCCGAGTAAAGTGCTGGGATTGTTGCATGCAACCGTATGTTGCTCATGCGACTATAAGTAGCCAAAGTGGCCTAAACGTGCTGTCAAGGCTTCAGCATCTCCAGATGTGTCTCCTATGAATAAGGAAGTCTGAGATTGTTTGACTTTAAATTCTGGTATTGTTTTGGGGATTCTTTAAGTTATAAGAACTCATATAATTACTAATTATATTTGCTTTTTCCTTATTTTTACCTTCTTTTTGCATAAATCAAATTTCAAAATCAAACAGTGACATAAAGGGGAAGACAAAATGTAAAAACGATGTCAGTACCAAGGATAGGAAGAAGAAGCATCATGCAAGGAGAGACGACGAGGACAATAATGTTGGTGTTGTATATGAGGTAAAAAATTTTGGAATATCACCTGTCTCATATTAAATGATTGGGTGATATTTCGGTTTATAGTTTTCCCTCCATGATCTTGCATGGACTTAATGGAGTTTTAGTAATGATACTAGACACATAAATCTTCTGAGTTCTCAAAAAATGAGAAGTTGTGAATGGGACTTAAAAAAGGTTGTGTTAATGTAACTGATCGGAATGACAACTATGAATGTGGTTCAATTGTCAAGAGCCTACCATCACGGACAGTGGTCCCTCCTATTTCTGGTGTCAGGAGATCACAGCGCAGGGCTTCATACACACTTGCTCAACTTAATAGTGCTGGCTGTGCAGATTCTCCTTTTTCCAATGCTGCTAAGGTTAAATAGATCCTCTGGTCTCCCGACCTCTGAATGAAATCAATAGCCAGCTGTTCTTTATTGCTAATTAGCTCTGCTATAAAGACTTCCCTCTTAGCTCAGGTAATCACTGGTGATAGTTTCTGCTTTGCTTGCCTCTATAGGGAACCTGTGAGCTTTGGACTAGGAAGCCATTCCGAGATCATTTACTGTGTTAAATCTGTGTTGAATTTTTTCCTTTCCTTAGTCCTTTTTACTATTTCCCCTCTGATTTGATCCTGATTATTACCTCTTGTTCTTTGGAGTGCTTTATGATTGCAGTTTATTTTTTCCTTGTCAGGCTCATCCGCTCTGTGTCTTTATCTGAGAGTGGGACTAGCGTTCCCATTGGCCTGCGCACTATACAGGGCTGAGTCCAGGGAAAGACCGAAATAGGCACCTAATTGGCGACTGGGTGAAAGAAACCGAATAGGGACATTAGGGAGTGCAGGGATCAGCCTCAGGTGAGTTTAGGAGGTGACTCTGCTCCTCTTTCCCTAGTTCAAGGGCCCACTGTTGTATCGTGTACCCGTGGGTTCCCACGTATGAGGTGGAACACTTTTTGGATGTTCTACTAACATGTTTGTTGGTTTTTAATATGAAGAAGTAAACTGTATTTTATTTATGATACGTGATGCTGGAATAACCCTTTTTTCTGCCTGGCGGAAGACCAGTAGTCACTATGTGACATTAATGAGTTTCACCCTGTTGGCTTCTTCAGGTGCTTAACCTCTTTTGGGACCTACTTTGATCCCACACAGCTCCTTTGTATGGTCACTGCTGAGGAAATGTAATATTACGTGTCAACCATTCACACTTTGAGTCAACCAAAGCAGAAATTCTTATTTAGTGACTGTGATTTGACTCATAAAGGGGGATACTGATTGGGAAACTCTCCCTAATAATTCCTTAAAATTCATATATTATAAGACTTCCTGGAAAACCATGGCCCATGGGCAATTTTAATCTACAACATATTGGAGTAAAGTGTGACAATTTCTTTTAGGAGACCCCCTGTTCCCTGCCCTGTTAGTCCTCTCCCACTTTTAAAATGAGGAGGGAGAAGTCACAAATTTTAGTACAAATTCTAGCACAAGGTAAAATTTGGATTTTTTTTTTACACCAGGAAATTGGAGTAAATCAGTTAATTGCCCCCCCTTTTATATTCCTTTAGAAAAATTCCGAACTTCTTTTGTTTCCCTATTGTGTTTTTTTCATCCTTGTATACTGTACAATGTATTTCTAATCTTTTATCATTGTTTCTTTGTTTACAGAATTCAGGAAATATTTACATGAATTCTACTTCCCAGGTAATCTATTACTCGTGGACATTTGTTTACTGTTATATTTTTGGAATAAATTCTTGAGATGTATATTTTTCTTTCTATCTTTGGGATAAGTACCTTATTTTTCGTTTTATAAGACGCACCGGATTAGAAGATGCACCCCAAATTTAGAGATAAAAAAGGTAAAAAAAAAAATGGGGTCCGTCTTGGGGTACTCCGGTGTTGTCTTACCAGAGGAGGGTGGCAGCGGTGGTGGAGCGGTATTACAGGAAGCAAAGGCAATGCTGGCAGTGGCGGCGGGTCTGTGCTAGCGGCGGGTCAGTGGTGGCAATGACAGTGGGTCAGTGGTGGTAACGGCTGTGAGTCAGTGGTGGCAGTGGCAGCGGGTCTGTGCTTGCAGCGGCAGCAGGTCAGTGGTGGCAGCGGTGGGTCAGTGGTGGGAGCAGTGGCGGGTCAGTGCTCGCAGCAGCGGCGGGTCAGTGCTGGCAGTGGAAGTTGCGGTGGATGTGTGGCGGAGCAGGCCGGTATGTTGAGTTTCCCAGATGCTCTGTCGGCGGTTCGGGCTTCAAAGAAATGGCGTCCAGAGTGGCGCTTGCACAGATGGATCTCTCATCCAAGAGCTCCATCTGCACATGTGCTGACTTCAGGCGCCATCATTTGAAGCCTGGACTGCGGACAGACCATCTGGGACACCCGCCGCATAGCCACCGCAGCTTCCGCTACCAGCACAGCCACCGCAGTCTGCACAGCCAGACGGCTGCCAGCACACAGAGGCAGCCGCCCGCATTCACCTGGTCGCCCGCACAGATAGCCGCATAGACAGTCCTCCACCAATTCGCCACCTCACGGTAAGCTATATTCGAATTTTAAGACGCACCCCTTATTTTCCTCCCAAATTTTTGGGAGGAAAACTGCGCCTTATAAGCTGAAAAATACGGTTAATCTATGAACAATTTTCTCCTTGGATCTTCAAAGTAACTACTACACAAACTGTATTCAGAGCTGTAATCATAATTCTGCTGGTTGTTATTGAAAACAGTCAAAAAACTTTGGACAACATATTCTATCAGCTTAGCTGAATTCATAAAGAGGAGAGGGGTTTTCTCCTAGAGGCTATTACTTTAGCATCCCTTGTGTAAAGTCAAAATTAGACCCAACATGACCATACACTTTAGATACCATGCAGCTGAAAAATCCTTTAGTTGACAGCAATCTTTTATGAATCCTTTAAATCTCCCAAGCAGAACAGACAGCTCTCAGTCTTCAGATTCTTTGATTGACAGCTATATTCCCTAAGCAGAACTCAATAGTATTCCCTGAAGAAGCCGCTGCCATACTCCTCTGGCAGTGGCCTATCTGCTGGAGATCAAAATAATTGTAAACACTGTATAGCATGCCAGATCCTTTACTCCTAGACATCATCTGTAAGAGTCAGGAGGTGCTCATAGATATTAGCTTGTGGGACGATCCAGCCGATAACAAAAGTTTTGGTCAAAGTTATGCATGGGGGTCTTTTGACAAACAGTCTCTGCTTGACCATTACAGATGGCAAATAAATTATTGATATTTTACATACCTCGAAGTTAATATTTCAATTTTAATTTCTATATCCTGCAGAATGGCAAAGAAGATGTTTATACCAATATGGAAAAAGAAAAAGGAAATAAAGAAAACAAAGCAGTAGAAGAAGACATTTATATCAACTGCTTATCTCATTAATAGCTGAACCCCTGAAGAAGCCTTGAGTGATGGCGAAACGTCATTTTTTTTTACCCTTGATTTTGGGACAAGTTCACACTGTTGATCTAGTTAGTGCGGATTTACTATGACTGCATAGTGTTATTAAATTGTGAAGCACTTTTATGAAATTTGTTCCATTTTATCTCTGCATTTACATATTGTGGCTCTCTTTTGGGAGTTTTAGGTAATCGCCCTAATTATGATGTTGATGCCCATCTCTTTGCTCTTTTTTGTAACTTTTTGCTCCCAGTGCATAATAATAAAAGTTAGATTTGTATATACTAAGTCAAACAAATTTATTACTGATATTTTATTGATCACACCAACTCTGTTTTCTCATTCTTTGGATGTTTGCTACTTTTTATGGAGTTTAAATCTGGAGTGGCACCAGCCATGTTTAATTTCCTTTTCCTATAAGCACCACTACTAATGAGGAATGGGTGACATGATGAGCAGAGGGGCCAGAGAGGGGAGTGGAGAGGTGAGTCTTTAGATTTTTTTTATTTTTTACCTCTTACATTTAGTATGCTCTAGGATCAGGAGAGACCCCGGACCATAATAATTGGACATTAGATTTGCAGAGAATAATTTCTCCGCAAATAAAATTTCCCATGAAAAAAATGCAGGAATGGGTAAATTCTAATTTTGCCTCATCTGCTCATCTCTATCTTCCTCTACTGATGTCATGGCACAGAGAGTCCAGTGTGAGCCAAAACGCACAACACAAGGGTTACACCACAACAAACAAGAGGTACACTGGGGTCACTTTAACAATGGAGGGCCCTAGGACTAGTGAGAGGGAATATGGACAACTCCTCCTCTTGCTGCTAAACCCTGTACTCCTAGCCAGTTCCGATACAGGTTCCTCACCTGTCACCGAGCAGGAATACCTGAATCCCTAGGAAGCCCTACAAAATTCCATGGCTAGTGAGTGGGCAGGTAAGGAATGCTAGCCCCACCGCTGCACTGAAACAACACACCAGGAAAGTACTGGAGAAAGAATGGATGTATTGCCACGCTACCACCAATACGAAGAAGTGTTGATTGTTATTAGTAATTTATTTTACAGGTCGACGCGTTTCTGGGATCAAGTCCCCTTCCTCAGGACCATGGAAATCAACCTCAATCTTCTTCGCATTGATGGTAGCGCGGCAATACATCCATTCTTTCTCCAGTACCATCCAGATTATTCACGTGGAGCTGAAGCAACTGCCATTAAATTATACCTTATATAGGAGTTGTGCCTGCCACAACCCTGCCAGGAGAGTGGTTTTAACTTTACCTAACTCCCCATTTATCTGGTAAAGCCCAATTTTGCGCTCTACTTTGTTTTCAGCCAAATACACCAGGAAAGGAAGACAGACAGGAGGGAACACCAAGACAGACTGCTGCACTCAGCACCAGCAACTGCAACAAAGGGTTTTCAGCAGCTCCTTCCAGTTCCAGGCCCAGCATCCAAATAGCAAAGAGAATATTTGGCACCCTCTGCTGGTAGCAGAATGTATATAAAGGGACTGGGAGTGATCCAAAACAACAAATATCTGCTGCAGTCAGTCCCAAGACTGCAGCCACCACAGCAACTTCAAAAGAGGGCTCCTCTAGCTCCTTACACCTCCAGGACAAGCTTCCAAATGAATCAGATCAGAGAATAACCGGCACCCTCTGCTAGTATCAGAGAGTATATACAAGGCCTGGGAGTGATCCAAAACAACAAATATCTGCTGCAGTCAGACCCAAGACTGCAGCCACCACAGTAACTTCAAAAGAGGGCTCCTCTAGCTCCTTACACCTCCAGGACAAGCTTCCAAATGAATCAGATCAGAGAATAACTGGCACCCTCTGTTGGTAGCATAAGGTATATAAAGGGACCGGGAGGGATCCCAAACTGGAAACACCTGAGATAGTAATTATCCTCCTTGCTGGCAAGGAATGTTTGCATTAACCCAACAACTGCCAAAGGAAAGGAAAACACGTCAAAAATGGAAAATGACTTTTAAGTCCTGAATCTGTCACTAGTCTCATAAAACAGAAAGACAGCTGTGACAACTGATTTTTATATGTGACGTCTTTTACAACAACCACTACATATGGTGTTATCTTTTATAAGAACACTACACACGGTGTCCGCTATAAAGACCCATATACGTAACGTCTTCTATAGTAACCCTACATACGGTGTCCCCTACAATGATGACTATGCATGATGTTTTACAAAGAAAATCAGTATTGGTTCAGTTGCCTCATGCATCAATCACTCCTTATGACTCAGTGTCTTACGCTGCAATCATGGATGGGGCTGAGGACACTTCTGCTTTCCACTTAGAGCCCCGCGTGTGCAGTTATAACAGAAGGTGATCTAAGGAAGGACAGTCAGGAGAGTGGTGTAGAGCGGTGGCGAGTTGGAAGAACTTATCGTGAAGAAATCCTAAAAGATCAAGACCAAGGATTTTAGTATTATTTTCTGCAAGAAATTTCCTACAAGACACAGGAGGGGTAAGAAATGGGCTCAAGGGTCAAGAAAATGGTCTAGAGGGGCAAAGTGGTACCAGATATTCCAATGCAAAATTATTTGTAAAATCTGAATTACTGTATAAGGGAAAAGTTCCACTAATTTGCATAGACTTTGAGTTTTAACGGATGAATCATCAATATATTTTGGACCAGATCTTAAGGATATTTAGTATATAACTCATATTTGTTGCTGTTGGTGAATCAGAACCTTCTTCTTAATATTCACAAGCAGTAAACTCGTACTTAAAACTAGTACTATTCACTGATGAAAAGTGCATGCCATTGCTTCTAATATGGACAATGCTCTGTGAGTTCATTACTAGTCTTTAGTTGTTTGCTAAGATGTGTACATCTGAAGGTCACAGATAGTTGACTAGACTTCATACAATTGCTTCTTATCTGGACAATGCTCTATGAGCTCATTAGTCATTACTATAGTCTTTAGATCTTTGCTACAATGTGTCAGTCTAAAGGTGACATTAGCCTAGACAGCATACAATTGCTTCTTATCTGGACAATGCTCTATGAGCTCATTAGTCATTACTACAGTCTTTAGATCTTTGCTACAATGTGTCAGTCTAAAGGTGACATTAGCCTAGACTGCATACAATTACTTCTTATTCTGGACAATGCTCTGTGAGCTCATTACTGTAGTCCTCTTCAGTTGATTGCTACTATTTGTAAATCTGAAGGTCATATATAGTTGTCTACTCCTAGACTGCATTCAATTGTTTCTTATTCTGGACAATGCTCTGTGAGCGCATTACTGTAGTTTTTAGTTGATTGCTACAAAGTCTGAATATCACAGATAGTTGTGGAGACTGAATAAAATCACTTCTTATCTGGACAATGCTCTGTGAGCTGATTACTATAATCTTTAGTTGTTTGATACAATTTGTTAGTCTGAAGGTCACAGTTACTTGTCTAGTCTGTAAAAATTGCTTCTTATCTGGACAATGCTCTATGAGCTCATTACTGTAGTTTTTAGTTGTTTGGTCCTATGTCTGAAGTGGACAGTGCTCTGTGAGCTCATTACTGTAGTTATTATTTAATACAAACTCTGAAGATCACAGATATTTATCTAGACAGCATACAATTGCATCTTATATGGACAATGCTCTGTGAGCTCATTACTGTAGTTTTGAATTGTTTGCTACAAAGTCTGAAGGTCTCACAACAGTTGTCTAGACTGCATACAAAAAGTTCTTATCTGGACAATGCTCTTTGAGCTCAATACTTAGTTTTTAGCTGTTTGCTAGAAAAGTCTGAAAGTCACAGATAGTTGTCTAGACAGCATACAATTGCTTCTTATCTAGACAATGCTCTGTGAGTTCATTACTCTTTAGTTGTTTGCTACAAAATCTGAAGGTCACACATAGTTGTCTAGACTGCATACAATTGCTTCTTATCTGGACAAAGCTCTGTGAGCTCATTACTGTAGTTTTTAGTTGTTTGCTATTAAGTCTGAAGGTCACAGATAGTTATATAGACTGCATACAATTGCTTCTTATCTGGGCAGTGCTCTGTGAGCTCATTACTATAGTCTTTAGTTGTTTGCTACTATGTCTGAAGGTCAGAGATAGTTGTCTAGACTGCATACAATTGCTTTTTATCTGGACAATGCTCTGTGAGCTCATTACTGTTGTTTTTAGTTGTTTGCTACAAAGTCTGAAGGTCACACATAGTTGTCTAGACAGCATACAATTGCTTCTTATCTGGGCAATGCTCTTTGAGCTCATTACTTTGTTTTTTAGCTGTTTGCTAGAAAAGCTTGAAAGTCATAGATAGGAAGCAATTGTATGCAGTCTAGACAACTATCTATGACTTTCAAGCTTTTCTAGCAAACAGCTAAAAAACAAAGTAATGACCTCAAAGAGTATTGCCCAGATAAGAAGCAATTGTATGCAGCCTAGACAACTATGTGTGACCTTCAGACTTTGTAGCAAACAACTAAAAACAACAGTAATGAGCTCACAGAGCATTGTCCAGATAAAAAGCAATTGTATGCAGCCTAGACAACTATCTGTGACCTTCAGACATAGTAGCAAACAACTAAAGACTATAGTAATGAGCTCACAGAGCATTGCCCAGATAGGAAGCAATTGTATGCAGTCTAGAAAACTATCTGGGCAATGCTCTGTGAGCTCATTACTGTCGTTTTTAGATGTTTGCTACAAAGTCTTCAATTTTAACTATCTTTGTTATATTGCTCTTTTTCTAAATATCATTTTCCTTCAGATAATGTGGTCAGATGCCCCTGAGTTTCTGCACCACTATAAAGCGTTGTGAAATATTGGAATTCTAATGCTACAGTATAGGAAGTAAGAGAGTGAGGAAGTCGTGCAATATTTTGTGAAATTTTCATCTGAATCATTTCCAGGTTTTGATTTGGAAAAACAGTGACACATAACAAAGACATGACAACCAATATAAACATGGACTGTAATAGCATGGAAATATAGAGAGAAGCCTGGCTCAACCGTCACCGGTGATCAGAAGTAAAAAACAGTCAGTAAAAATATATATATAATACTTCGGCACTCTGATTGAACAAAGGAAAAAATTTCAAGTTCCGGATGTAATAACTTTGTTTTTATTAGTTTAATAGTGATCATCGGAAAATACAGCATCCAACGAACGTTTCGGCTTTTTTTGGCCCTTGTCAATGTACTGTCTAAATAATATAAACAAAACATTGTTTACAATGTGGCAAATTATATTGAATAATGAAATTGTAAATAATGTTTTGTTTGTTTTGCTTGTATTATTTAGACAGTACATTGACAAAGGCCAAAAAGAGACGAAATGTCCATGTCACGTCCGTCTCCACCGGAGTCAACGTTTTCTTCAAGCATTAGTCGCCGCCACATCACCACTGTGGGCGCCGCTGGGGATGAAGGAGCAGTCAGTGGCTCTGCAGGGCGCAGACTCCACTCATCTATTAGGCTGGGTTTCACTAGGACCTGCAGTACCAATGGTTGACTGTGGTGGTGTGTTTCTTCTGGCTAGAGTAGCTACCTTTCAGCTGGGGCCAATGGGAAGGCACCACACCCCTCCTATGCTTTCTCTCTTCTGCTGGCAGGTGCCAGATATAGTCCTGTAATTCCCTGCTAGACTCTGGTTGCTTGCTGTTTGTTTGTATTCCCGTAAATTGACCTTAGCTCGACTACCTGACCACTCTTCTGCCTGCTGTTCCTGTACTTTGCTGCTAGCTCCGGTTTTGACCCTTAGCTTGTTTGCCTGACCACTCTTCTGCCTGCCATTTCTGTACTTCGCTGCTAGCTCCGGTTTTGACCCTTAGCTTGATATCTGACCACTCTCCCGCCTGACGATGTTTGTCCCTGTTCTACCTTCTGGACTTGACCCTGCCTGGTTACTGCTCTTGTCAGGACCGCAGTCTTCTGTGCTCAGCGATCACCTGGGCCCTGTCGTAATTCCAAATCTCTGTATAGGGGTTAAAGGGTTGCGGGGTCCGGCTTCCTGCTTTGTGGGTGGTTGCCTCTCTTCACTTCTTTTACCGATCCTGAGTCCGTGGCTCCAGGCAGGCGTCACAGTCCATTGGATGCTGTCTTTTCCAATGATCACTATTGAACTAATAAAATCAAATTTATTAAATCTGGAACTTGCAATTTTTTCCTTTGTTCAATCAGAGTGCCGGAGTATTGTATACATTTTCTCTAATAGCATGGAGGCACTCCAAAGCAAAACCGAGAGTGTCCATCCAGCTCGAAGGTTTGAGTTGTGTGGTTCCTAATAGATAGGTTTAAAAACATATACATATATATTTTGTGATATTCTGTCAGGAGTTGTTTATGCTGTACATGTTCTTCTGCATATGTACAAATTGTCATCAGTACATTGGATTCAATTTTCATCTATTTTAGGTTTACTTGAATAAGAGATTTTGACCTGAAAATCATAAAAAAAGTACGTCTCAATTAGTCTGCAAAACGTCCCATAAAATATATCTCGAATAGTGAATACGATGTTTCCAGTTATTTTATTTTAATGGGAATCAAATATAAGTGTTTGTATTGTCAACGCATCTCAAGTGCATGGATCAAGTATGCAAAGACTTCAGTCTTGGGCCTTCCCTTTGCAAGTGCACCACTCCACTCCGGGTGGGCTAAGAATATCAGGAATATCATGGTACTTACATGTCTACCCAATACTGTTTTAAGTTGTCCTGTTCATTAGAAAATCTGAGATTTGATCTGGTGGTGTGTTGACATGGCATTGCGAGAGCATGAAACTTGTAGGTGGCTAGTCCAAATCTCTGGCTTCTACATCACTGTCACCATTAAGGCTGCTTTCACACATCCGTTTTTCGCCGTGCGGCACAATCCGGTAAAACCCGGGAAGAACGGATCCGGCGTTTATTGCCGCCAGATCCGTTCTTTCACCCCTAGACTTGTATTAGCGCCGGATTGTGCCGCTTGGCCTCGCGTTGCATCCGGCTTTTGCCGGATCCAGCGTAAATAGCTGATCCGGTGGCCGGATGGAACGCTGCTTGCAGCATCTTTTGTCTCCAGCGAAAAAACCGCATGGCGCCGTGAGTTACAATGAAAGCCTATGGGCACCGGATCCGTCATCATCTGACATATGACAGAATCCAAAGACGGATCCCGTTTTTTGAACTGCGCATGCTCAGTAGCACAACGGATCCGTCAAAAAACGGAAGGAACGCATGGAAAAAAACTGATGCAATGGATCCGTGTTTTCGCCGGATCCGTTGCATCAGTTTTTTTGCCGGATTGCGCCGGACGGCAAAAAACGGATGTGTGAAAGCAGCCTAACAGTAAAGGTTGTAGCCTTAACCCTTTGTCAGGAACAATGCCTTCACTAAAAAGTTTAAGCTACCAAAGCTGCGCCTGTCAGATAAGTTGTTCCTGACGGAGGGGTTACTTTTGTTGAAAATCTAAAGGAAAACCTAACGCATAATCAAGACACTTGAAGGAGGTATACAGCCTAAACTTACACTATTGCTCATTAATTTTAGGGAACATTTCCATGTTCCACAACTTGGGACCAATGACGCTCTGGAGTCTACATTTTGATGCAATACTACTGATTAGTCCTCTGTTATGGAAAGGTGAGTACAAAGCTTCTCTTATTTGTCGTATTTGGTCTATTCTTTAATGTTGAGATATGTGTAGAAAATGATTTAGGCTCTGGAGTTACCCAACCGTCTTCATGGCATTGTACGGTGAAATAATGAGTAATTTAAGAAAGGAAGTCTAGAAATACTTTCTTAGTCATGTTCTTAGTACGGAGGCTTTCCCTATAATACGAGATGGAGAATTTGAAAAAATAAGATGAAGAGGTATTATTTTAATTGGTTTCATAGTAACGACTCAAACCTTGCAATAGAAAGGAAGTAAAATGTCACACTAGGTACGGGGAAGTACCAAGCACACGGCGAAAGGGAAAGGAAGGGAAACCCTGTGTCTAAGGAGAGAGAAGATGGTGACCTCCTGACTGAACCTACTGCTGGTCCCCTGTGTCCCTCACCACTTTAGATAGGTTCTGCACTTATGTACCGAGCAGGATACCTGACCCTATGTATCCCTAGTGCTGGAGAAAGGGAAAGGAAGGGAAACTCTGTGTCTAAGGAGAGGGAAGATGGTGACCTAGTGACTGAACCTACCGCTGGTCCCTGAAGTCCCTCACCACTCTTGATAGGTTCCACACCTATGCGCCAAGCAGGATACCTGACCCCCGGTATCCCTAGTGCTGGAGAAAGGGAAAGGAAAGGAAACCATGTATCTAGGAGAGGGAAGATGGTGGCCTAGTGACTGAACCTACTGCTGGTCCCTGTGGGCCTTCACCACTCTAGATAGGTTTAACACTTATGCACCAAGCAGAATACCTGACCCTAATAGGGTATGGGTTGGATGGGATCTTCCTCAACCCCACTAAACACTATAAAAGACACAAGGAGGACACACAGGGGGAAAATGCATGAACTACTTATCATTAGATGACTCAGGTAGAAGTTCAGCAGAGTTTTCAGCAACGATACAACAGAGGAGTACAAGCCACCTGCTTGAAACCAAGGCTTGAAGTAACTGAAAATATCACGAGCACAATTCCAAAGGAAGGGGTGTTTAAACACCAAGAGAATACAGACAATCAACAGCTGGGTGGAAGGTGAGCGATTGCTGGGTCCAAAAAAGAGAGAGATGAATCCAGCAGGAAAGCTACTGAGAGGAGAAACATTAGAAAGGCAGGGAGCATTCTGCGCAGCCAGACGTTGTGACCTTCAATGGCAAGAAACCACATGACTGTCTGTCACACGTGACACACCCATGACATAAAATCTAGAGACTTTGATTTTTTTCTTTTGAAAAAAATGTGATTACAAAGTAGAGTTGACCATGAAAATTTGCAGGACCTTGGCTCAGCAGCCATGTCGGTAGACCTTGGCCTCCACACCTGAGACCTGTGAAAGTCTTCCTAACCTGCCAAACTTCTTTCTACCCGGGCTCTTCTTCTGATCCCTGGATCAACCTCTAGCATGCATTACACTACAGCGATGACTTACTAAACAGAATAGGGGTCAAGTTTGCCAGCCGGTGGGAAGAAGTTCATAGAGCTCAGGTTTCAAAACCACAGACTAGTGACGTGGCTGCTGAAATAGGGTCCTGAAATACATTCTGGTCAACTATAACAATACAAAATATAATCATCAAGGAAACATTACCTAATTTTAACTAGAAGTAAATTTGAAAGAGCCTCTTTCCAATCAGCCCACATTTAAATATGGCAATGATCCTGTAAATTGAGTGAGAAGGTTTCAAAGTGAAGACCACAGAAACTTTCTGGAGTACCCCCAAAAATACTGAAAGTTGTATGCAAAATAAAGTTTACTCTAAAAAAATAGTAAGTAAGCAATTTGTAAACTACCGTCCACATTCCAACTAAACTTGTCTAGCCTCAATCAATCCACATGTGTTGAACAAGGCTGGGCACTTTTTGTCGCCATGTGATCACATGTATGCTCATCAGGTCCCCAAGAATCCTGACAGCATGCACACTTCACGCTGTGAGGACTCACAAGTAGAGATGAGCGAACCTGAGGTTTGATGTTCGGAGATTGTGTTTGGAAACCGACTTCCATAAAAACAAAGTTTGGCTTCGAAGGTTGAAGGTCGAATGCTTTGCTTGGGAATGTGTGATGCTCAGCACTATGCGAGCCACTGGCAGTGTTTGGACGGCTTTGACTGGGGGCAACAACAGTGTGATTAGATGACAATAAAAGAAATCAAAAATCTCCACCCACCCTCCCTCGGAAGTGGTCTGGTGGGTGGAGCCATGAACTGCTGAATTACTTACTTCCATTGAGGTTCAGATCAAGTCAAGGTCACAAATCAAATTTTTTTAGGGTTCGATTGTACCTGCCAAACCAAACTTCCAAAGGTTCACTCATTACTACTCCCAAGATTTCAGTTAGATAGTATGACTGCAAACTTTAACCCAAAGTTTGGACAACCGGTTTAAAAAACTTCTGAGGAAAATTTAACAAACATCTTTGTGGCTGAAAAAGTGAAAATGTTGGGCATTTTGTGGGTCAATTCTTGAATTTTTTGTCTATGTTCTTATCTTGTCTTAGATGTAGGATCACAGTATAATTTGGGAATTTCGATAACGGCTCCAACAAATGTCGTTGTCCAGGCAGCTCTCTGTGTGCATATTCCATGCTCATTTAAATTGCCACCGTTCACCCCCATCCCCAGGAACGCCCGAGGAATCTGGTTCAGGGGAAATTTTTTGTCCTCACAAACTGTTGCTGTTAAAAGCAATTCTGAACTTCGGAATAAAAGTGACAGGTTCTTTCTTACCGGAGATGTCTGGAGAGGAGATTGTTCTTTGATGATCAACGATGCAAGGGAGCAAGATTCGGATTTTTACAGTTTTACAATTGAAGATGGAGTCAGAGCTATTACTTTCCCTGACTTCAGAACCTCTGTGAGAGTGACGAGTAAGTACTAGATTATATAATCTTTTATCGTTCCCATTTCTTCAAAGCTATGCCTTCATAGTTTTAAATAGTGAGGACACAACCCACTGCTCTTTCTTAAGTTATCTTGGTTAGTGCTTGGAAAAGAATAGAGTTACCAACAAGATTGGTACCAGATGCTCATAGAGTAACCAACCATGGTGATGGTCTGTTGGACAAACTGAGGTTCATATTCAGTCTATGGTGGTAGCATCGGCAGATCTACCATTGAGGCAGCAACTTGTACAGCCGTAGAGGGATCCAAGAAGTAAGATTGTCCTCTTCCACTGTCAGGTCAGGTTGAATTGTGCTTTATGATGATCTATTGGACTTCAAATGGACCATATATTGTTCTTGCAAAGTGGCCTCTTCTGTCTGTGTCTGTCATTGTGTGGTATATCTGTCAATCAAGTCTGAACTCCTGAATATCAAGACTTTTTTCATACTTTATGTAGATAACAAATATTTACCAAAACAGATCTAGATCTATCAGGATAACTGATGTCCCCCTGTGTCAAGTGACTCAAATGTGAAGTCTTCAATGAATGGAATAATTCCCTCAATTTTCCATTAAAACATAGACTACTACATTAACTTGTCCTGATGACCGTAGAGCTTGTTGCCCTTTGCTCTCATGGCCATCTCTAGCCATTATAGTGAGATAAAAAAAATTTAGATCCCTAAAATTCATAATCACTAAATAAATTCAAACACCAGACCTCAGGAAATTTGAGTCAGACCCAAGTCTAGACCCTTACATTAATTGAGTTTTTACAGTAGAACTGAGACTGTGAAATATTTCAAACCCTAGAACAGACCACTCAGTCAGCTAGAACCTCAGGTTACACCAATCAAATTAGGCTCTAGAATTCACCCATAAATATATTCAAACTCTAGAGCTGACATACTCGATTAATTCAGACCTCAGACCAGACCACTCAAACAAGTCAGACCCCAGACCTCACGCATAAATATATTCAGACTCTAGTGCTGACATACTCGATTAATTCAGACCTCAGACCACACTACTCAATCAACTGATACCCCAGACCTCACCCATAAATACATTCAGTCCCCAGAGTTCACATCCTCCATTAATTCAGACCTCAGACTAGACCAATCATTCAACTCGCACCCTAGACTAGACTATTCAGTCAACTCAGACACCACACTAGACCACTCAGTCAACTCAATGCTCAGACTAGACTAGACTAGTCAAATCAGGCCCTAGAAGTCACCCAAAAATACATTCAATCTTTAGAGCTGTGATCCTCCATTAATTCCGACCTTAACCTAGACAACTCAATCAACTCAGACCCAGACCTCAACCATAAATTTATTCAGACTCTAGAGCTGTCATCCTCCATTAATTCAGACCTCAGTCCAGACCACTCAATCAACTCAGACCCCAGACCTCATCCATAAATACATTCAAATCCCAGAGCTGACATTCTCAATTAATTCAGATTCCAGACTAGACCACTCAATCTACTCAAACCCCAGACTAGACAATTCAGTCAACTCAGACACCAGGCCACTCAGTCAACTCAATGCTCAAACTAGACTAGACTAATCAAATCAGGCCCTAGAAGTCACCCAAAAATACATTCAATCTTTAGAGTTGTGATCCTCCATTAATTCAGACCTTAATCTAGACAACTCAATCAACTCAGACCCAGACCTCAGTCACAAATATATTCAGACTCTAGAGCTGTCATACTCCATTAATTCAGACCAGACCACTCAATCAACTCAAACCCCAGTACATTCCAATAAATACATCCAGACCCCAGAGCTGACATTCTCAATTAATTCAGATGCCAGACTAAACCACCCAATCAACTCAAACCCCAGACTAGACCATTCAATCAACTCATACCCCAGACCAGACCAATACATAAATTAAGATGCCATACCAGATCCCTCAATAAATTCCAATGACAGATTAGACCCCTCAATTAATTCATATTGTAGAATAATCCCCTCAATTATTTTAAACTGCAGACCATGCCCATGAATTTAACTTTGACACCCCGAACAGACCCCTACTTCAATTCAGACCCTCGAACAGACCCCTAAATTCACCTTTCTCTCTTTTGGTAGAGTTATCAGATAAACCGGAGATATCTCCTGCGGGAAGGATTATTGTTGGCCAGGAGATAACACTGACTTGTACAAGTCCTGGGAGATGTTCTGGAATATCTCCGACCATCACATGGGAAGGAGAAGTTAAAATGAAGACAGAGAAAATCTACTCAATAAATAATGAAGATGGCACCACCACACATGTTTCTAACATCACGTTTGTTCCATCGACCGAAGACAACCAACTTTCCCTCACCTGCAGAGTCACCTTCGAAAGTAATGTGACCACAAGTAGAAGCATCTCTCTAAATGTAGAAGGTGAGTTTTCCTGAACAAGAATGGCACCTCTATTGAAATAGAAGTATCCACATACCGTCATGTTATTGAAATACACTGTGTGCAGAATTATTAGGCAAATGAGTATTGTGATCACATGATACTTTTTATACATGTCGTCCTACTCCAAGCTGTATAGGCTGAGAGCCAACTACCAATTAAGTAAATCAGGTGATGTGCCTCTCTGTAATGAGGAGGGGTGCGGTGTAATGACATCAACACCCTATATAAGGGGTGCTTAATTATTAGGCAACTTCCTTTCCTTTGGCAAAATGGGTTAGAAGACAGATTTGACTGGCTCTGAAAAGTCCAAAATGTGCGATGTATTGCAGAGGGATGGAGCAGTCTTGAAATTGCCACACTTTTGAAAAGTGATCACCGAGCAATCAAGCGTTTCATGGCAAGTAGCCAACAGGGTCGCAAGAAGCGTGTTGGGCAAAAAAGGTGCAAAATAACTGCCCATGAATTGAAGAAAATCAAGCGTGAAGCTGCCAAAATGTCATTGCCACCAGTTTGGCCATATTTCAGAGCTGCAACGTTACTGGAGTATCAAAAAGCACAAGGTGTTCCATACTCAGGGACATGGCCTAGTTAAAGATGGCTGAAAAACGACCACCTTTGAACAAGAAACATAAGATAAAACGTCAAGACTGGGCCAAGAAATATCTAAAGACTGATTTTTCAAAGGTTTTATGGACTGATGAAATAAGAGTGACTCTTGATGGGCCAGATGGATGGGCCAGAGGCTGGATCAGTAAAGGGCAGAGAGCTCCACTCCGACTTAGATGCCAGCAAGGTGGAGGTGGGGTACTGGTATGGGCTGGGATCATCAAAGATCAACTTGTGGGACCTTTTCGGGTTGAGGATGGAGTGAAGCTCAACTCCGAGACCTACTGTCAGTTTCTGGAAGACAATTTCTACAAGCAGTGGTACAGGAAGAAGTCGGTATTGTTAAAGAAAAACATCATTTTCATGCAGGACAATGCTCCATCCTGTGCATCTAACTACTCCACAGACTTAGGGGTACTTTGCACGTTGCGACATCGCTACTGAAATATCGTCGGGGTCACAGTTGTTTTGACGCACATCCGGCGCCGGTAGCGGCATCACAACGTGTAAATCCTAGGAGCGACGATGAACGAGCGTGAAACAGTCAAAAATCGCTGATCTGTGTGTGACACCGCAGGAACGATGAATATCTCCTTACCTGCGTCCACCAGCAATGCGTAAGGAAGTAGGGGGGGCGGGATGTTACGTCCCGCTCATTTCCGCCCCTCCACTTCTATTGGCCGGCCGCTTAGTGACGTCGCGGTGACGTCGAACGCACATCCCCTTTGAAGGAGGGATTGTTCGGCGGTCACCGCGACGTCGCCGACCAGGTACGTGCATGTGATGCTGATAATGTTCGCTACGGCAGCAATTACAAGATATCGCATGTGTGACGGGGGCGGGTGCTATCGCGCTGCACATCGCTAGCCGATGCTAGCAATGTCGCAACATGAAAAGTACCCCTTAGTTTCATATTGATAACCAATAATGTGTGTTTTTTTTCCAACAGGTGCTCACCAAAAGGATATGTCTATACCTGGTGAGTTTACAGCTAAAACTCAGTGGTTGATGCATTATTTTATAGTCATCTATCTATCTATATATTATCTATCTATCTATTTATCTATATATTATCTATCTATCTATATATTATCTATCTATCTATCTATCTATCTATATATTATCTATCTATCTATCTATATATTATCTATCTATCTATTTATCTATCTATCCATCCATCCATCTATCTATCCCTCTATCTATCTATCTATCTATCTATATATTATCTATCTATCTATCTATCTATCTATCTATCTATCTATCTATCTATCTATCTATCTATCTATCTATCCCTCTATCTATCTTTCCCTCTATCTATCTATCTATCCCTCTATCTATCTATCTATCTATCTATCTATCTATCTATTATCTATCTATCTATATATTATCTATCTATCTATTTATCTATCCATCCATCCATCCATCCGTCTATCTATCTTAACACCAGCCTGTCTCCTCTTCAGCTTTAGACTCCTGCAATGAAGAGACCTTTGGTCACATAATGTGATATCACAAAGGTCCTTAAGCAGTCTTATTATCAGGATTTAAACTCTGAGGCCCCTAAGAGAGTGGGGCTCCTTTGAAATTACCCAGTTAGCTCTCCCTTCTCCCTAATGCCAGTCCTGCATACCAGCCTGTCTCCTGTTGACATGTTTTATTTTCCTGGAATGAAAAGACCTTTGGTCACATGACTGTGAAGTCACCAAAGGTCCTTAAACAATCTTAACCTCGGAATACAAATGTTGGGGTCCCTAAGAGAGTGGGTGCCCTGAGAAATTACGCAGTTTGACTGGCCCTAATGATCCAGAGCTGTCATGAAAACACGCTGGCATCCCTCAATCACATCACAGGTGACCAATGAGTGGTCAGAATGCAAAACCGTAGTCAGAGAATGAAAATGGAATTTATTAGGTTGAGACCACCAGCTAACCCATGGCTGTTAGAGGCAGATGAAGGCTGAATAATTTAAGGGGGTGTTGCATGCAGTGATATCGCTAGCGATGTCGCTGGTGAAAGCACCCGCCCCTGTCGGTTGTGCGTCACGGGCAAATCGCTGCCCGTGGCGCACAACATCTCTCGGACCCGTCACACGGACTTACCTGCTCAGCGACGTCGCTGTTGCCGGCGAATCGCCTCCTTTCTAAGGGGGCGGTTCGTTCGGTGTCACAGCGGCGTCACTAAGCGGCCGCCCAATAGAAAAGGAGGGGTGGAAATGAGTGGGATGTAACATTCTGTCCACCTCCTTCCTTCCGCATTGCTGGCGGCCGCAGGTAAGCTGTTGTTCGTCATTCCTGGGGTATCACACGTAGCGATGTGTGCTGCCTCGGGAACGATGAACAACCTGCGAGCTCAACAATCAACAATTTTTTGAAAAGTAACGACATGTCAACGATGGACGATAAGGTGAGTATTTTCCATCGTTAACAGTCGCTCCTTGCTGTCACATGCAACGACGTCGCTAACGATGCCAGATGTGCGTCACAGAATCTGTGACCTCGGCGATATATCGTTAGATATGTCATTGCGTGTAACGGGGCCTTAAGTCTTCATCTGCAGGAAAAGATGCAGGCTCAGCACGTGAGCCTAAAACAAATGAAGGGAGATGACTTATGACATGCATAGCACGTCATAAGTCGTTAAGATGGCAATCCATCATATGATTCCAGAAATATGAGCCTTTTTAAGGTCTTTAGAAGAGGAGGTGCTCTGAGGATCCTCAGGGGTGTGTTATTTAGTCTGCTTTACATTTATACCTTACCTTGTGAGCACAATAAAGAACATAACAACTAGTGTTAAATAAAAAGGCCAATATCTCTGGAACCAAATAGTGAAAAATAAAATATAAAAAAAATAAAAAAAATAAAAAAACAGGAATTCCCAGGGGAACAACAGTAATAAAATAAGAGCAAAAGTGTAAAACATTTTGACCTTGTGATCGATCAGTTTATGCGATCACTGTATAATCAGCTATTAGATGAAAATTAATTGTGAAATTGTTTCCTGTGCAATAGTTGTCGACAGTTTGCGTACAACGGTGGTGAGTTGGTTCTAGGAACAGTTGTATAGATCTACTGTTGCAATAACTCACATGTTTCTGTGTAGTTTGCAGGTCTATAGATTCTGAAGTCATTGCTGTGATGGCCGTTGGTAACGTTGTGATCCTGCTTTTGATTTTTATGGGCACCTACTACTTTTTGAAGAGACAACTGGAGAAAAGATCAGATGGTAAATATGGTATACATTCTCCAGCCATCTGGAAAATACCATAAATGTTAAGGCCGCTTTACACGCAACAATATCGCTAACGAGATGTCGTTGGGGTCACGAAATTCGTGCTGCACATCCGGCCTTGTTAGCGACGTTGTGTGTGACACGTATGAGCGACCGCTAACGATGCAAAATACTCAACAAATCGTTGACACGTCGTCCATTTCCCAAATATCGTTGCTGATTTTGGACGCAGGTTGTTCGTCGTTCCTGAGGCAGCACACATCGCTACGTGTGACACCCCAGGAACGACGAACAACACCATACCTCCGTCCTCCGGCAATGAGGTGGGCGTGACTTTCATGCGGCTGCTCTCCGCCCCTCCGCTTCTATTGGACGCCTGCCATGTGACGTCGCTGTGACGCTGCACGAACCACCCCCTTAGAAAAGAGGCTGTTCGCCGGCCACAGCGATGTTGCTAGGAAGGTACCGTATATGCCGGCGTATAAGACGACTGGGCGTATAAGACGACCCCCAACTTCTGCCCTAAAAATATAGAATTTGGGATATACTCACTGTATAAGACTACCCCGCTCCCAAATGAAAAAAAGCCTGCTTTGATTGCAACATGTTAATTTTAATTCCGCGAGAGCCGTACAATATGTTTTTAAAGGGCCATTGACAGATCAATCGCTCCAATGTTCACTTAGTACAGCAAGGAATGCTCCTCCCTGCTGTATAAAGCCACAACTGGACTGAAACAATGGTACTACACTCTGCTACAAACAGACACACACAACTCTGCTACAAACAGACAAACACACACAACTCTGCTACAAACAGACAAACACACACAACTCTGCTACATACAGACAAACACACACAACTCTGCTACATACAGACAAACACATACAACTCTGCTACATACAGACAAACACATACAACTCTGCTACATGCAGACAAACACACACAACTCTGCTACATGCAGACAAACACATACAACTCTGCTACATGCAGACAAACACACACAACTCTGCTACATGCAGACAAACACACACAACTCTGCTACATGCAGACAAACACACACAACTCTGCTACATGCAGACAAACACACACAACTCTGCTACATGCAGACAAACACACACAACTCTGCTACATGCAGACAAACACATACAACTCTGCTACATGCAGACAAACACACACAACTCTGCTACATGCAGACAAACACACACAACTCTGCTGCTCTGTGGGGCCTGCACCCGCGGCTCGGCGGGTACAGCACCCGCGGCATCGGCGGGGGGGGGGGATTGGCAGGGCATACATCTGGGGGGTTAGAAGCAGCTCACCGGGGCCCATAATAGGCACAAGTCCCCCTGTGTTAGATATCTCCCCCATAGTGCTGCCCATGGCCCCTATATAGATCGCACAAGTTCCCCTGTGTTAGATATCTCCCCCATAGTGCTGCCCATGGCCCCTATATAGATCGCACAAGTTCCCCTGTGTTAGATATCTCCCCCATAGTGCTGCCCATGGCCCCTATATAGATCGCACAAGTTCCCCTGTGTTAGATATCTCCCCCATAGTGCTGCCCATGGCCCCTATATAGATCGCACAAGTTCCCCTGTGTTAGATATCTCCCCCATAGTGCTGCCCATGGCTCCTATATAGATCGCACAAGTCCCCCTGTGTCAGATATCGCCCCCATAGTGCTGCCCATGGCCCCTATAGATCGCACAAGTCCCCCTGTGTCAGATATGGCCCCTAGGCTGCTGCCCAAAGTAAAATAAAACCCTCTTTCCTTATCTCCTGTCTGCTCCGTGCTTCTGTTCTTCCACTTCCTGGTTCTCAGTGCGGTCATGTGATCGGCACAGCAGCCTGAGATCTCTGCCTGATCACAGTGGAAGCAGGGACACGGGGAGAAACGCTGCAGGGGTAAGTAAAGCCAGGGCTGTATTTTGCCTTCATGCTGCCCTAGGCACTTTAAGTGGTCGCGCCCCTTAGTGACAACGTAAAACTGAGTTTTCGCACACGACATCTGTTTAAGGCAGATCTACTCTGTAGCACACTTTAAAAAGTATCAATAAGAAACGAACCCCCCCCCAATGGGAATCATCACAGGCACATCAAAACATAGCATGAGTATAAAATATTCCCACCACACCGTCCCCACTTATATACTGTGACTGTGACACTGCCCCTAATAAACACCACACTGCCCTCCCTTATAAACTACTGTATATCCACCACACCTTCCTCGATTATGAAATATGATCTGTACGTTGTGAGGAGGGAGCAGCATGATGTGAGGACAATGTCCCATGCATGGTGCCCCCTCCTCACAATGTCCTATGCATGCTGCCCCCTCCTCACAATGTCCCATGCATGCTGCCCCCTCCTCACAATGTCCCATGCATGCTGCCCCCTCCTCACAATGTCCCATGCATGCTGCCCCCTCCTCACAATGTCCCATGCATGCTGCTCCCTCGTCACAATGTCCCATGCATGCTGCTCCCTCCTCACAATGTCCCATGCTTTCTGCCCCCTCCTCACAATGTCCCATGCATGCTGCCCCCTCTTCACAATGTCCCATGAATGCTGCCCCCTCCTCACAATGTCCCATGCATGCTGCCCCCTCCTCACAATGTCCCATGCATGCTGCCCCCTCCTCACAATGTCCCATGCATGCTGCTCCCTCCTCACAATGTCCCTTGCATGCTGCCCCCTCCTCACAATGTCCCTTGCATGCTGCCCCCTCCTCACAATGTCCCATGCATGCTGCCCCCTCCTCACAATGTCCCATGCATGCTGCCCCCTCCTCACAATGTCCCATGCATGCTGCCCCCTCCTCACAATGTCCCATGCATGCTGCTCTCTCCTCACAATGTCCCATGCATGCTGCCCCCTCTTCACAATGTCCCATGCATGCTGCTCCCTCCTCACAATGTCCCATGCATGCTGCCCCTCCTCACAATGTCCCATGCATGCTGCTCCCTCCTCACAATGTCCCATGAATGCTGCTCCCTCCTCACAATGTCTCATGCATGCTGACCCCTCCTCACAATGTCTCATGTATGCTGCTCCCGCCTCACAATGTCCCATGCATGCTGCTCCCTCCTCACAATGTCCCATGCATGCTGCTCCCTCCGCACAATGTCTCATGCTTGATGCTCCCTCCTCACAATGTCCCATGCATGCTGCTCCTTCCTCACAATGTCCCATGCATGCTGCTCCCTCCTCACAATGTCTCATGCATGCTGCCCCCTCCTCAGTGTCCCATGCATGCTGCCCCCTTCTCACAATGTCCCATGCATGCTGCCCCCTCCTCACAATGTCTCATGCATGCCGCCCCCTCCTCAGTGTCCCATGCATGCTGCCCCCTTCTCACAATGTCCCATGCATGCTGTCCCTCTCCATGAGCTCCTAATGCTGCCTTCCTCTTTTCCATAATGAGACCTTCATGTTGCCCCACTCATGCTAAGACCACCACACTAACGCTTATGCTGAGACCCCCCACACACACACTACCCCACTCTTGATATTGACTCCCCTACATTGCTCCACTCCATACTGATCCCACACATGCTGCCCCTTCTTCACAATGAGCTCCCAATGCTGCCCCCTCTTATTCTGAGTCCTTACACTCCCCCCACCCAATCGATTTTGTCATTGCACTATCCCTCATCCCTTGTCCTCTGTCTCTAGCATTAGCCCCTCTCTCCCACTCCCCCAGCATCAGCCTCTCTCCCCCAGCATCAGCCTCTATCTTCCCTCAGCATCAGCCTCTCTTCCCCAGTCTCAGCCTTTGCCTCCCCCCAGCCTCAGCCTGCCCCAGTCTCCGCCTCAGCCTCCCTCCAGCCTCCCTCCAGTCTCAGCCTCAGCCTCCCTCAAGTCTCAGCCTCAGCCTCCCTCCAGTCTCAGCCTCAGCCTCCCTCCAGCCTCCCCCCAGTCTCTGCCTCTGCCTCCCTCCAGCCTCCCCCCAGTCTCTGCCTCTGCCTCCCTCCAGCCTCCCCCCAGTCTCAGCCTCAGCCTCCCTCCAGTCTCAGCCTCAGCCTCCCTCCAGCCTCCCCCCAGTCTCAGCCTCAGTCTCCCTCCAGCCTCCCCCCAGTCTCAGCCTCCCTCCAGTCTCAGCCTCTGCCTCCCTCCAGCCTCCCCCCAGTCTCTGCCTCTGCCTCCCTCCAGCCTCCCCCCAGTCTCTGACTCTGCCTCCCTCCAGCCTCCCCCCAGTCTCTGCCTCTGCCTCCCTCCAGCCTCCCCCCCAGTCTCTGCCTCTGACTCCCTCCAACCTCCCCCCAGTCTCTGCCTCTGACTCTCTCCAGTCTCAGCCTCTGCCTCCCTCCAGCCTCCCCCCAGTCTCAGCCTCTGCCTCCCTCCAGTCTCAGCCTCTGCCTCCCTCCAGTCTCTGCCTCTGCCTCCCTCCAGCCTCCCCCCAGTCTCTGCCTCTGCCTCCCTCCAGCCTCCCCCCAGTCTCAGACTCTGCCTCCCTCCAGCCTCCCCCCAGTCTCTGCCTCTGCCTCCCTCCAGCCTCCCCCCAGTCTCTGCCTCTGCCTCCCTCCAGCCTCCCCCCAGTCTCTGCCTCCCTCCAGCCTCCCCCCAGTCTCTGCCTCTGCCTCCCTCCAGCCTCCCCCCAGTCTCAGCCTCTGCCTCTCTCCAGCCTCCCCCCAGTCTCAGCCTCTGCCTCCCTCCAGCCTCCCCCCAGTCTCTGCCTCTGCCTCCCTCCAGCCTCCCCCCAGTCTCTGCCTCTGCCTCCCTCCAGCCTCCCCCAGTCTCAGCCTCTGCCTCCCTCCAGCCTCCCCACAGTCTCAGCCTCTGCCTCCCTCAGTCTCAGCCTCTGCCTCCCTCCAACCTCCCCCCAGTCTCAGCCTCTGCCTCCCTCCAGCCTCCCCCCAGTCTCTGCCTCTGCCTCCCTCCAGCCTCCCCCCAGTCTCTGCCTCTGCCTCCCTCCAGCCTCCCCCAGTCTCAGCCTCTGCCTCCCTCCAGCCTCCCCACAGTCTCAGCCTCTGCCTCCCTCCAGTCTCAGCCTCTGCCTCCCTCCAACCTCCCCCCAGTCTCAGCCTCTGCCTCTCTCCAGTCTCAGCCTCTGCCTCCCTCCAGCCTCCCCCCAGTCTCAGCCTCTGCCTCCCTCCAGTCTCAGCCTCTGCCTCCCTGCAGTCTCTGCCTCTGCCTCCCTCCAGCCTCCCCCCAGTCTCTGCCTCTGCCTCCCTCCAGCCTCCCCCCAGTCTCAGCCTCTGCCTCCCTCCAGCCTCTTCCCAGTCTCTGCCTCTGCCTCCCTCCAGCCTCCCCCCAGTCTCTGCCTCTGCCTCCCTCCAGCCTCCCCCAGTCTCAGCCTCTGCCTCCCTCCAGCCTCCCCACAGTCTCAGCCTCTGCCTCCCTCCAGTCTCAGCCTCTGCCTCCCTCCAACCTCCCCCCAGTCTCAGCCTCTGCCTCTCTCCAGTCTCAGCCTCTGCCTCCCTCCAGCCTCCCCCCAGTCTCAGCCTCTGCCTCCCTCCAGTCTCAGCCTCTGCCTCCCTCCAGTCTCTGCCTCCCTCCAGCCTCCCCCCAGTCTCTGCCTCAGCCTCCCTCCAGCCTCCCCCCAGTCTCTGCCTCTGCCTCCCTCCAGCCTCCCTCCAGTCTCAGCCTCTGCCTCCCTCCAACCTCCCCCCAGTCTCAGCCTCTGCCTCTCTCCAGTCTCAGCCTCTGCCTCCCTCCAGCCTCCCCCCAGTCTCAGCCTCTGCCTCCCTCCAGTCTCAGCCTCTGCCTCCCTCCAGTCTCTGCCTCTGCCTCCCCCCAGTCTCTGCCTCTGCCTCCCTCCAGCCTCCCCCCAGTCTCTGCCTCTGCCTCCCTCCAGCCTCCCCCCAGTCTCTGCCTCTGCCTCCCTCCAGCCTCCCCACAGTCTCTCCCTCTGCCTCCCTCCAGTCTCCCCCCAGTCTCAGCCTCTGCCTCCCTCCAGCCTCCCCCCAGTCTCTGCCTCTGCCTCCCTCCAGCCTCCCCCCAGTCTCAGCCTCTGCCTCTCTCCAGCCTCCCCCAGTCTCAGCCTCTGCCTCCCTCCAGCCTCCCCCCAGTCTCTGCCTCCCTCCAGCCTCCCCCCCAGTCTCTGCATCTGCCTCCCTCCAGCCTCCCCCAGTCTCAGCCTCTGCCTCCCTCCAGCCTCCCCACAGTCTCAGCCTCTGCCTCCCTCCAGTCTCAGCCTCTGCCTCCCTCCAGCCTCCCCCAGTCTCAGCCTCTGCCTCTCTCCAGTCTCAGCCTCTGCCTCCCTCCAGCCTCCCCCCAGTCTCAGCCACTGCCTCCCTCCAGTCTCAGCCTCTGCCTACCTCCAGCCTCCCCCCAGTCTCAGCCTCTGCCTCCCTCCAGCCTCCCCCCAGTCTCAGCCTCTGCCTCCCTCCAGCCTCCCCCCAGTCTCAGCCTCTGCCTCCCTCCAGTATCTGCCTTTGCCGCCTCCCCCCCCGCATGCGCAGATCTCTGGTCTGCATTAGAGACACACCCACGCTCCTTATGAATCCACTTACCTGCTCCAATGCCCGCCGCCATCTTCCTGGCTCATGTGAGTATCCTCTTCTGACACCGGCTTCCATCACGGCGTCCTCCGCGGCGTCCTGCTGTGAGCTCTGCATGTGACGTCCACACAGCAGTGGACGCAGCACAGAGGAAGGAGCTGATTGGCGCGCGCCTGTGACCCCGGAAGTGCAGGCGCCGGCAGTTCCGGGGTCAATCAGCTCCCTGTGCTCGGCGGCCACAAAAAAAAAAAATGTAAAAAAAAAAAAAAAAAAAAAATTTTTTTTTTTTTTTTTTTTTTTTGCTGCCAGAAGGTGCCGCCCCTCACAATCTGCCGCCCTAGGCACCGGACCACGGGTGCCTAATGGTAAATACGGCCCTGAGTAAAGCTTTTTTATTTTAGAATGAGCAGCAGCCTGGGGGCCAAATCTAACACATGGGGGACATGTGCGATCACACTGGGACGCAGACTCATAGAATATGCACCGCTGCTCCAGCCCCTCACTGCGTGCGATTTCAGCACCATTGGAGATGGACAGCGGCTGTGCATATTATATGAGTGGGTGCAGGAGATCAAAGGCTGCAGGCCGCAGCGTTCCCCTGTGCTCCAGAGCTGCTGCCCCCACCTCCCCTGGACGCTGCAGTGTACATACACACCCCCCCCCCGTATATCCGGCGTATAAGACGACCCCCCACTGTAGCCATTATTTTAAGGGGGTAAAAAGTCGTCTTATACGCCAGTATATACGGGTATGACGGGTACTAGCGATTTTGCTCGTGACGCACAAATGACGGGCGCAGGTGCGAATGCTAGCGACATCGCTAGTGATGTCGCAGTGTGTAAAGCCCCCTATAGTGTTAATAGAAACACATTGCTGGGACCATAACATTATGTTGGATAAGCCCTCAACTCTCTACCACCATAGTGTCAACCATGGTTACCCTAGTAGATTCCTTATCACATTGCACCATTACAGCTCCAGCCAATGCCACCATAGGGTCCCTATAAGTCTTAAGAAGTGTCCCAATTAGACTTTTAGAATCAATGCTCCTTTAAACAATGGAATCCCTAAAGCAGTGCTATGCCAAAATGTCCCCATAAGAGATGAGCCAACTCGAAATTCGGTGTTCTTGCCAAACACAAACTTTACACAAAACAGAATGGAGCTCGGGTGCTTTACGTATGAACACAACTCGTGTGAGTAACGTTGTGCTCGGGTACACTCGGTGCTCAGCCCAGTGCGAGCAGTTTGCAATGTTTGAACGGCTCACACTGTGGGGACAACAGCATGATCAAATTTGGTGCGCACCAAAAAAATGGAAAAACACCACCCACCTGGCCCCGGAAGTGATCTGTTAATGGCTAACTGCATGTGGGCGGAGACCCAAACTGCCCAACTGGTGACATCCATTGGGGTTCTTCAGGCCAAGTCCATGTCCCAAAGCGATCTTACGCAGGTCCACACATCTCTAGGCACCATCACTTTATTATGAGCAACCATCGCACATAATACACGTTTGACCTTTTGGGTATTAGTGGTGGGTCCAGGGGTTCACAGCCAAAAGGGGTAATTGAGATAAATGTTAACTCTGTTAAAATACAACTATATCAGTTCATTAAGGGTCCATGACCAACATTTCTTTGAAGACTAGACCACTTTCAGTCTATGTTTACAATTCCATACCAATACGTCACAGCCGATGTGCTGCCACGTTGGGTTCCAGCCACAGTGTTAGCCACAATTGCCCCAAAAATTAGTAGCCACTATACCCCAATGGTTTTTTGTTGAAATATACCAATAAGCTGATATCTTATCAATTATGTTCTCTAGGAAAAGTATCTCAAAATCAAACACAAGGACAAGAAAGCAACTATCAGGTAAGTTAGTGGTAATCGTATTGGAAGAAATCCAGCTAAACTGACATAATAAATGCAAAAATAATAAATAAAATACAATTATATAATAAACACATCAAATACTCATTAAATTTCATGTGGTTGAGTTCCCCTTCCCACTTTCTCGATTCTCATTTTTACGTGACCTTGGAAACTAAATATTTCAGAAAGGAATTTGAAATGTACATATGGTATGTTAATATCATATCTATTCCAGTCCCCTGAATTAGAGGTACTGCAAACAATAAAATTCTGCCTTCCTTCAGCCACCACTAGAGGGAGTTAATGAGCTTACTGCATACTACTTATACATTGACCTTAATAATAACACTGTCGTCAGTCAATTCTTGCGCTTCCACTTGTGGTGGCTTCAAGCAAAAAAACCTGTAACCTTTAGCTCGAATGTCCCAATTTATCAAGAATGGCGTTTGTTACGGTTGCTGTGGCTCTGGAGACTATGTCCGGATTTCTTGCTACTGCACATGTGCAAGCGCTGGAGACTAAGTCCTATCTTGGAGCCATTGCACATGTGCGGGTGACATCATCGCTGACACGAGGTCACATGTCTCTGACACCTTCTAAGATGATTGGCCACTGGTCATGTGCTTGTGACACGTGGTCACATGTCTCTGACACCTTATATGCCGATTGGTCGCTGGTCATGTGCTTGTGACACTTTGCTCGGTGATAGGCCAGCGTGACGTCATTGCTGTCATTCTGGCAGCGGATTGGCTCTGGTGTCTTCCATCTTGGATGAGGCACAGAGTCTATATAAGACCCTGACGCCCGGCGCTCAGTCCTCTTGGTTCATGCATGAGGGTAGAAGCCCTGTGCATGTCCCTCTAGGCATCTCTCTGTCTATGCTAGGTGAGCGCTACCGGCAGGGTAGCGTTCTTATACCTTACAGCTTCGGCTGCAGTCCGTATCCTTACCTCTTAGTGGAGCGGACATAGGCAGGTGCCTGAGGCACATGGTCCGGCTGGGCCTTGTGATTCTACTCGTAGGTGGATGTTGCCGCTAGGGTAACGTTCCTTATACTGTGTCTGGCAGTTGTTCGTATCCTCGCACACTAGGGGAGCGAACAGAGGTAGGAGCTTTGTGCGGCTTATGCTGCTGTCCGTCTCTTTTGCACCACTAGAAGAGCGGACCTAGGCAGGTGCCATATCTAGTGGTTCGTGTCCTCGCACACTAGTGGAGCGAACGCAGGTAGGAGCTTTGTGCGGCTTACGCTGCTGTCCGTCTCTTTTGCACCACTAGAAGAGCGGACCTAGGCAGGTGCCATATCTAGTGGTTCGTGTCCTCGCACACTAGTGGAGCGAACGCAGGTAGGAGCTTTGTGTGGCTTACGCTGCTGTCCGTCTCTTTTGCACCACTAGAAGAGCGGACCTAGGCAGGTGCCATATCTAGTGGTTCGTGTCCTCGCACACTAGTGGAGCGAACGCAGGTAGGAGCTTTGTGCGGCTTACGCTGCTGTCCGTCTCCTGGCACCGCTAGAGGAACGGACCTAGGTAGGTGCCATTTTACACTCACTGCTTGTGTCTCTGTGACCATTAACAGAGACCATTCCACACACCCTCCAAGTAAGGGAGGAATTGCCTTATTTACTAATTATATTCCTCTGTGAGTTTAACAGAGGTATTGCACTCTGCACTTGTGCTATTATTTTTTACAGTTGCACACTTATATACCCCTTATCCTCTGCCATAGTCTGCAGCAGAGTCTTTGCACGGTGGACCCTGACTGTCTGATATTCCTTTAGGTTTTATTATCAGACAGCCCCCGTAACAGCGTTCTTCATTAAGAGAACATGAAATATACACAAATCAGGGACTGGATGATATTTGTGTTATAATTTACGTTACTTTTGTAGTGTAAACTATGTTGAATTTGTTAGCCATGAGCCTCCAAGGCAAGACTTGCAAAAAATTTGTGGAGTTCGGAAAAATTTTGGTAAAATTGCCTAAAGTCAGACAATATCAACCAGTTATAGTTAAAGCACCAATAAAACATTTTTTTTGTGCCCTGCTGGAGTAGTACTTTAAATCTACATCCCCTGCATCGTGTCTGATACTCACCTTCCGGTATCTTCACATTTTTCCAACAGAGATCCGGTCGATCTGTGGGAATTTGGGACCTGCTGGTAGCTCCAATGTTTCATGGAGCGCACTGGTGGTCACAAGTCAATGTAACTCTATCAGAGCATTGTTCTGGCCTTGTTTTGGCTCTCATAGACTTGAATTGAGCTCCTGTGACGTAACTTCTGACTTACACCCTGTCACAAGCTACGGACACTGGAGGGGCATCGGTAAGAGGTGGGTGAGTATATGGCTGAGGGCAGGGGCCTTACATTTAAGGCACCACACCAGCTCTGAAGAAAAAACAAAACAAAAAACTGGAGTGGTAAGAAAAAAACAATATGTTTAAGCAGAAGATATAGAACAAAAAACATACTAAATGTAATTTAGTTAATTAAAGAAAATGTTTACTAATTTGATATAGACTTCCTATTGTCAGAAGAGGTCATCAATATCAGATTGGTGGGTATCAGGCACCCGACACCCCTATCGATCAGTTGTGCGCACTGCCGGCCGGATTTAAACAGTATGTGGAGCCGGCACATCACTGATCCATAGCCTATGTAGTGGCGGTTCTTGAGTCCTGAACTCAGCTCCTAATGAGCTGAGATGGAGGACCTCAGATTCTCCACTACTGTCACGGGGGTGTATGGATGGAACAGGGGCTCCTAGGCTTACCCTAAGACTGGGGCCCCTATGCTATCCTTTATCTCGATGGTAGACTTGATTTTAGCCAGGTTTGAGCCCCCAACATGACCCTGTCTCCTGTCCGAGCCCTGATACTACTTCCTCCCACCCAGGAAGCAGGACAGAAACCCAGTAACCAAAATGCCATAAATAATCACAGACAAGGGTAAATGAAAACCTATGCACACTGTACTCAAACACAAAGGAGGGCCACTATGTGCACTGGGGAGTAAAGCAAAAGGGGTAGGAAATATGTACACATCTTGAGGACTCACAAAGCACACAGAACCCGTAACTTCTAGATCACCATAGAACTGGATAATCACAGGAACCAGGAAGCAAAAAGCTATATCCGGCACTCAGCCCCAGAATCCAGAACCTTATAAAGGGTCAGGGCTGGTGATGATCAGCAGCCTGTGCTCCCAGTAGATGATCACGAGCCAGCAGGAATTAACTCTTGCTCTACTGGAGGGCAGTGAAACCAGAACTAGCCGACGCCCAATACAGGCTGTGCAATTAAGTGATCCCAGGCTATTTGTCAGACTCCGTAGAGTTAATAGAGTACGATGCTGCCATGACACCCAGCGAGTGCAACGCTGAACACCACATGACAACTACAGTTTACATTTATTTACCTTAAGGTCACTCCTCAACCTCCTTTAAAGTGCCAAAACACCACTTATATAATATTTATACACAGAGACAACCGTGGCATAAATTTTGAATAAATAATCTTTATTATACTCATATTAAAATTAATACAGCAAGTGAGTCCTCAAGAGGGTTTAGCTGGACTGCTGGAGTGGGTCAATAACAGTAATTGTGGTTAGTTTACATCACGACTGTATACAAAATGATCACAATTGCTAACTGATATAATACAATACAGTAGTTTGTACATAGATTTGTATTATGCTTCCTATTAATACTATTTAGTGGTCATGTACTCCAACTGACAGTTATTAGTTGCAATCACAGTTTTAAATATTATATATCTATGGTCATTGTGGTATAGCCAAAGCTTCGCCCATGTGGTAAGAAACACTTAGTGATCAAGAAGCGGCAATGCCATGATTTATAAATTGTCCCCAGCTGCAGCGATGCTACCAGTACATTGCAACAATTCTAACTGACCACTTGTCTAGTGTTAGTTAAGTTGCTGGAAATAAGTCACCAGCAATAGCCTATGACTAATCCACACCAAGTACCTCATGCAGCATAGCCATCAAGGTGTAATATAGTAGATTGTACATAGACTAGTGCCAGTTACAACCACAGTTTTATATGTCAAGACCATGCAATGATTACCTCATAACCTAGGCCTCGCCCATGTGGCTAAGGACAACAATAGTCAACCAACAAGACCATAGCCTGTATTCTAACCATAAACATAGTAAATAAGCAGTACTGACCAATTCACAGCAAGTCCAGGCAAACACCAGTCCCTACGCGCGTTTCACCTCTTCTTCAGGGGACGTGTGATGGACTATGTGCAGGCTAGGTATATATAGTGTATTATATTGGTCTTAATTAGAAAAGGAGGAACTTCCTGCAATTGGCTTGGCCAGAATCAAGGCTTGCCATTGGAGGAGTTAGATGTCACTCAATAGCCCAGTTGCATTCTGGCCCATACACAGCTGTAGATACTACATATGATTCCCATTTAATCCAGCCGCCAGTGATCGCATGCCGTGCTACCGCCAACGAGACATGTCTCTTAGCAACAAAGAACGTCATATCCGATGACGCTAACAAGAGCCCAGTTAACTGCGTTGTGATAAGCCTACGTCACTGAGACACATTCCTCAGTAGTGAAGGCACGCCCCAACCTAGGACGTTAGTAGGGGGGGGCGGAGTCAACCACGTCACAGGAAGTGACGTTTGTTTATGGAAGAGTCCGCCCAACCCATGCACGTCATCCGTGGGTTCGCGCAATCGTATGGTGCCGTCCCATCATAGCGGCCGCTAGTGGAGGACAGAGACAGACAGTCCATCCACATCACAGCACAATGGCGTCTGGTCCCGGCAAGGTCCGCCCCTCACCTTCGTGTCATCAGACAGGACGCATATCATTAGAGCAACCACGACCAATGTTAGATCCTAACATCTAATCAATGTTATGTCAGTCCGCCTGTCCAACGCGACCACAGTGGCAGTGGATCTCCAACCAGAGGGCACTTATCCCATGCGAACCAGCTCAGCTCATGCCATCACCGGCACACACTCGGGGTCAGTCAGCATGACGGCGACAAAACTCACAGCCTCAGCCACGCGTCCATATAGATCTGACACCCAATTACAGGCAAGCACCATAGTTCATCCCTTTAGATCAACAACCAGCATTCAAAATGAACAAGGGATGCATGCCCACAGATGTCGGGCCATCAACCCCGTGACATGTACAACCGCACCACCAATTCAACCAACCCCAGTGACAACAACGACATCTGTGCAAATTTAAGCCCAGAACAAACACCAGAAGCCTCACCCCTCTTCAAACTTGAATAAGCCAATCGCGGCACCCTATATCAGATTCCAGACCGATACCTATATCCAATTCCACATATCAAGATCATATTTATATTGCGACAGGAATAACCCCCATTCCAAATTAATTCACATCCATCCAAAAGTGTCAATAACATTCCATTTGGTCATGGATGGTGTTCAACAATGTGATTCCAGATTTATGCAGTGTAGGTGGTGTCGCCAGATTGAGCGTCCCCAAGTGGCAGCAACCACCCACTACTACTCTAAGGTTTTAATGGCGTGGTAGTCCCGAAGGACTCCAGAGCCACCTCCCCCACCCGGCCCATAGGGGCCGGGTGAGGGAGGGGCATCCAGACTCCATCAGGGCATCCACGCTCCACCTTAATTCTACATATGACCAAAGAAAAAGGAGTCAATTATTACACTTATACTACCATGCCTACATATATCCCCAATTTGTGCAATACAGTGCAATACAAATCAAAAGAAAGGATGTAATTCTTGACGTAGAATTTTTTCATAAATTCTTCTTGCTCAGATATGGTTGTATTTTCTTGATCCCATTTTGTCATCATGAATTTTCCTTATTCAAATATGGTTACTTCCTCACCATCCCAATTTATTATCATGTGGATGAATGGACCAGGTATCTATAGATCTTTAAATAAAAGGATAGAATGTTAATATAATTCCTTCAATTTCATTTACACAACTTGTCAGTCACCTTAATGATTCCTAGTTCCATACCCAGCCTGCACAGAATTATTACATTAAAATAATAATAATAAAATTGTTAAAAAATTACATTTAAATCCCATGCAACCTACAGAAAGGAACTGAATCCAAAATGCTCATTTAGTCCGACGGGAGCAACCGTACCCAATGTGTAGATCCACCTACTTTCCAATTTACTTAGAACAGTGCCCAGATCACCACCTCTCAAGTCCGTTTTTACTTGGTCAATGGCTTTGATTTTTAAAGAGGTAGGATTGGAGTCATGGTACTTTTTATAGTGTCTTGGTAGGGTTTTAAGATGTTCTGTGTCCTGTGCTGTTTTAGATTTTTCTATGTCACGGACGTGTTCACGTACCCGAATTTTTAGCTCTCGACTAGTGAGGCCAACATAATACTTACCACATCCACACTCCGCTTGATAAACCACATTTTTTGATGAACAGGTCAAGTGTGGTCTGCTGGTATATTCTTTTGAGTCTTTCAGACCAAAGAATGTTTTAGACTTAACCATATTCAGGCATCCTTTACACAACCCACATGGGAAAAACCCAGGAGAAAGTTGCGGATGGAGTTTCTTTTGGTGACCCTGATAGCAGCTATGGACCAAAAGGTCTTTCAAGTTTTTAGACCGTTGTGCTGTGATCAAAGGACGATCTGGTAGACATTTTCTCAGAATTGGATCAACCATTAGAACACTCCAATGTTTTTGAAGAATCGAGTGTAAATCATACCACCTGCTGTTGAATGTGGTAATAAGTCTGACAGGATGTTCTGTCTGAGTCTCTGATGGTTGGGGGTAAAGTAATTTCTCCCTCGGGGTTTTAAATGCCCTTCTGTAGCCCTGTTTTATGCATCTCTTACTGTAACCTCTATTTAGAAAACGATTTGTCAGGTCTTTAGCTTGTAATTGAAAACTATTCGTAGAGGAACAAATACGTTTTGCTCTTAAAAATTGTGACGTGGGTATACCCCTAATTGTGGCTGTAGGATGGCAGGATTGGGCATGTAGTAAAGTATTAGTAGAGGTCTTTTTTCTGTAGACATCGGTACTAATATCTCCATTGGGAGAAGCCTGAATTCTTATGTCTAAGAACTCTACTTCACGTCCATATTTATAGGTCAAGTAGATGTTTTGATTGTTCATATTTAACCGACCCATAAATCGTTCTAATTGTTCAACCGTGCCCTCCCAGATGAACCAGATGTCATCTATGTACCTGATCCAATTCTGGACCAGGTACACGGACTCATCTGGCTCAGTCTGGAAGATCTGGCGCTCCCAGGCTCCCAAAAACAAGTTTGCATATGAGGGGGCACATGATGCCCCCATAGCGGTTCCTTGTGTTTGCAGAAATGTCTCCCCCTTAAACATAAAACAATTATGTTTAAGAATGTAATTAAGTAGGAGGAGGATCAGTTCTACAAGTTTTGGGTCCAAGTTGCTAGATTGTAGAAAAAATTCTACAGCCGAGATTCCATCCTGATGCCTAATTGAGGAATATAAAGCTTCCACGTCCGTGGTTACCATCAGAGCCTGTGTTCCGATGTTAAGGTTATCTAGTCTCTGAAGGGCTGCAGTCGTATCTTTAATGTGAGAGGGAAGTGTGAAAACTAGCGGTTGAAGATAATACTCAATTAAATCACATACCCTCTCACATAAACCCCCATTCCCAGATACGATTGGACGTCCTGGGGGGTTTTCCTGATTTTTGTGCAGTTTGGGAATAATGTAGAATGTTGGCATTCTGGGATTGGATATTAGTAGAGAGTCCATGACCTTCTTAGGGATTGTTCCTTCTTGAAAGGCTTTATCCAGAATGTCATGAAGCTCTGCTTGATATTTAGATAGTGGATTATAAGTTAGTTTCTTATAGTTGTTAGTATTCCTAAGAATTTTATAGGCCTGTGTTTCCTACTGGTCATTGGGCCAGATAACCAAATTCCCGCCTTTGTCGGCGGGTTTAATGGTTACATCTGGCAGACACTGTAGTTCTTTTAATGCTCTCCTCTCAGAATAACTGAGATTGGAGGACCGATGAACATTACTCGCCAAGCTTTCTATGTCACCACTAACTAGTTTGACAAAAATATCCACCGCTGGACATGAGCTAAAAGGTGGGAATTTTTTCGATTTGGGGTATAGATGTTTTGGAAATTGTACCGCCATTGATGTCCCCTCTGATCGATCGTCAATAGAGGGTTCATCAGTGGATGAGGGTTCCTCAATTAATGGTGTACTTACATTGTCAAAATCATCAGTGTCACCTTCCATGGCCAGAGAATTTAGAGCTGATAATGCTTCTTGCTCTTTTTCGGAGCCATATACTTCTCCAGTATTGGAATGATGGAAAAACCGTTTTAATAAAATCTTTCTGGCAAATAAATGCAAGTCTTTGACAGCAGTGAATTTATCAAGGTTGCTGGAAGGTGAGAATGACAATCCCCTCTCCAGTACCTTGTTTTGACAATCTGTGAGTTTATGGGATGAAAGGTTTATTACCTTAAGTTGATCATCCCGAGTGAACCCATCATGGTGGTAGATCTTGGGTTGATTCTTAGTCTTATCTCCATTTCTCGTTCTCATGTATCTCTTATCCCATGTTTCTACTTCATAAGCTGATGACTCCCCTTCACTGGTTGAGGCGGCGGAAGATATGGATGCATTTCTTATTGATGTTTTTTCACTTTTTTTTGGAATCTGCCATCTAAATATCTTTTTGGATTCGAAATCTGCCATATCTCGATGATATTTTTTCCCTTTCAGTTGACTGATTTCAGTTTCCCATTTCACGATGTCTTTATCCAATGTGGTAAAGAAATCTTTTAGAATTGTTCCTTCCATATCTCTGGTCATAACTTGTTGCAACGCCTCCAATTCTGAGTCCAAGGTTTTAAGAAGGATTGTGTTTTTGTCTATAATGATTTTCATGAACTCATTAGAGCAAGTAAGAGATGCCTCAATCCATCGCTTCGTCAGTTCCTCATCCTCTAAAGGAAAAGTGGGGTGGGTCTGAATCCTCAGACCTCTGGGCACTGTTTTGGAAATCAGGTAGTTCTCCATGGACACTTTCGTCCACCAGATTTTCATTTTTTTGTGTGTTAAATTTTTAAATTTTATCAAATTCTCTTTCTCAGTTGCATGGGAATTATTAAAATCATGGGAGACTCCTTGCTGAAAAATGTTAGTAGCCTTATTCCGCCAGGACAATTCCTGAGCCTTGAAATCCATTATGGTCACAAGTGACCTAATTCTGTAATAAAACAGATGATTAATCATTTACCTTAAGGTCACTCCTCAACCTCCTTTAAAGTGCCAAAACACCACTTATATAATATTTATACACAGAGACAACCGTGGCATAAATTTTGAATAAATAATCTTTATTATACTCATATTAAAATTAATACAGCAAGTGAGTCCTCAAGAGGGTTTAGCTGGACTGCTGGAGTGGGTCAATAACAGTAATTGTGGTTAGTTTACATCACGACTGTATACAAAATGATCACAATTGCTAACTGATATAATACAATACAGTAGTTTGTACATAGATTTGTATTATGCTTCCTATTAATACTATTTAGTGGTCATGTACTCCAACTGACAGTTATTAGTTGCAATCACAGTTTTAAATATTATATATCTATGGTCATTGTGGTATAGCCAAAGCTTCGCCCATGTGGTAAGAAACACTTAGTGATCAAGAAGCGGCAATGCCATGATTTATAAATTGTCCCCAGCTGCAGCGATGCTACCAGTACATTGCAACAATTCTAACTGACCACTTGTCTAGTGTTAGTTAAGTTGCTGGAAATAAGTCACCAGCAATAGCCTATGACTAATCCACACCAAGTACCTCATGCAGCATAGCCATCAAGGTGTAATATAGTAGATTGTACATAGACTAGTGCCAGTTACAACCACAGTTTTATATGTCAAGACCATGCAATGATTACCTCATAACCTAGGCCTCGCCCATGTGGCTAAGGACAACAATAGTCAACCAACAAGACCATAGCCTGTATTCTAACCATAAACATAGTAAATAAGCAGTACTGACCAATTCACAGCAAGTCCAGGCAAACACCAGTCCCTACGCGCGTTTCACCTCTTCTTCAGGGGACGTGTGATGGACTATGTGCAGGCTAGGTATATATAGTGTATTATATTGGTCTTAATTAGAAAAGGAGGAACTTCCTGCAATTGGCTTGGCCAGAATCAAGGCTTGCCATTGGAGGAGTTAGATGTCACTCAATAGCCCAGTTGCATTCTGGCCCATACACAGCTGTAGATACTACATATGATTCCCATTTAATCCAGCCGCCAGTGATCGCATGCCGTGCTACCGCCAACGAGACATGTCTCTTAGCAACAAAGAACGTCATATCCGATGACGCTAACAAGAGCCCAGTTAACTGCGTTGTGATAAGCCTACGTCACTGAGACACATTCCTCAGTAGTGAAGGCACGCCCCAACCTAGGACGTTAGTAGGGGGGGGCGGAGTCAACCACGTCACAGGAAGTGACGTTTGTTTATGGAAGAGTCCGCCCAACCCATGCACGTCATCCGTGAGTTCGCGCAATCGTATGGTGCCGTCCCATCATAGCGGCCGCTAGTGGAGGACAGAGACAGACAGTCCATCCACATCACAGCACAAGGCGTCTGGTCCCGGCAAGGTCCGCCCCTCACCTTCGTGTCATCAGACAGGACGCATATCATTAGAGCAACCACGACCAATGTTAGATCCTAACATCTAATCAATGTTATGTCAGTCCGCCTGTCCAACGCGACCACAGTGGCAGTGGATCTCCAACCAGAGGGCACTTATCCCATGCGAACCAGCTCAGCTCATGCCATCACCGGCACACACTCGGGGTCAGTCAGCATGACGGCGACAAAACTCACAGCCTCGGCCACGCGTCCATATAGATCTGACACCCAATTACAGGCAAGCACCATAGTTCATCCCTTTAGATCAACAACCAGCATTCAAAATGAACAAGGGATGCATGCCCACAGATGTCAGGCCATCAACCCCGTGACATGTACAACCGCACCACCAATTCAACCAACCCCAGTGACAACAACGACATCTGTGCAAATTTAAGCCCAGAACAAACACCAGAAGCCTCACCCCTCTTCAAACTTGAATAAGCCAATCGCGGCACCCTATATCAGATTCCAGACCAATACCTATATCCAATTCCACATATCAAGATCATATTTATATTGCGACAGGAATAACCCCCATTCCAAATTAATTCACATCCATCCAAAAGTGTCAATAACATTCCATTTGGTCATGGATGGTGTTCAACAATGTGATTCCAGATTTATGCAGTGTAGGTGGTGTCGCCAGATTGAGCGTCCCCAAGTGGCAGCAACCACCCACTACTACTCTAAGGTTTTAATGGCGTGGTAGTCCCGAAGGACTCCAGAGCCACCTCCCCCACCCGGCCCATAGGGGCCGGGTGAGGGAGGGGCATCCAGACTCCATCAGGGCATCCACGCTCCACCTTAATTCTACATATGACCAAAGAAAAAGGAGTCAATTATTACACTTATACTACCATGCCTACATATATCCCCAATTTGTGCAATACAGTGCAATACAAATCAAAAGAAAGGATGTAATTCTTGACGTAGAATTTTTTCATAAATTCTTCTTGCTCAGATATGGTTGTATTTTCTTGATCCCATTTTGTCATCATGAATTTTCCTTATTCAAATATGGTTACTTCCTCACCATCCCAATTTATTATCATGTGGATGAATGGACCAGGTATCTATAGATCTTTAAATAAAAGCATAGAATGTTAATATAATTCCTTCAATTTCATTTACACAACTTGTCAGTCACCTTAATGATTCCTAGTTCCATACCCAGCCTGCACAGAATTATTACATTAAAATAATAATAATAAAATTGTTAAAAAATTACATTTAAATCCCATGCAACCTACAGAAAGGAACTGAATCCAAAATGCTCATTTAGTCCGACGGGAGCAACCGTACCCAATGTGTAGATCCACCTACTTTCCAATTTACTTAGAACAGTGCCCAGATCACCACCTCTCAAGTCCGTTTTTACTTGGTCAATGGCTTTGATTTTTAAAGAGGTAGGATTGGAGTCATGGTACTTTTTATAGTGTCTTGGTAGGGTTTTAAGATGTTCTGTGTCCTGTGCTGTTTTAGATTTTTCTATGTCACGGACGTGTTCACGTACCCGAATTTTTAGCTCTCGACTAGTGAGGCCAACATAATACTTACCACATCCACACTCCGCTTGATAAACCACATTTTTTGATGAACAGGTCAAGTGTGGTCTGCTGGTATATTCTTTTGAGTCTTTCAGACCAAAGAATGTTTTAGACTTAACCATATTCAGGCATCCTTTACACAACCCACATGGGAAAAACCCAGGAGAAAGTTGCGGATGGAGTTTCTTTTGGTGACCCTGATAGCAGCTATGGACCAAAAGGTCTTTCAAGTTTTTAGACCGTTGTGCTGTGATCAAAGGACGATCTGGTAGACATTTTCTCAGAATTGGATCAACCATTAGAACACTCCAATGTTTTTGAAGAATCGAGTGTAAATCATACCACCTGCTGTTGAATGTGGTAATAAGTCTGACAGGATGTTCTGTCTGAGTCTCTGATGGTTGGGGGTAAAGTAATTTCTCCCTCGGGGTTTTAAATGCCCTTCTGTAGCCCTGTTTTATGCATCTCTTACTGTAACCTCTATTTAGAAAACGATTTGTCAGGTCTTTAGCTTGTAATTGAAAACTATTCGTAGAGGAACAAATACGTTTTGCTCTTAAAAATTGTGACGTGGGTATACCCCTAATTGTGGCTGTAGGATGGCAGGATTGGGCATGTAGTAAAGTATTAGTAGAGGTCTTTTTTCTGTAGACATCGGTACTAATATCTCCATTGGGAGAAGCCTGAATTCTTATGTCTAAGAACTCTACTTCACGTCCATATTTATAGGTCAAGTAGATGTTTTGATTGTTCATATTTAACCGACCCATAAATCGTTCTAATTGTTCAACCGTGCCCTCCCAGATGAACCAGATGTCATCTATGTACCTGATCCAATTCTGGACCAGGTACACGGACTCATCTGGCTCAGTCTGGAAGATCTGGCGCTCCCAGGCTCCCAAAAACAAGTTTGCATATGAGGGGGCACATGATGCCCCCATAGCGGTTCCTTGTGTTTGCAGAAATGTCTCCCCCTTAAACATAAAACAATTATGTTTAAGAATGTAATTAAGTAGGAGGAGGATCAGTTCTACAAGTTTTGGGTCCAAGTTGCTAGATTGTAGAAAAAATTCTACAGCCGAGATTCCATCCTGATGCCTAATTGAGGAATATAA